>NW_012137858.1:2232686-2245404 GCF_000956105.1 Propithecus coquereli | reverse complement strand
GGAAAAACAAACACCACATGTACTCACTATTAAATCGGAATCAACCGACGAGTACACATGTGCACAGAGGGAAATAAAAATCAGTGGAAAGCAAGCAGGGGGGAGAGAGGAGGAGAGGAGGGAAAAGATTCAATCTAATGGGTAAAATGAACAGTACTGGAGTGATGGGCACATCTATAGCCAGGACTCAAGCATTACAAAAATGACTCATGTAACCTAAGACATCTGTACCCCCTTAATATTCTGAAATAAAAAAAAGATTCCAAATGTAACCTGACTGACCTTCAACAGCCTTGTGCATAAACATATATAGTCTCATTCGCTACAGAGAGAAAATCAATGACATGGTGTGTCCTACTGAATGTTACATAAGTTGTTGGTATCAGAATTAAAATAAGGGATTCTCAGCCCTTGGACCCTGCTCCAGCCATCTGAATAGACGGCCACAGGGCATCACCTAGGCTTTATCTTCTGCACATTGTTCAGGGCAGGGCAGTGCCTGGCAGGTAGTGGCTATGCAATAAATGAACCATCAAATAAAAGGATATGATGAAAGGACATGATAAAAGGATATGATGAAAGGCTGCTCCAGAAGTATCTGACCCTTACTCCTCCTTTTTTCATTCTACAAGTCTAAAAATTGCTAGTTTATCCTAGACACCTAATTGCTTCATTTCTGGCAATTATTATATGAGGCAAGGTGGGGTTAATGGAATAATCTTGGAATCTTGAACTGCAGTTACTTGAACAAGGAACCCATGACCCTTATGGCCAAGACAATGTGCTGGGTTTAAATATAACCAAGATACAGAGCCTATCTTCGTGAAGCTTGTAATGCATTTAATAAGTCTGATGGTCTGAATGATTGTGTTTCCCTAAAATTCATATGTTGAAACCTATTCCCTAATCTGATGTTAACGGTAGGGGGGCCTTTGGGAGGGAATTGGGTCATGAGGGTGGAACCCTTATAAATGGGATTAGTGCCTTTATAAGAGGCTGAACTGACCAGAGTTCTTCCCTTCCACCATGTGAAAACACAGCTAAAAGTCATCAATCTATAAACCAGGAAGTAGGCCCTCAATCAATACAGAATCTGATGGCACCTTGATCTTGGACCTTTTGGTATCCAGAACTGTGAGAAATAAATTTCTGTTGTTTTTAAGGTATCTAGGTATCTAGTTTATACTATTATATTATAGCAGCCCCAGTGGACTAAGACAGTGAGGCAGTTGCTATGGACTGAATTGTGTCCACTCAAAATTTGTATGTTAAAGCTCTAATTCCCAGTGAAACTGTATTTGGAGATAGCATCTTTAGGAGGTAATTAAGGTTAAATAGAGCATAATAGTAGGGTACTAATCCTGTAGGACTAGTGGCCTTATAAGAAGAAGAGCATGTTCTTTCTCTTTCCTCTTCTCTCTCTCCCTCTCCCTCTCCCATGTGCAGGTACTGAGGAAAGGTCATATGAACACACAGAAATCTAGTGGCTGCTTACAAGTCAAGGGAAGAGACATCAGAATGAAATCTACTATACTGGCACCTTGATCTTGTACTTCCCAGCCTCTGGAACTGTGAGAATAAATTTCTGTTGTTTAAAGCACCCAGTCTATAGTAATTTTTTAGGTCATCCTGAGCAGACTGAGCAGTAGAGTACACAGGACTCTGAATTTAGTTTGCATAGGTTTAAAATACAGTTTCCACTACTTGTTAATTGAGTAAATTGAGGAAATTTTTTAGTAGCCTTAATAAGCCATAAAGTCTTCTTCTGAATGATCCTTATAAGAAATCTACCTCAAAATATTATTGTGAATTTTAAATGAGAAAAAGTATATAAAGTACTCAGTACCATGTTACAAATGTTCAAAGGATGCACATGCAAGCCAGTCTTTAACACATCTGGATAACTATGTGTCAAGTGGTAGAGACAAAATGGGCTATAGAATTTTCACTGGAAGAATTAAAGAATGTCCAAGGTAGCCTTAACATTTCTCAGCTTGACTAAACGTTAGGTTGCTTCCTGTCTATATATAGGCTCCTGATCTCCTTTTTCTTAGAGTATTTACTTCAGAAAACTTGTGATTATAAATTTTTTTGTCTGCCACCTTTGAAAAGTATATAAATCTCCTTAAATGCCTCTTGCCAGTTTTATGACCTAGGGAGTGTCTTTCTCAAGGACCTTGAAGCCATGTCTTTGAAATGTAATTAGCAAGAAAGATAGTGCCCCTATATCCCAGTCTCTGTGGGAGAATAGGAGCCAATCTTAGTTGAACACCTACCAACTATAAAACTACCTCCTGTCATGAAGATGTGAGAAAGTTTAAATTCTCTTTGGGTAAGGTCAATCAGCAAACAGAGGTGGCTTATGATCCTCCTACCCTAGTTCTTAAAAACTGCTGGCTCTTTGTTTCTGCAGAGTTGAGTTTAGTCTCTCTCCTCTATTGCAATAGTCTTGAATAAAGTCTTCCTTGTCTGTGAAACTTTGTTCAGAACAATTGTTTTTGCTTTGATACGACATATTCACAGATAATATACAACTTGAGATATGCTGCAAAGTGTGGTTTAGATATTGGTTTGGCAGTGTGAATAGCTTAGAATGAAAAGCTACATACATTTTATGTCAGCAGTACCTAGTTATGGTGTGTCTCAATACTTTACTAAAGACTTTGCTTGAGATTTTTAAAATGTGTATTATATCTACAGTTGCTTAGAGTGCACCAAGTACATGTCTTTTGGGGTTTTAAATCTTGAAATCCTGCACTAACATTAGAAGCTCTCTGTGGCACTGGAATCTTGTATATATTTTCAGGCACCCTATCACCCAGATAAATTTTTACACATGGGCCAAGAGGGAAAAAAAGGGGTTCCTGATTCATAATTTTAAAACTATCTACAGTGGGATTGTTTTCTAAAAAATTCTTTAGGATGTAGCATATGTATGAACATGTAAAGCACATCTTTTCCACTAGGCAAATGCAAAGTTATATAAGTCTTCTAATACACAAATGGCTTTTAGGAGGTGAGACATTACACTCATCTCTATAGCTGAAGTGTAAAATTTTGTGAATCTATGGAAAGAAACCAATGTGGTTGGGAGGAATCTTCTGCTCCAGCTCAGATTATTTTATTACACTATTAGTCTTGATATATGTATTTTTAAATTTAGCATTTTTTAATCAAGCACTATGATTAAAAGGGGTATCTCAAATGACTATTTCTCTACATTACCCTGTGTATGACTTGTGGGATATTTTTCTTTATGTTTTTGTTACCAATATCTACCTTAATTAAAATTCAGAATTTATCAGTATATAGGAATACAATTTGATTCTCTAGCTTTTGAGTTACTTTTTCTAGTGTAAAGTACGGTTACTTAGGCACTCACGAAATATGGATTTAGAAATCCTTTAACTCAATGAAGTTGAAAAAGTAAACAAATACCATTTTGCCAATTTTCCAATAGTGATAGGCTAATCGCTTCTCTATATATTTAATTGTGTACTTAGAAAGTACCAACGCACAAGAAAACGCAACACAATTTGTCTCATCCAAATGCATCATATAAAATGACCAAGTGCTGTTAAGTACTAGAAATGTGTCTCAAAAGACTCTCTCTGTCTGCATCATTTTGGAGTTGTTTGGAAGTTCAACGCTTTTAGTGAGAAGTATTGAAAGATAAATCTAGTTTTCAGCCTGTAATTCGCCACTCACTGGAGAGGCATTATTATCGGTGAGCGTGCCCTCTGGTCTCATTAGTTCCTAATGAGTTTCTGGCCTTCCTTAACAGTGTACTAATTCAGATAAAATGAAAGTCACGATTGTCCCCTATCCAATTTAGAAAAGAAAGACTATATCATCCTTTGTCACAGATGGAATGTATTAAAAAGAATTCAATATGGGGTTTAAAAAAGAGAAAATATCTACCATTCAATTTGAAAATTCCTTTTGGAGAATAATAAAATTGATATATATGCTATTTCACTGTGACTAGCCAGCTGTTATTTTTAGGAAGAGTATGACTTCTAAATATACAGAACATCCGATGACATGTGCAAGAAAGGAAAAGCACCTTTATTCATTCAGTTGTGATGAGAATCACCTTGTCCATTCCCTACATAAGTTAAAACAATCAAGATTTTCTTTTGGCTCTTCTGGAGCATGAGAAAATTGACCTGAAATTTTCTCTACTGTGATATTGCTAGTATTAATTAAGTGGCAGTGTCAAGATTGGTTGGAGACAAGAAGACTAGTTGGGAGGTTGTCTTAACATACTTCAAAGTAGAGAAGTAGTGTCATGGTGAGAGGAATGAAAAGGAAATTCAATTTTAGAAATTTTACAAAGGATATGGTATGATTAGGTCAACGAGGTTGAATTTGCAGCATTTAGTAATATACACCAAGCTTCCAAATAGAGCTAAAGTCTGTTTCAAGTTCAGAGTGTGCTGTGGACTGAAGTGCGTTCCCACCAAATTCATGGGTTGAAACACTAACCCTCTATGTGACTGTATTTGGAGACAGGGCCTCTAGGAGGTAATTAAGGCTAAATGGGATAAGTGTGGGCCCCTAATCTGATAGTCCTAGTGTCTTTATATTAATAAAAATAGAAAGAAATACCAGAGCTCTCTCTCTCTCTCCCTGTACACAGAGGAAAAACCTATGTGAGGACACAGAAAAAGGAGCTGTCTGTAAGCCAGGAAGAAAGCTGGAACCAGAAACTGAGTAAGTTTCTGTTGTTTAAATCAGCCAGTCTGTGGCGTTTTCTTACAGCAAAAAACAAGTCAAACAAAAACTACATATATGTGTGTGTGTGTGTGTTATATTTGTCTCCATTCACTGAAATTTAAGCACCATGAGGGCAGGAATTTTAATCAATTGTGTTCACAAGTGTTTCTGCACTGCCCAGAATGAATGCCTTTCCCATAGTAGGTGTTTTACAAATATTTACTTAGTAAATGTACGAAATAATCCCAGTATTTGAATGTAGTTATATATATCACTCGCACCCATGTAGATCTGTACCCTATTTCCAGCATATTTCCTTTTCTTTCTAAAAATGTATTTTCTGTGTTGACTTATCTGAATATTGTTACTCTCATGTCCACTTGGATAATTTATATATAGTCTCATAAACAAGTATATTTTAGCAGAGATGACTATCTTACATTAGAATGTAATTCAAAACTTGAATTCATTATTTTAAATTGAAAAGAAAAGTTCGGTTGTATTTGTATTAAATAGAGTTAAAGTCATATGCCTTTCTTATATTTCATTCCTCCATTTCATCACACAATAATGAAGGGTATGTGATACTAAAATGTGAACATTTTATTGATTGCACATCTCAGGAAGAAATAAAAGCTGATACAACTTGATTATTTGAAGTAAGAGAGTTAAATCAAAACTTGCACATGGGGAGTTAAATCAAACGTTTGGATAATTTCAAAAACATATCTCTTTAGTTTTGTGAGATTCTTCTCTGGTATCTGCATTTTAGTATCAGCAATTTCTTACGTTCTTGGAGGTAATACTACTTTAATTAAAATATCATACTTTTGAATTCTTACTAGCTGGATCTTCTCATATAAAGTAGTGTTTCATCTCTCTACCCGTTTACTACCAAGGAAATGTTCTTTTTTGTTTCTTAAAAATGTTTTTGGATTGCAAAACAAAACAGAGCAAAACCCAAAAACAAGCTCTTAACTTTGCCAGATGTTTAAGCAGATTTTATAGGAATGCCAAGAATTAAAAACAAAATTCTGGAGCTATATTGCAATCCAGATAATATTCTTATTCTCATCAGGGAAAACAATGACCTTTTCTGAAGTTCTGACATCTCTTTAGCCTTTGACTTGAATGAGAAAACTTTGTATAAATGAAAAATTATGACAATAGAAAAAATATGCAGGGCTGTCTGGAAAGTATCCAGCCATTGTTAATATAATGAGAATGGTTACAAGGTTGGATACTTTCCGGACACCCCTCTTATACCTAGAGAAAAATATCCTAAAATATAAAATTGAGGACAATGTAGGGGTATGTTGGTTAGCGTGTAACAGAAACAGACACAGTGGCTATCACAATCTTCTTTAATCAAGATAGAAGCATGTACACACACACACACACACACACACACATATCGTCATGAGTATTATGACAGTTGTGGAGTTCTTCCTTGGTTACAGATTATGTCCTATTCCTCAAAATAAATTCATGTACCTTGCGGTGGAGTGATTTTTGAGTAATATGATCATGATCACTGACCAGTGCAGTCTACTGGTAAATACCTCTACGGAGAGAAGAGAAAAAGCTAACCACAGGACTTAAACAGCACCTGCTGTCAGCTGAATGAATTAGCTGCTCTGATACTGTCTGCATGTGCCCTGAAAGGAAGGAATAATACAACTTTTATCTAGGAGTCCATCTTCAGAGGAAAGTGAGTAGAATGAAAATAGCCGATATGTAAATTGTTATTCCAAAATTTTCAGATTTTGACAGACCTGCATGCACATTTGTTTGTCTTTATTTGACTTTTTAGCTATTAAAAAAGTTATGGTATAACATATTTTATCATTTAGTAGGCTAGTCCAAACAGGGAATACGGATTTTACCCCACTTCTTAAGATGTGACTGATTATAAACATGGTCACAATTCTTGCAATTCTCCCCCTTGAATCTGAGCTGACATTGTGATTTCCTTTATCAAATGCCACAGAAACAATGTTACGCAAAGTCTGAGACTCAGCCTCAAGATGCTTTGTAAAATTCTACTTTCACTTGTAGAATTCTGTGATTAAGCTGACCTTCTAGAGGATGAAGAATATGTAGAGCATAGATAAGTTGTCCCAACTAATCCATCTTAGAACAACCAGTTTCTAGTCAACATGGCAGTTGATCACCAACATATGAACTAGCCCACTTGAGATCAGCCAAACCTGGCCAGATAAGAAAAAGCAACTACCCAAGCCTAGTCCAAATTGCACAACCACAGAGTCATGAGCTAAATAAGTGATTGTAGTTCTAAGCAACTAAATTTTAAATATTCCAACACATCAAAAATTAAATGATACACAAAGTAAGCTGAGAAAAGTTTTCCTTTAAAAAAAGTAAAACAAAATTTATTTTAGTCCAGCTTAATTAAATAAATGCAATATCTTTCTTTGGGTAGGGAGAAACGATTAACTTTAAAATAATAAACAAAAAATAGGTAATGGTAACCACACAAGGCTAGAAAATTTCATATATGGTTAGGTTTGAATGTAAAATTTTTCTCTTCTTTGATTTTTATTGTGTTAGTCTGTGAGCTTTTTTTTTTTTTTTGTTAGCAAAGCAAGCATTAATTTTGCTCTAATTACCATCAAAATTAATGTAAAACGTTTTTGAAATCAATATTAAAAAGCTGGAAAGTTAGAATATGGCTAATAACAAAAATCCTCCTCTTCTTCCAACAGTACTCTAATATCTTTCTAATATTTCTGTTCCTTACTCTCTGTAACAAATTGAACTGGGATAACAAGATAAAACTATACCTGGCTTTTCATTTTGGGTTTTCTTCATTGATGAATAGAAGGTTATGAAGTCAGAAATATAAGACCATTTTCTTTGAAGATTTCATTAAAGATAAGATATTAGGGAGATTGAAGGCTATTGTGCTGGCTTACCACATCTTCTACTTCCAACCATCAGAAATGAATGACAATGCAATAATGCAAAAGAACTCAACTCTTATCAACCACAGAGTCATTTAAAATTTTTGTGATTGCTCTTTGAGTCCAAATGATTATTGCTAAACTTTGTCAAACCGGAAAGATTAAAATATTCTTTGGGGTCATATGAGTGCAATACCATAAATACCCAAGCAAGTAAAAACTGCCTCAGCAGATTAAGCTAATGGGGGGAAACACTACAAAGCTCAGAATTCATTGCTGGTAACAGCAATGGGTTGTTTTCTTCATATTTCAGAATCTGTTAAAAGTTGAAAACTAGATTAATTGCGGCACAGAGAAGATTTCTCATCTGTCATTTGACTGTGAGAAGAAATTACTTGAAATGCAAAGGTCATTCTTTTCTGCGGAGTCACGAAATGTGGTATGAAACCATCTAAATTCCTCTAGTTGTAGTTGTAAAGCAAATGTCCAGTTGAAGTTAGGAGGAAGATAGATGCTTTTGTATTTCTCCCTCCTGAGAATCCACAAAAATAAAACCTAGAAGAACAAAAGTGGGTTGTAAACCCTTAACAGTGTAGAGAATAAGTATTCAGTTCTCAAAATAGATTTTGCTAGAAGTGAATGAAAGAGGGTTGATGAATGAAATAAACAGAAAAAGGCAATGCATTAGAATACGATGCATAGAAACACCTGGTGATAAAGAGACAGTGAGAGCCAAGCTGTAGAAAATCTGGAAGGAGATTAGCAGAAAACACAAATAAAAATCATGTCAGTTGGCATCCCCTACTTTGTGACACTGTGGGTGTCTCTAATGTGGCCCCCCATGTTCCTCAGCTCCTGGCGTTCCTGTCCATGTGTGACGCCCTCCCCTTGAGTGTGGACTAGGCTTACAGCAGCAGTGAAGGAATGTCACTTCCAAGATTAGGTTACAAAAAGTCTGTGGCTCCAATCTGGTCTCTCTCTCTGCCACCCCACCCAATTTCTTTCTTGGATCCCTTTCCCTAAGAGAGAAGTGAGCTGCCAACTGTAAGGTATCCCTGAGCCCACATGTGAGAGAACAAAGTCTGTTAATAGCCATGTAAGTTCCCTCAGTTGAAGCATCAAGTGAGACTGTAGGACTGGTCACCAGTTTAACTCCAGCCTCATAAGAGACCTTGAGCCAAAGATACTCAGCTGTGCTTTACCCAGATTCCTGACCCACAAAAATAGTGAAATAACTGTTTATTCAAAGGTGCTAAATTTTTAGGATCATTTGTTACACAGAACACAGAAATAGATAACTATATAACCATGTATATATAGAAAAGAATAGCTTTTTTATTTTAACCAATAAAGCAAAACGAATAAACTAAAATCCAGACAGTCTCTCCCTCCCTCCCTCGCTCCCTCCTTCCCTTCCTTCTTTCTTTCTAACAGAGTCTTGCTCTTTTGCCTGGACTAGAGTTCTGTGGCATCAGCCTAGCTCACAGCAACCTCAAACTCCTGGGCTCAAGGGATCCTCCTGCCTCAGCCTCCCGAGTAACTGGGACTACAGGTGCACACCACTGTGCTTGGCTAATTTTTTTATTTTTATTTTTATTAGGGATGGGGTCTCGTTTTTGCTCAAGATGGTCTCAAACTCCTGACATCAAGGGATCCTCCCACCTCAGCCTCCAGAGTGCTAGGATTACAGGCATGAGCCACCACACCGGCCAAGACAGTCCTTCTATTAAAAGCAAAGAAACTTTCCAAAGAAAGGTGAGGCTGTTATTGTGGGTGTTCTCTTCATTCTGGCATTAGTGTGTCTGTTAGATACCTGTTATCTCCAAAGAAAAGTCTGCAGTTCTACATACTCTGGCCACGCTCAACATGGATAGGGTTTCCCATCACACTACCAAACAATCAGTCTAATCCGCTGCTTAACAACTGAAGGTACAGCTAGATCATCTCTTTGTCGGGGGCGGGGGCGGGGGCAGCAGGGAGGTCAGGGAGGGAGGGAATGTTTGATAGAATTGAAAGTATGATTGGGAATCTAAAATGATATAATAAAGGCAAAGGAAGCAATACAAGAAAAAAAGATGTAGAAAACTTATGGGCAAATGAAACTGCAGAAGACAAGTATGATTTAAATGAGAAGCAAAATGAAATGGTCTCATTTTGAGCAATTGATAAGTGAAAGGGAACTTGTTTGACCTTGATCCTGAAAAAAATTCTCCTTTGATTGGTCCAGGTAATAGGATATTGGCCCCATAAGAAAAGAAATGTAATCTTAACACATAACTGAGATTGGCATTGGACAATATTCATACAGTAATGGTAATCTAAATGCTCTCTATTGCTTTTCTGCTTTAGAATCCTCATAGATGAAATACAGATGTGGTTGTAGTTTCCAGACAGAATGTTAAAGTTAACATCTCTGGAAATATAATGAGATTGTAAGATGTGGCAAAGGAGAGGAGAGTTAGAGGAACCCAGAGAATGGTATCTTCATCTTACTAATGTGGCTACTTAAGAGATGAGAGATAATTGTAAATTAATGGAATAAGACATGAAATGCAAATATATTATTTAAAGTGACAAAAATTATATATAACTTGTATATAATGATATACAATATATAAATATATAACGATTTATTATAATAAGTATATATAAATGTGTTTCAATAAATATTATATATAAATATAACTTATTTCATATATATATTTTAGAGGAGAAGAAAAGGCAAAAGAAAGGATTAAAGCCTGAGCTAATCCTGTTTTTATACTGAGGATTGCATAAATACTGTATAAAAGGGATAAATAAATGAATGGAACATAAGCATATTATTTGGAGATAGGGAGCTAATTACCAAAAAGAATTATTAAAATATATTGTCTCTGGGGAATAAGATGGCAGGTGGAAACGGGATGAATGGGGGAATGTTGCTCTTTCTATACCATCTTCTAAACTATATTGATTTGTTTTCAGGTGCTTGCATTATCTTAATGAAAATAATTTAACCATGATCCCCACCTGTTTTCATACATGCAACAAAGCGGAAAAGTGAATTTTGAGAGTATTCTGCTACTAGTCTCAAAAATAGTGTAAAAGAGTAAGGTATAACTAATGTTATTATTTACAATTTGAGGTACCACCCATTTAAATATATTGTAGTTTCAAATTGCCCACACGGCAAGAATAAATTCCTTTGACATTTCCTAGGCTTTGTTGAGATTTGTCTGTTGTAAGGAATTCATTCCACTCCCCAAACTTCATTTAAGTCTTTGTACTCAATTAGTGTTATGCCAGCAAGTCTCTCTAATCTCTTCTTTTGCTTCTGTAGTTCTGTGCACTCAGTTCTCATTTTAATTTGCCTACGAAAATATCATAGCTTTTTACATGCTTACACTCCACAATGAGTGTCTTTTCAAAATGTTATATTTTCTCCCCAGTTGTATGTGGTTTGGGCCATAGACAACATCTAAATATCAAGCTTATGTGAAGCTTTTCTTGAAGCTTTGTCAAGAGTAGCTGGTGCAAACTGGTTTTGTAATGAGTCGCATATCATTAGGCTTCCTAGAGAGTTTCACCTGTTTATTCAACTCCTCAAAAGTTGGCTAGAGACATCAAAAAATCAGACAAACTACTTGAAAATGTGAATTCCCGACTCTTCAAAACGGGCCAACTATTGTGAAATTCTGAAGTAAGTGTTAGCAATTTGACTTGGTTCACCATGGGCAGCCACCACAGAGAGGTCAGCTCCAGTGCAGACAATAAGGAGTGATTTGCTGCAGAGAATTTAAAAACAATAATAAAGCTGACTAAAAGCCAGTCTGCTTACTATTATTACAATGTATCAATGATTCTAAACAATGCCAGTGATAAAATATTTCTCCTGTGAGGGAATCATTAGCACTGCCCCTCCCCTACCTGAGAAAACCACCATGACCCCCAAATGATGAGACTCTATTAAACCTTTGGAGCAGGGTTTGACACCTGGTCATCTGTGTTGTGGGCAAAATTACACTATTTTGTGCCCTTCTTTCTATTTTAGGAACAAATACTTGAGCTTCCTTACTGGTCTTAGGTGAAGAATGTCAGTAGCATAAATTGAAATGGGAATTTTGCCTCCTATATGTCACATCTACAATTTCTTTCTTAAATAGTATGCACATAATTTAAAAAAAACCTAAACTGTAATTTCAAAATGTCTTTGCTCTGCATATGAAGAAAATTAATTCTTTTATCACTTTGTAATATGTACCATCTTTATTCTCCACAAATATTGTTTAATCCAGGAAAATTCAGGATGAGGCAACACACAGTATTTATCTCAGCAATGGATTATGCACTCGGTGTGTTCATCAATTTATTTATTCAAAAACCAATTAGCAAAGTTTCCACTCTGCACCAAGTGCTGCACTAGGTGCTGAGCACACACAGATTAATAAGGCAAAGGTCTTGATTTTAAGATTCTTGTCAAAAAGAAAACCAAAGGTTATGAGCCCTGATATGTAAATAATTGTCTATCTACTTACATGAGTATCTATTCATTTATCTTTCCAAAGTGCTAGAAAGCAGGAAACAGGTTATGCTTAGGGTTGTTCAGGAAAGCATCAAATCAAATGAAATGCAAGGTCTAAAATACTCCTGTGCCATTAACATTAACAAAGCTTAAGTATTTTATAAATGTAGAGTATATTATTAACAAGATCACAGGTACAGTTGCAACATAGGAAAAAAGGAAGAAATAGGAACATTTCTAGCAGAGGGGGCAGCATATCAGAAAGTGGGAAGTAGCATTTTGTGTTTAGGGAATATGAGTAGCTTATTATTGCTAGCATACGAAAGACAAATTTCAGACTAGATGCTTTATACATGCTTTTTGATTGTTTTCTGAATCAAGTTCTCAAACAATGTAGAATGCAAGGCCACGTAGACAAGGGTATATAAGACAACAAGGCCATTAAATATAACATGGACAACTCCAGTCACAAAAGTGATTAAACCATATCTGAAACTACAGTGATAATTCTCACTTTTGACAGTGGAAGGCCCTCAGTTCACAGCAAAACAAGTGGGTCATTTGACTATCC
>NW_012137858.1:2224755-2229931 GCF_000956105.1 Propithecus coquereli | reverse complement strand
CCCATTCTACTAAGTGAAGTATCCCAAGAATGGAAAAATAAGCACCACATGTACTCACCAGCAAATTGGTTTCACTGATCAAGACCTAAGTGCACATATAGGAATAACATTTATTAGGTGTCGGGCAGATGGGAGGGGGGAGGCGGGGATGGGTGTACACATACATAACGAGTGCGATGTGCACCATCTGGGGGATGGACACGCTTGAAGCTCTGACTGGGGGAGGGGAGGCAAGGGCAATGTAACCTAAACATTTGTACCACCATAATATGCAGAAATAAAAAAAAACATGTTATTGAGGACAGACATAGAAATCATATATGCAAGATTCAGTAAAATACTGTGAATTAGCTTCTGTCTGTTCACAACTGGGATATAGGTATAAGAAACTCCTGGAGTGGTCAGTCAACAGTAATTTGATGTTGATGAGGGGGGCAAGGAGGAGAGTAAATAGGACAGGGTATGGGGTCAGTGGACAGGTCATTGTTCAGGACTGTCCAGCATTGCAGTGTGTGTAGCGCTCATGGCCCTCTCCCACTAAATGCAACTCTCCTCGTGAGTCATTACCTGCCTTCCACTGCCCTGGACCCCCATAAACACATCCCCTAGGATAATGATGCGCCTCATTCCAAAGAGAATTCAGCTTGGTATACACCACACAACTGACGCTCTGCTGTAAAGATTTAAATTCACAGCTACTCTTCAAGGACAGAGAAAATAGCTTTAAAGGTAAGAAAGATGCCTTAATTTATAGTTTGCACCTGAGGAATGCTTCTCAAACACAACTGTCATTCGTAGAGTGTGCATATGTGTCAGGCACTTTTTTTATTTCTTTATATTTTAGGATGAACCACACGAAATTTCTGGTTTTTTTATAATAAGAAATTGGTCAAAGAGCCATAATTTTATATGATTTTCATACTATATTGACACATATAATTCTCACAATAAGCTTATGGGGCTATAGTTCCTATTTTTATAGGTGGGAAAGGTAATGAGAAGTTAAGTAACACATAGCTGGTATGTGGTAAAAGGAGGGCTGAGACTTAGGCAGGTATTCTGACTTCCGGAATCAATGTCCTTGACCCCTACACTATACTGTCCCCTAACAGCCCACCTCAGTGTTGCCTCTTCACACTACAGGCTCCGAGAACACAGGGGCTCATCACCTGATCCTGTTCATTGTCCAGCGTAGAACCCTATTTATAGTCAATGGCTAAATAGATACTGTTACATAGAAGAGGGAGTAACATGACGTGATACAAAACTGAACTTCAAACTGAACTTCAGTCGTGGCTCAAACATTTACTCACTGTGTGATCTTAAACAAACCTTTCACATTTTTTAGGGTTAATTTTCCCAATCTATAACATAGGAATGTAATTGTACATGGATACATTAAGGAAGAGAATGGCATGGTTGTATTTGCATTTTCGAAAGAATAATTTGACACCTGAGTGGAAGTGGTTAAAATTATGGGAAGGCAAGAAGTGATGAGATTCTGAACGGAGACCATATACAAGGGCAGAGAACCAGATCTCCTCAAAGTACCCTGAAGAAGCAGACTGCCTAACTTGGGTATGTTACTTAGTTTTGCTATGCCTCCATTTTCTCCTGTGTAGAAAAAGAATAATACCAAGCTGTACTGAGTTTCCATCTCTTCCTCAGATACATATATACTCTAGGATTTGATTACATTTCTGATTTAATTAGCAAGATACTTATTAGAAGCCAGAGGACCACAAAGGCTAGGTCCTTTTAGAGATTAGGAGCAGATAAAGTGTATCTTGGTGTCACTTTTTTTTCTTTTCCCTGGCTTCTAAGTTCCCTAACAGCTAATGCTGCCACTGACACTATCCTAGCAGGGTATAATTCTGCTGGGTCTAAGAATATGTCTGAATGTTAATATACTGATGTTCTTTTATAATTTTTACCTCTATCTCTAATAATCTATGCACATCTATTCAAAAGGGATTTCCATTTCATGGTCCCCCCATCACAGGCGTGCCCTCTTCTCTCTTCTGCTTTTTTCCATAGTACTTGATATCCCATGTATGTTGTTTTCTTGTTTATTGCCCAACTAGAACATAAGTTTCGTGCAGGGAAGTCTAATTTTGTTCAATGATATATTTTCAATAACAAAGGTAGCACCTGGAATATAGTAAGTGCTCTGCAAACGTGTTAAGTGAATCAATGAATGGACAGATGAATATATTTGTCTAGGACTAGCTTTGCCAGAAGACATCTCAAAACCAAGGTTGCAGCTACTAATAGAGCACCTTTACATTTAGTAAAGCCTCTAGACCCCAAAGAAAATGCACTGCGCAGAATTTTTTTAAAAATAAATTCTTTAAAACATATATACCCTGGCACTTTTGCTTACCAGCAACAAGGAAAAAAAAGCACCTTCTAAATAGCAGTTGCTTACACACATTTAAAATTACAATGAATTGCACTCTTCTCACCAAGTACTATTAGTTTCAGGAGAACTTGCCTTTGTATATATTTTAAAATTCACCCCCAAGGGTTTTTCTTTCCAATATACACTAAAATTTGCTGTAAAAATGTACATTAATTTAAGTGAGTTCAGTAGAATGATTGGACTAGGGAAAATAAAATTAATTATTCATGTCACCAGTTATTTTTTAAATGCAGAATGGTTATCAGGAACATACATAATTATAAATAATGCCATTATTTTTTAATAATAGAGCCACAGCTAAGGTTAATTAATATTTTTAACAATAATAAAATTTTGTTCTTTGAAGTTGCAAAATGTATGTAGTTAGCTTTAAATATTTTTCATGGGAATATGTGTGAGCTCTGCTTACATTTTTCAAACAAATAGTATTCATTTTTCATGAGCACCCCCAAAGCCTCCAGCAAGAAACAGCAGTGTCCAATATATTCAAATACTCTTTTCTTGCTCGAACACTAATTAGGCTTCTTTTCAAAAAACCCCACTGGGAATCAAATGCCATTGACTTTAATAGGATGTCTCATATGTGAAATACACATGTCTCTGACAATCTACCACTAATGTTTTTAAATTATCAATAGTTCCTTTCCTTGAGTAGGCTTGCTTACTCTACCCTGAAAAAAATGCCTCCTACCTGGAGCCATAGAACTGCTCCAATATATTCCCCTCATATTTACTGATTCTACCTCTCTTTATAATTTAATTTCTTCCCAAGAGTTGTAAACCATAGTCCCTCCGGTTAAAAAACAGAATCTCTCAAAGCCTCATTTTCTCACTTTTCTAACGATATTTGAAATGACATGAAAAGAAGATGAAAAAGGCTATGGATTCTAAAAACTAAGGAAGGATACCAGAGTCACTTTCTGCTCTGAATGTGAAGGATAAGGCTTAATATTCATTATTCTTGTGAAGTATGATTTTCTCGCAGAAGTAAATTTTATGAGTGCTCTAAAAGTAGAGTGCAATATAACTTATAGACCAAAATGGGATGCTTTTGAGAGTCAAAAGGGATAATATTAATAATTTCACCAGAACTCCAGGTACACACAAGGACTATCTAAGCCAACTGGGATACATGGCCACATGATGTAAAAGTCTGGTAAAATTAATGCTTTGTTAAATAATCATGAGAAGACCTAATTAAGAGCATCATGACTAGACTGAATGAAATTTTAGAGATGAGTATAACTCGAAAGATTCCTAGTTCAACCTCTTATTTTACAGAGAGAGGCAGCAAGGCCAACATATGGCAAGGTTAATTCACCTGTGTAAGTCACAGGACAAGGTAAGTGGCTGTACTTAAAGTGGAAACCAGGTCTTCTCATTGACTCTGCTCTTTCCATTATACTACACTCTAAGAAAAAAACATTACTAAGTGATTCATATTCTTAATGTATATAGCTTGTAAAATATTCTTAAAGGAAAGAACAAAAAGATCACAAAATATGTCTCAAAGAATATTCCAGAAGAAATTTCACTTTCTTGATTTTAAGGAACACCACAGTTCCACTTTCCTTTCTATAGACCAGCAAACAAAGAAAGTGACTTTTGCCCTTTGCATGTTGGCTTACCTTTACTCATTTCTGTAAATATACATATAAGACATTGCCAGATTTGGAAGGGGAAGGAACACTTAGCAGTCAAAAACCTTGCACAACACTCCAGCTCCATCCCAAGAAGTTCTCAGCATTTCAAAAAACTTTATGCCATCAATTATTGTTTCAAATTTTGCTTTCTGAGATTAGTCTTATGGAAACTTTCTTTTTCATAAGATGAATGGGTCTTATGAAAATACTTAAACATTAAATATTCTAAGTAAAACAACTTGTTTATAAAAACAAGTTTTATAAACTTTATGTAATCCATATAACAAATACTACCAATATTCTTATATTCATATTAAAAAGAAGTCATTCAATCAGAACTGCTGCTAAATGTCCCCATTATTTCATGATATAAATCATGTCTTTCAAAAGCAAACATTGGTCTGAAAATTGATCCTTACTCAAAGAAGAAAAACTTCCTTTTTTCTTTTTAAAGCATATTTACTTTTAAGTAGGGATGTAAACAGGATTTTTACGAAAAATATTTTCATGAATACTCCTATATTCTGTGAGTCTGTGAAAACCTAAATACATTTCTCCCCTATTACTAACCCTGCAGGATTGGCTGAACAAACCTCATCTCATCTATTTGAAATGTATCCAGTTTAATTCTGCTTGACGAAAAATCTGTTTCCATAGTTTTAAAACAAGCAATCACCCGAAGGTACATTGCCATTGTAGCTTAAGTGGCTCAGTCTTATCACTGAGGAAAATACACTTTGATTGAGAAAACAGTCCAACGTGGCTTTTGAAAAATGAAATGACCCTTTCTGGTACACAATTTAGTAAGGCAGTTGATGAAAGCAGGCAGATATGGCCACTATGAACAAGATTTAAAGGAAGATGCTGCATCCAACCTGTATTAGCACTACTAAAAACTCTCATATTTAAACTCCCTAGACGTGCAGCAATTCTAACAAAGAAACCCTTTAAATTTTACACACATCAGTAATCTCTTTCTATTTAGAGAACAATTTAAAAATCAATTGTGAGGTAAGGAAAAATTGCAACAAATTATTCTGTTACTCAAAAATAAATAATTTGTTTTCTTCTCTAAAGGTTTTTGCCCAGTACATACAGGTGTTGTTATTAC
>NW_012137858.1:2166967-2223980 GCF_000956105.1 Propithecus coquereli | reverse complement strand
TACTAAGAAAAATATCTGATGATTTCAGATTATATTTATAAAAATATTCCTAAATCTGAATGGCCTAGATTGTCCCCTTATAAATTATTTTATATAAAGGAAATAGTCTATCAATTCTTTCGTGTTTCATTTTTCTTATATCAGATTCACTCTAATAACTTATTTATCATTAAATGAACCATGAATCTACAACAACAAATTAATGAAATATTAGGAAAGAATGTTAAATGGAGATACTGGGCAAGCATAAATGTGTCTAAAGTCACAAGTCTTTAGGTAAGGTCCTAAGTGTTACATTATCGACAATCTTGTAAATTCAAACAAGATAGAGAAATCAACAAAATGATCACACTAAGGAAACATTCCTACTAAAGTATATTCCATGAGGGTAGAAGTTTCTGTTTGTTTTGCCAATATATCCCCATGGCTAGAACAGTGTCTGGCAGATATAGAGAGTGATCAAAATGCACATATTGATGAACCACCTGTGAGACACCCCATTTTACTTTGTAGTCAAATGCAAATAGGAAAAAAAAGGAACAAGAGAAAAAAGAGAATCAGTGTGGATAGAAGTACAAAATATGCAATACTACATTTAGGAATTTAGAGAATTTACAATTTTTTGATCATCTCTTCTTCCAGGACATTTTATCTTTATTCTGTTCCTCTCACCCATTCTTATTCAAAGTAAAAATCAGAATCTATTTTCTTCTTTTTCTGGGAAATATATGTTAATTAGCAGACAGGGTGCTGACAGAAACAGAATTTGCCTTTTATTACTTTCCTTCCAAGTCTGATACTGGTCTGTTTTAAATATTTGAAGTAAAAGAAATTTAAAAAATAATTGTTGTCAGTCTTGCTTCTTTAGAAGGCAGTTTTCTAGAAAAGTAAGGTTTGTGTATTTGGAAAAGCTTTATATGGCACCTACTGAAGACACTTACTGACGATTAAAAATAAAACAAAATGAAACAATCAATTTGGATCAAGGAAAATATATAATTCCGAAAGAATTAACAAGTGAATATGTACAAAGGCTATAAATGTCAACAGCGCTAATAGCATTTAACGGCATTTCAACAGCAGCTAACGGCATTTCATAGCAGATATTTTTCCTGTGTTCTTCACTGATGTAACACCAATACCTAAACCAGTGCCTGATACATAGTAGGCAATCAATAACGATATCTTGATTGCATTAATATACTTCCAAGATGTATGAATATCACACTTAAAAATTCTATTTTCAAAAATTTTAGACACAAGATCGAACAATAAGCTCATTAAACTTAATTCTAAGTATGGGCAGTTAGTCACATAGACAACATACCTTAGCCTAAGACAATTTTTACATACTTTTCGGTCTTTGTACTCAGATAAACTAATGGAGTATTTTTCTTGTAAACAGTAAAAGAGTAGACCTATTATTCACCATGAAAGCCACATGCCTACAAATTCAACATTTTAAGACTTAAAAATACAATAGAAGTGGTAGTATAATTTCTTTTTTTAAGATCGATTTCTTTCATTTTGATGAAGTGTTGAGCTCAAACAAGGTCTTCAAATATTCCATTAATTTACTTGTTCATTTAACTTAAAAAGTGAAAAACCTATGTAATTAGCAGACAGTCCCCTCAACCTGATCTAGATCAAGGTCATTGAATCAAGCCTATCATCTAGCAACAAACAAACCAAAACAAAGCCTTTTATGAAAATCCACAAACCTCTAATCCACAGCATATACACATTTCATATTCAAACTGAATGAATTATGTTAAACAAGTCTCAAAGGAAGCCATAGCGCCTGAGATTAAGAGAAAAACAAACCCTATTTTAGAAATGATACATATGTAGAAAAGCCCACTTTCATAATCATAGGTCCAAAATGAAGAAATGAAATCCTCATGCTCACCTGGCTAATGGGTTCTTTCGTGGGAGGCTTTCCTCTTCTGGCCGTGCTAGTAGCCAGGGTTGTGGTGGTCTCCATAATTGATGTGGACATCTCTGACTGCATGGCAGTGGCTGTCGACTCAGTTGTCATAGAGGAAGGCACTTCACCAACCAGTCTCACATTTCCCACTATGGCGATGTTGGCATCGTTTTCGGCTGCCATATTCAGAACTTTCAAGCCATTGTAGTAAAGCCCAGAGAGCTGGCCCTGGAAAGGCTGGCCCTGCTCTTTCCCGCCAATTATTATGGTTGCTTGGCTATTGAAGATTGTGAGCTGACGCCCTGTAAAAATAATATTACATACATGCAAAAATGTTGATTGTGAACTCTACATCTACAAAGGATGATACAACAGATCTTTCATGGGGTGGATAATGAGAGCAATAAACTATAAGAGAGGCATTTGACTCATAATTCATTGCTTATAAATGAGGTGTCCATGAAATGCATAATTGTTGGCAAATACTAGTAAACTCTTAACTTATTGTAAATGTAGTGCTTTTGCTAAAAGACCAATCAAAGATATATATTACAAGTAAATTTTTAGTGGATCCCCTTTCCCTTTTACCTCAAGATCTTATACGGTTGGTCTCCTAAGTCTAAATTGTTAAATTAAAGAAATGTGAGATAACTAACATTTCAAGTATTTGTCCTTCTGAAATTACCACTGAAAGAAACTAGTATATAGCAGCTGAAATGTAATTTTAAATTTTATGATAAAAATTTCATAATTCACATGTCTGCATGTATCTATATGCTATTCTTTAGTAATATTTATTTTTTGAATGCGATAGTCCATTGTTATTTGAATTATTCTATTTTTCCGGCAATCACACTGAAAAGAAATGCATGGTTTACACTGAGCATGTCAGAGACAAAAAAATTCCAAAAATATGTTTCTGATTGGCTTTCAGCAAGTCTATCAAAACAAAACAAAACGAAAAAAAAAATAGCTTCAGATGTAAAAAGCGGCTTCAGGAATGGTACACAAACCAATGGAGAAATTATGGCACATTTCCATCAAACAGCAATCCTTAGCAACAGTACCATTATTATCAAATTGAGTATCCAGTTTTAGCAGATTGCTCTCTGCTCATAAAAAGCATGCACACAACTTTAAGTTCAGTTTTAATTAGGGCTTGTTCCCAAATGCTCTTAGAAGGTTGCAAACGTTAAAGGGACTTCATTTTGACTGGCAATCCATATTGCCCGCTATTTAAGATTCCTAGAGTTTAAACAAAGAGTTTTTTTTTTTTTTTTCAGGACCATGATAAAGATAGCAGAACTACATATATTTTAGTTAATAATTTAGAGGCTGGAACATGTAATATAATCTATGAATGATTTATCATTTTGGGTTAATGCTTGCTGTGAGTACCTTCATAGATTGAGTTAGTGGATTATATTTAACAGTCCCTTTAACCTTAAGTTAACTGGGTAAGATTATTAAACAGCTGGTACGTCTAAAAATGTATAGAAATTATTATACAAGGTATGCAAATATTACTATCTATATTTTACTGTTTTAAATTTGTTTTTAATTTAGTTTTACGGAAAATTTATTTTTTATGTTTATTAGTGTTACAATGAAGTACTACTTGGTTATGTTCAAATTATTTTTTTATTTGAAGTTTTAATCAATGTTTTTTACCTTTGTCGAGTAGCCATTCATCAACTACTCGACCAAGTCGATATGGAATTCGCTGTCTAGCAATCGCCAGGCGCTCGTTATCATTGTTTCCTTTAAAGTTTAAAGAGACATTTCATTGGTTAAAATCTGTAAGGTCAAAGGTTAAAAGTTAATACTTAAAGCTTGAGCTATACAGTTGCCACATGATTTTTTGAAATTTGGAATTTTAAAAAGTTCTACCTGGAACATTTCATGTTTCAGACTTATCATTCATTCATTTATTTTATTTTAGCAAACAAAATTATTCCTATGTTAATTGAAAATTAGAAATCTGCATTTGAGCTAGGTTATTAAACTTATGTTATAGACAGACCCAAACAACCAATTTAAACAGCATATAATAGCTTTACAAAAAATGACCATTGACCTCAGGGTTTTGTCTTTTTGATGTTTCTTATTAACTAGTTAAACATGTTCAGGTGAAACAGGTTTAAGTTTTCAAAATACATTCAACCTCTTATTCCAGATTAGTAATTTATGAACACCAGACTTAATAACATCTTTGGCACACTGAAGCATCTAAAATAGGCCTAGCATACTTTATTTCCTAGTCAGAAAACAGAAATTCTTATTCGCCTCATTTAAGAAAACCACAAAGTCCAAATAGTTCTTGTATATTCCACATAAATTGGTTTATCAATCACTTGGACATCACAAAAGAATACATCTCGCATTATCCAAATATGTTATTATAGGAAAAGGCTTTGACAAAAGTGACTTTATTTGAGTGTCCTTGAATTCCATTTAAAGCTTAACATGTTGAAGCATATAATATTTGAAAAAGAATTGTATGTATGTTTTTATATACTCAAATATCTCCTTTTTATTAAGTTATTCTTAAAAAGGCATGATAGCTGAAGGAACAAATACAAGCCACAAACAGTGGCCCCTATTCATGGATCTAAACTGAGAGCCTTGCTTCTTTGAATAAAAAATTATCTGCTAGAAACATTGTTTACATTGACCTTGAATAATGCTTGCAAATATATGAGTGTTTTCTTGATCCATAAAGCACTTACAGAGAATCTTGGCTGCCATCTTAGTGCTCAGCTGTGTATGTTGCAAGAAGAGTTTTTCTATTTCATTTAAATTAAAGTGAAAATCTGGGCTAAGACATTTTGGCAATAACTCAGATGAGGACTTAGAGGTGAAAGAAACATTGAATGGTAGTACTACTTATGTAAAAAGACTGGAACATTTTGCTAGGGAAGATAATATACATTTTTTTATTTAGAATAATTTATAAATGTTGTCTTATGCTAGTCTTATAATACATTATACTTACCACAGTAAACCCACCATAATATTGGCCATATACTTTGGGAGAAATAGAAAAGAACTATCTATAGACCTTGTCAATTTATCAATGCATGTCTATATGAGTGAAAATAGTTCACACACTAATATTTAATTTAAAATGTGAAAATCAAAATAAAAAAATATAAAGTTTAATAGAAACATTGATGTGCATTTCTCTGTATATGTAATCATTAAAACACTGTAAAATAATATTTTATAATGTGGGAATATACTTTTAGTAAACTGATAATTTTATTAAAAGGATACAAATTATATAAAATTCCAACCCTATTTTCATTTTTTAAGAGTATACACAATTTGTGTTCTCTTTTGTGTGTTTCCATATATGTATATTTGAAAAACTATGCTAAATTTTAATATTGGTTACCTTAGGGCAGTGTGATTATTGATGAATTATATGTTTTTGGTTTATCTGTGATTTATATAATAAACATGTTTTACATGCATAATTTGAAAAGCAAACATAAAATATTTTCCCAAAACACACATCCTTTGCTCTAGGGACTTCTTTGTCATCCAACAATCATCCCAGTTTACACTGGTATAGCTTGTTTTCATGCTAGAGTGACCCACATTCTCTCAGACATTATCCAAATCTAAGTCGAAAATCCCTCTTGCCCAATTAATACTATAGTGTATTAATAGATCTCTGTTCATCCTCTCTGCAATCAATCCCACCCATTTTCCATATGTCAGCCAATATCTAATCTTACCACTTATCTAGTATATCCCCTCCCATTGCCTTTAGGATAAAATCTCAAACCCTTAATAAGGTCCATGATCGGTTCCCTTCCTAGCTCCCCAGTCCCCTTTAAAGGCTATCTTTGCCTTGCTCTCCAATTTTTGGCCTTATGAGTCTTTTTTCAATTCTAAATCTCTTCTGTCTCCTCTCTGGGCTTTTGTACTTGTCGCTTCCTTTATTTGAAATACTCTCCCTTGCTCCTACCTCACTTCCATCTTTCTTTAGCCAATCATCACTCGTGAATGGAATGGTCTTGGCAGGAGCCTCCTGAGGAGCTGTTCGTGTTGTTCACATTACATTAGGACATTTGACTATATGCTCTTGTAGCTCCTCAAATCTGCCCTTTAGAAACAAGCATTGACCTTGTAATTACATATTCAATAAATAGTTTTCCTTTAAACTCTGAATTTCCATGAGGTCAAGTACTATGTGTAGTGTTTATTGTTTCCTCAGTGTTTGCTTGCACAATACCTATCACATCACCTCCTGTGAAATCTCTGTACAATGAAGTAGTGAAAAAATATTTGGTTTTAGTTCTTACAGTTTTTGCGCCACCATTAACTCATCCCCACAGCCTAACAGCATTCAAATGAAAAGCAAATACTTATATGCAGAGAATAGACCACTTAAGCTAAACTTCCCTTCCTTTTCAAATGAAATTCTACATATTTCAACTATAATTTTATGTCTGTAATAGATTGTCACTGATCTCAACACCCATATAATCAATCAGTTCATCATTTGTTTAAATAACTTCCCCATGCCACAAAATAGGTAATCATAGTTATTATTAGTAGGGAAAAGTTGGGGGGGGAGTCCTAAATAGGATAGGTAGAGAAAAATGAAAGCTTTATATATTCCTTTTGAATGACTTTGAAGAAGAACACATAAAACACATACACATGTACATACGTATGATTTGTCTCCATACCTTTGGCACTATTAGCTTAATGAATTTGATTGGTATGATATGATTTAAGTCAACAATAGCTTTTGAAGATCCTTGATGAGACTTAGCTAAAAGAACACAAACACTGCATTCCCAGTGATTAACATAGAGGTCATCTAACAACAACTATAAGGAAATTCAGAAAGTAGAGTAGGCAGCAGAGACAAGTGTGAAAATACGTGATAATTTATAACAAAGGGAGACACACAAAGAGGCTCATACATCCCATTATCCCTGAATGTCAGATGCCTGCTATTTTAAAGAGCATTTTTTTTTAACTGAAAGACTTGATTTTGAAGTCAAAGGACAGACTTTATTTGTAGGGGTAACGGATGGGAAAAGAGATCGTGCTTACTTCAATTCAATATATGTCTACTTTATTCTCTAAATTCTTTGTTCTTCTACTGGAATAAAAAAACACTAATGACTTTTCTGTGGCAAAATTATGGACAAATACATTGTTAACCAAAGGAAGACACATCTAAACAGTGACAATGTCTTTTTAATAGATGATTCCCAAAACCCTTGTACTATGGGATATAAAATAGTTTGGATTGTTTAGGTTCAGCAGGACTAGGCCTATATTTTACCTCTACCTCATGATTTTCTTTAAAAGTTACATATTAACAGTGACAATTGAGGTATATTATTTTCAGTAATTTCTCAAGATGCATTTTATTTCTTTACAAATTCATGATGGTATTTACTTGTAAAATATCATCCAGGAGTTTTGTATGGTTTTCTTGACTATATTTAATCCCGTCCGTAGTTCTAGACCTTACCTAAAATATAAAGGACATAAAATAACCCATTTGACTTGAAAGGCCAAAGACAAATATAATTTCCAATGACCTTTTCCTTTCTATGGAAATGTTCAGGATCTAATACCAAACACACCGGGATGCAGAAATACCATATAGAGCTTCGGTGAATGGTCAATAGAAGCAGGCTTAAACTTAATAGGTGAGATTCAAAATAAGGTGAATGTAACTGAAAATTAAAATCAAAACAAAGGTAAATCTCTGGGAGAAGACTTTCATCTTCAAGTATTCTAAATCAGAGGTGAGGATAAAGCAATAATGACCTGCTTCCAAAAGATCTATTCGTTTTGGATTATAAAAAGTGTATGAGAAGAATTTCAACTTTTTTTTTAAAAGCACAAAATTCAATTGTAGCCATCTGTTGAGTACATAGGTTAGATTTATGAAAACAGAGCTTCTTAGTGAATAGTTAAAAGACAATTTAGTCTCATGCTTCTTTTCCTCTAATAAAAGAAAGATGGGATTTTCCTTTTCTTTTCCCTTCAATTAATTTTGTGTGGGTTCAGTCTGTTGATACATTTACTGAAAATGTCACCAACAACATATATGTCTCTATCGAAGTCATTTTCAAGCAATGAAACTGCATGTAAAATTTGGTTTTATTTTCCTTTAAATTGCTAAAGGATTAAGCATTTTGACAGGAGGAAGCCCCACCCCCACCCCCACCTGTAGTAATGCTGCCATAATCAATTGTTAGGTGCAAGCTCTAACTGGAGTGGCCACTTTGGTATAAGGTATTAAACGTAGGGGATACTTCAAACAACGCTCCAGGGGTGAAGAATGAAAAGGAAAATCTGATCATTAACACTTGGAATGTAACTTCCTCTATTTTGATTAAATCCCAGATAATTTCATTTTCCCACCTGTGGAGACTCCTCCAAAATTCACATGTCAAAATCTAATTTCTAATGGTGTTTGGAGGTAGAGCCTTTAGGAAGTGATTAGGTCATGTGGGGAGCACCCTCATAAATGGGAGTAGTGCCCTTATAAAAGAAGCACCAGAGAATTCCCTTGTTTCCTTCTGCTGTGGGAGGACACAGTGAGAAGATGGCCATTTGTGAACCAGGAAGGAAGCCCTAATTAGACACCGAATCTGCTCAATCTCCCCAATTGTGAGAAATAAATTTTTGTTGTTCATAAGCTACCCAGTCTATAGAATTTTGTTGTAATAGCCCAAATGCACTAAGACACCATCTAACTAACATTTGGTCACACATTAGTATATTAATTCTATGTGAACCGGTAGATTTCCAGGAAATGAGAGTTATTTCAAAAATCGAGGTTAACAGCAAGGAGCAATAAAGCTCAAATCCTTGAATTGTAGTTAAATTTCATGGTGTGACTCAAAGAACAACGGGAAACAAAATTTCAATCATAACTTTATAGCTATTGGTCAGTGGAAACAAGCTATATGAACAACACTGATGTATAGTTTTCCTCCTCCCATTGTCAATCCTCAATCCTCTTGTGTAATTTCTCCTCAGAAATAAAAGTGTCAGTGTTGGACATGACACATTAATATATTTGGGGGAAAAATAAAGAAAAGCAAGGCTATAAACCAAGCATTTGTCTAGAATAATATGAAAGGAAAACTACAACAACAAAAAAGATACTTGCTTCTTTTGAAGGTTTCTTATTTCCTGAGTTTTTAACATTGGGAAAGGAAACAAAAAAGGGTTCTGAAAGTTATATATACTTCAAGAAAGATTAGGAGTCTGTTTTTAGACCTTTGATTTTAACCAAGAATATGACATTTGGATATGCCTAAGCCCAGAAGGCAAAGTAAAAGTTTATCATAGTTTTGTAAAATTACTCTAGTTTTAAAAGCAGCATTATCACATAATTTTAAACTAAATGTCATATGCATTGTGCCATACAGAGCATGCAAATACAATAATACCTAACATAGCTGGTAATGTTCCAAATAAATGAATTTTGAACATAATTGAGATTTTTTGAAAAAAATATAGCTGTTCTAATGAAAATATGTGTACCATGTATTTCTTTATTTCCTATATCATTAAGATATGAACATAATATATATATCTATATATTTGGCTCCTGCCTACATCTTCATTTTCATCTTGAACAATTTATTTCTAACTCTTTAAACTCTAGTCGCTTTATAGCTTTTGCAATTCTTGTAGCTAAGCCAATCCACTTTAAACATGCCATTCTCTTTTGCCTTGCAAATTTCCTGCATCCCTGTGTACTGCTCAACATCCCTGCACACCCCCAACACACAAACACACACACACGTCCTAGACTGGCTAACTTATTTCTCCCATCGGCTTATGTGTTTGTTGAAACCATTCTCTGTGTCCCTTGCCTCTCCACCTAATTATTCCATTTAATGGCTCCTTCTCTCAGTATGTATTCTTACAACAATTAGCAGCAACATCTACAATCATGATCAAATGAGCTCATGTAATACATTCTAGACAATAGTTCCTTAGGAGCAGGGCCCATGTCTATTTTGTTCACTGCTATATACCTTGTGTATAACACACATTGCTGGGCTCATGGTAACTGCTTCATAAGTAATTTCTAAGTGAAGCTGAACCCATTGGGGTATTTGCTGCATGTTAAAATAGTATTTGTTCTTCAAGATTCATAAAGCAGTGAGGTTGTTAGTGTCCATTTATTATGTGTATATGTACACATGTATAAAATGACTTAGTAATTCTGCTCCTCTTTCAATTACGATTTTGCCATTGGAGTATAAAATAGGACAAAGAGTCTCTTAAATAAAATATTTTATGCTTAAATACAAACCAGTGATTTATAGCTTCAGGTGGGCTATACTATGGTACATACACATTAATAGAGAAATTAACACTACTTGGGATCTTTTTGTTTCTAATTGCATAGAGAGCTGATAGTTGATTTGGTCAGGGGAAAGTTCTGCAAGTACTTCAGTTCTCTAACGAACTGTGTGCAAAAGACAGTCTTGAACTCAATGCATCTTCAGAAATATGTATCACTTTGAAAACAATCTTTTTCTAGACTAATTTTAGTGGTGATTTCTTTAAAATGAATTTAAATATAAACTCTCCAAGAACCACTTGCTTCTAATAAATATATCAAGAGCCTGCAAAGAAAACAACTTTCCAGTTTAACTGAGGCAAAAAATGATACAAAATTGAAACAAAAATAGGTAGTAGAAGTTATGGATCTTCTAGTCTTTATAAATGAGGGCAGGGGCCTTCTGGAGTGTGTCCAATTCATTGCTGATATACAGCAGTAAGGAACTTCAATTGTCTTCTCGACTTTTTACGACCCCATTGAATGATTAACACACACTATCAGAATCTAAAGGTGCTTCTTTTCTGACAACAGGATTAAATTAGCCAGTCAGAATCCATCTAAGTTTCCTGCATTAGGAAATAAAATTTTTCACTGTGAACATGGTCTGTAGGTAAAGGAATTAGAGAAAACACAGGACCACCAGAAAATAGGAAAATCATGCATTAAGTGGCTTTATGTTTTGTGAATTGTGCTACTTGCTTGTATAGGTTATCTCATTTCACTCTGATATTGATCCCAGATCACAAATACTTTTTATTTTACAGATGGACAAACTGAGGTTCAAAAAGATGATGTAACTAGTGCTGCATCATGCATAATAGAAAAAGGACCCCTTTGAAATGAGATATATCTGACTCCAAAGGTATTCCATGGAATAGTTATTAAAGCAATGTCTTATAATGTAAACCCGAGTCATAAAGGCCCAGCATCTTCCCTTTAATCCTTATAGCACTCTCTTGTATAATGGAAAATGTCATGGCCCTGTCTCTGAAAGTTCTGCCTTATAAAGTTTGGGGTGAGAATACCTTCCTGGGGACATGAAATCAGTAACCTTCTCCAAATCCCTGAGGATTTTTCTGGGGAATATTTTCATCATCTCCATTTTACAGATTAAGATAGTGAAGCAGAGGTAAGTAATATGATCAAAGACCTATTACAGTTGAGATCCCAGTGAAGAAAAGTAATTTAATTTTTTCCTTTTATAATGATGCTCTGTTGTGCATAGCCATTTGAGACATAAAATGCTGCAGGAATTTCTTTTCTCTATCCCTAGCCTATAAGAAAAGCCCCAAGCATAACAATCCATCAAGTTTACTACTTTTTTGATTCTGACCCTCTCCAGAAACAAGTTGGAAATGGAAAAAGGGTCCTAGTTGTGAGTTAAAAGACCACTGTACTTCACTGGCTTGTGAGAGGAGGGATAGAACTTTGCAGCATGTTATGGTAAATTTTGCTTGGACTTCATATTTCCTTTTTTCTTCTTGTCCATGTCTTATCTCTGGTTTTCCCTTTACATATCTCTAGGAACCAACTCAGTGTTCTCATGACACTTGTCAATGGCCCAAGGTGTGTATTTACATCTACTCTTCCTAGATATATCTCTTATTCCCAAAACACTTCACCTTCCTTCTTCTCCAGTTCCCCCTAGTTAACCCTCTGTTTCTTTAGGATAGCTTAGCTAGACATTGGAAAAACAATCTGACTCAATGAAGTCAACGCATAAGCACTGGCAGGCATATATTAACACATCGCATGGATTCTATCATTGGAGAGCTTACACTTTGGGGAGTCAAGGAGCAAAATGAGGAAAGTTAGACAATAAAAGATTTAAGTGAAAATTCAAGACAATAGAAAACCTGGCATAAGTAGGCAATTAATTGTAGTTCAAAGAAGACAATGGATTAGAGGAAAGAAGGTGTGATAGTATGCAAACGATTTCACCTAGATTACAATCTAAATTTTATTGAAGTAACTACATAAAAATGTGTTGTAATGTGGATATTAACCTCCAAGAGACTGATAATTGATCAAACTATTTAACTTCATAAAGCTACTCTATTTTTGAAATAAATATATTCTCCAATATATCCAGTCTCAAAAAATGCTTACAAATATGAATAAATGGTTAAATATTCATGCCATGAGACATGAAAAAATTAGTACACATGATTTAAAACTACTAAGTAAAATACAATGCAAATTGGCAAGATTTTCAGGGCAATATGTAAAAATGAAAATATTTATGTAAGGATGGAGGAATTATGGGAGATCTTTTTTCAAATTTTAATTTTATATTATTGATACTATACTTATCCACATTTCAATTTTGCTCCCACTGCTTCCTTAAACACACATACACAGATTTTCTCTAAATTAAATATGGTATCTTAATGCAATGCTACAGTAAGTAAGCGTGGGCGGTGCAATTCAGGAGCCCAGTCAGTCTCACGGCTGGAGAGAACACGCACAGCCCAAAGAGGGCAATGCTCTGTTCGTGACTAATGCTTGAGATGACATCCCAGCTCCTTATGTGGAACAGCAGGCCTTTGTATCTAGTGAAACAATAACTTCATGTGGAACTGCTGTGATGTTGGGCATTGAAGGCCACAGGCTATCTACTGCAGAGTTCAATGGTGCTTTGGGAAAGAAATTAGAAGCTTAGTGCATGTCTAACTGGCTTAAGAAATTTCTCCCTTCATGTTGCTCTCTTGTGTGGATCTACATTAAGATATCTACAGTCCTTTTACAAAGATTTGTAGAAGCACTTGTTCTTATTAGCTACTTACATTAAAATTTTTTAGGCTGTATATTTTTTGATCGGATTAGTGAGAAATAAAGGTAACCTTGTAAATTTTGGATCTCATTGCCTATATGGAACAAATAGCTATTTATACTTTCTTCCTTATTTCTTTATATGCTATTGGTTTCCCACTGCAAAGAGACTGGAATATCATATCAAAAACCAGCAGCAAGAAACGAAAAGCATCAGGGACAAGCTGATAACAAAATACAGAACCTACTTTGATAAATTAAAGGTCATACTCTGTTATCATGCATACTAAAGAGTTCTTTTGTGCTAGCTGTGTAGCATTTAGGATGGAAGAATGGTTTAACAGCTACAAAAACAGGCAGGGCCACTGATAGATATCACTAAATAGTGAAAATAAGAAAAATGAAATGTAAGAGCTGCCCTGCATTACCTTACAAATGGCATTTTGCCATTTTGCCAGATATGAGACTCTTCAGCACTTTCTAAATCGTAATGTCATAACATTTAAGCTTATCCACCCTAACAAGAACTTAAATATATATTCTCTAAGGCATCTTTTCCCTGTTCTTGATTTTTAAAAATCAGAGAATTATGTAGTACAGCTAGAATTTCTACCACCTCATACCAACTTTGACTTTTAATCTATTCTTCTTAATATGTAGATTGGTCTATGGAAGAAGAGATAAATGAATGCCTCATACATAGTCTGATATGCCCTGTAAATGGTACTGAGAAGTTTCTTACTCTCCAGTGAAGAAAAATAAGTCTGATTACTATGTCATTCTAATCTCATTTTCGATGGACTTCAATCTCTCTCTTTCACTTGTAATTGGAATGTAGGAAGATTTTTTTCAATTAGAAAGATGGGCTTGTCAACTGCACACAAATTATTTAAGACTAAATGCTCTGGAAGTGCAAAGGATAGGCTGGGATACAGCTGTTGAACCACTGCTATCCCACTTCGATTTTATAAAATGTAAACCCCTTAAAATAACTATTATGTTTTCTGTTGTAGACAAAAGAAACACTATGGATTTGACTTAAATTTCCAAAATAACTTTTCCCCAATGAAAATTAGTTTTCTCCACCAGCAATTATTTCTTGAAAGTGAGTACCTATGTGGTCAGATCACTGTGGAAAGAGAATCCTCTTTTTTTAAAAAAAAAAATAGGTAGATGGACTTTTTATTTGTATTTATTTATTTATATTTATTTCAGAATACTATGGGGGTGCAAATGTTTTGGTTACATAAATTGCTTTTGTACAGTTTGAGTTAAAGTTATAAGTGTGCCCATCCCCGGATAGTGTACACTGTACCCATCAGGTGTGAATTTACTCATCCCCTCCTCCGCCCCTATTTGATTTCTCATGAACATCATTTCCATATGTGCACATAAGTGTTGATCAATTAGTTCCAATGTAATGGTGAGTACATGTGTTATTTGTTTTTCCATTCTTGTTTCCATACTTCACTTAAAAGAATTGTCTCCAGTTGATGGTTAAGATAATGAATTCTAATTCCGGGGTTCAAATCCTGGCTTCCCTATTGACTAGCTGGGTAACATTGGATCAGTAACATAACATCTTTAAAGCTCAGTTTTCTCACCTGTAAAATAGGTTTTTATTATTTTGTAAAAATAATACACATAATATGTATAAATCTCTCAGCACAGTGCCTGCTACATAGTAAGCACTCAGTAAATATTAGCTATTATGTTGTAGTTGTGTCATTGTTTATTCTCTGGTATGATGTGCCTTATATAACATATCTAGGACTATATAGATCACAAACAATTTTTTCACTCATCTGACCACGAGAAGGGAGTTGAGGTAGGTATAAAGAATGGAAAATAAACCTATTTATATTTCCCAGGATGAATAAAGTCCAGGAAGTTAGCCTTATAGTAAGTGATGTCCCAAACCCCGCCAGTGCTTTATCAAAATCACTTCATTTTCTCCCAAGCAATGTCAACTTTATTCTCAAAGGTTTATGCATGGCTACCTGTAAGCCAATGGGAACAACTGAAAGGAGGTCACTAACTGGAAAAGGCCACACAAAAAGAAAAAGCCAAAGGTACCTGCCCCAAAGAAAAATGGAATTGAGAGAACCACCATCTGTTCTATGCCAGCAGCATGGTAGCAAAAGCTGCTCCTGGAATGAGAATACTTTAGATATCAGGGGTCTCAAAATGGCATTTTAATCTATATAGTAATGCTTTAAAGAGATCCACTTCAACTAGAATGCTACAATTTCTTCTTTTTCCACCTTAATGCTTCTGGCAAAGAAGGGCCACAGAAACTGAACAGAAGCAGACACTGTGTGGCCCATTATCTGCAAAATGAGGTTGGGGGACTGGATGGCCACTAAGTTGACCTTCAATGCTAATGACCCATGGTCCCGTGCCTCAGATGGTGTTGCATACAGACAAACGTTAGGCCATCTTGTTAAGATATGTTGTCTTTGGGTTTTCATGAGGCAAATAATTTTAGAGCCATTAAAAACAAAATACCATAAATGTTTCTAACTCAGCAACTATCTTTAAAAGGCAGTTAAATCTTTGACTGGGCATATTCTTTTTTTTCTTTCTATCTTTCTTTCTTTTTTCTTTCCTCTCTTTTTTTAAAACTAACACATAGTGCCTTGACAATGTTATGAAGACTTTCAGTCAGCATCTGTGGAGACCTTTATATTATAATTAAGTCATTACATTTTTCTGATATGTTTGATGTTTCAAGCCCGTCTTCTTTCTTTTTTCTAATATACAGACACACACACTTCTCACCACTCGGACGTTTCTCTGGATTCTTTCTACCCATGCACTGAAGCATGTCATGGCTCTAAAAGCCATTTTAAAAAGAGAAAGGCAGATGTAAGTTAGATTTTAGGAGATTTCAGTTTTATAAAGAGTAGTTAAGATGATGGGGAAGAGGCCTTCTGATGCTGGAAAAGAGAAGAGGTTTGTCTCTTCATTTTAAATTTTTAGCACTACGGAGATAAAAGCAGAAATATTTAAGAGGGAATCTAAGGACTTCGAGTCAATGGCTGCTCTTTGCAAACCCCCTTTGTCGAAAATGTGTCAAAGTAAACCTTTTCTTAGATTGCTCAAACACCTGTGATTGTGGGAACTGTACTCTGAAGGCCATTTCTTGTTCAAGAGGCATCTTCAAAAGAGTTCTATCCAATCAAGTCTGGTAAAAGCTGACTTAAAAACCTGTAGGTGGTTCAGGGTAGCACTCAGCTTGGGTGGACATCACCAGTTAAGATACAGACATCCTAAAGAATGTCGTAGGTGCAAAGGAGAAATAGTTCATTGCATCTGTCAGAATAAAACTGAATTTCTCTACTTCCCTCAGTATTTCCCCTTAAAGTTAAGGCACCTGTAATTTCTAGGGGATCTCTAAATGCAGAACAGAACAGAACAGAAAGAGAAAACTACAAAGATGTTCAGGTTTGAACTGATGCTCTATTAGTAAGGACAACTAGAATTGATCCACATCCACATTCTTCTACATTTGTCTTATAATCCAGCACATCTATAGTAGGTTGTTTCATCCAAGGAGAAAGCTGAGCTAATTGGGCCATACAACTCTGGCCTGACTAACACTTCATCTAAAATTTTTTCTGAAGTCTTTAAAACCCAAGTAGCCTTGTTTTAACTTCACTGAAAATAAACAGTTTGTTGGCATCCTCCACACAAGAACCCTAAAAGAACTTAGAGACTGTTATGGACTGAATTTTGTCCCCCATCTCTAGAGTCATATGGTGAAGTCCAAATCCCCAGTACCTCACAATGTGACTATATTTGCAGACAAGGCCTTTAAAGAGGTGGTTAAGTTAAAATGAGGTCCTTGGGGTGGATTCTAATGTGATCTGACTGGTGTTCTTATCAGAAGAGGAAGTTTGGACACACACAGAGAGACAAGGGATCACATGCATAGAGGAAAGACTATGTGAAAACACAGGAAGTTGGCCATCTGCAAGCCAAGAAAACAGGTCTTAGAAGAAGCCAAACCTGCTGACACCTTGATTTTTGGACTTCTAGCCCCCAGAACTGTGAGAAAAGAGATTTCTGTTATTTAAACAACCAATCTGTGACATTTTGTTATGGGCAGCCTTAGCAAACTAATACGGCAGTGATTTAAATGTATTTTTAAATCATGTGTTGTTAACTTATTCACATATCTTTGATATTAAGAAGTGATAGCACTTTGCTGCCAACTGCTAAAACAGTCTAGAAGTGAATACTCGTAGATTTGCACTTTAATAGGTACTATGTTAATGTCAAAATCAGACCCATTTTAATTATGAATTTTGGTTAAAATCTATTTTGTCCTTTTCTGGACTTGCTGCAAATCATAATATTCTGTATTATAATTCTTAAAGTTAGCACAGCTATAAAATTAACTCAATGAATTTACGTTTTTGCATTACTTAAATTATAAGATAATAATGGCATTATATTCAGCATGAAATACATATGATTATATAAAGTTCCTTTATGCATATAGAACTTTTGCAAAAGGAACTACTTGACCTTTCATATCATTAAATAAATTTCTTAAACAAAAAGTTATGTTATTACCATTTTCTTAATTTTGTGACCCCTTGTAGCTTCACGAATACACAGATGACTGAAGCAGTAGCAAAAATTTAGTGTTAATATTAGATTTCTACTTTATATAAAAAGTCTCAGTGCAAAACAAACAATAAAAACATTGCACCAAAAAATTCCTACTTATGTTAATGATTAAATAAGGTGAGATTATCTTAATATTTAATGAAATACACTAGTGTTTTCTTTCATTTGGTAACTACTGTGAGATCACAAAAGATGCCCACTTCCAAAACTCTAAATCTCTAAGTCCTGAAGGATAAGCCTATATTTAGTTGCACAAATTTCTATTCTTAAGAACTGCCTGAGGGATTTTTTTAAAAACATAAACATAAAAAGTGATTCTGAGGGATCATAAGTAGTTTTGGGGGGTTACTAAATAATAATGCCTAGAAAATTTTAGGAACTTTCACTGTTAAATTGGAATATTTATCTTTTACTCAAACTGGATGAAGGTCTTACTCTGTTGTGTTTTTCTTTCAGTCCTTAGCCCTGAAGAATGATGCCAATTCCAAGCCCCAGAGTGAAGCTGTCCTGCAATAAGGGTGGCAGCCTGTACTGAAAATGCCCAGGAAGAGTGAAGGGCTCGCAAATGGAAGAATGCACCAGTTGGAGCTAAAACAGTAAGAATTGCGCTTTACGTGGATGTAATCACCTCGGGATCCCTTATATTTCCTAAGAAATTCGACAGAGCTTCACCATAGCTGCCTATAGAGCCACACTTCAAAATACTTTCTGGCGTGCTTTTTACTTGGGAAAATGCTTGAGATAAAGGAGTGGACAAGCCTTTTCCTTGCCCTTACTTCTGTTCTCTTCTGAAGTTCCTGGGGCCTACACCCTTAGGGAGAGCCTGTTTTTCACTCTCAACACCAGTGTCTTTCCATCTCCACTTCCCATGACTTAGCCCAGGCAATACCTGGACTGTTGTATCACTTCCTCGCTTATCTCCAGACATTCATTCTGGCCCCTTCTAGCCTATTCTCTGTACTTGAGCCAGAGGAGTTATTTGAAACGATGTGTTTTCTTCAATGAACTGTAAGCTCCATGAGAGCAAGGACTATGTCTGTTTTCGCTAACCACTGTATCAGCCGCATAAGCCCAGGCACGTGGTAGGTCTTCAATATTTTTGAATGAATTCCTGAGTACACTGATGGATTACACCTTCTCAGGCACTTGTCTCTTCCACTACCCTTTGTTCTAACATGCCTTATCATGTTGAATCTTTGCAATCTTTATCAGGCCTATCTCAAGCTCCCAGTCTCTTCTCCATGATCCCATAACCCAGACTTACTGATTTTGTATTCTACTCCCTCCAAATCCTGCTTTTTACTGGTAAAAATACGTAGTCATGTGGTGATTACTTTTCTTTTCAATGCAGTAGGAAACAAGAAGCAATTTGACAGGAAGATTTTGATATAGAGTCAACTCTCTTCATGAAATTTGACATAATAGCTCTGTGCTAACTCTTTGTGGAGATATTCAACAATTCTAGTATGGGTAGGAAAACTGGGAATCAAAAAGTCATAGGACTGACTGCTATTCCATTTTTAAGAAGTCCTCGGGCATTCTGATTAGAAACAGATATCATGTAAGCTCTTAAACATAAATGAATGCACTATTAGTTTTATATTTCAATCAAGAAATAAACATCAAGAAATATGTATGTTATAGTAACTACATACTTAATGTAGTTTATGCCAAAAGAGGTCTATGCAATGTGTTTTGTTTTGTTTTGTTTTTTCTTTAGGCCTGGATGAGATGAAGGTATGGGTAGGACCCCAGCTCTGCCATTAAGGACATGTATGATGTAGATGCTTTATTTGGCTAGGTTTTTAATGAAAAATGAGTCTAGGTTGCCACAAATTTTAAGGAAGAAATTTTATTTGATAACTAAGCTAAGGGATCACAACATAGTATATTATCAAGAATAGATAGCTTTTTAAACATTTTATATTGTCATAATAATTTAGGTGAAAATTATAGTACATGTAGTACTAGAAGACATATTTATCAACAAAAATTTAAAAAATCACCTTAGGAAGAAGAGTTTCCAGTTTAAAATTTATGAAATCTTGATTTTTTAAATACTTAAAACATAAGACCATTAAAATTTATGTAAAGAGATAGTCAAGTCTGTTTGATTTGAGGGGACCTAGAAAATTCCAGATTCAAATATCCTTAATGCATTCATGAAAATGTTCCTAAATCCTTCCTAGTCTTATCACATCTATAAAATGGGGATAATATATGAGGTTACTTTTAAGAATAAGATACAATGTGTGTACAGCACCTGAGAACAATTTCTAGCATATAGCCAGTATAAAATATGATGCCACTACTGTTTTTGTAGATTACATAGAATCCTAGATCCTTAGAAATGAAAAGGACTACCTAGAATCTGGTCCAATTACCATCCAATGCAGGATGATTTGTTTGATAACTTTGATAGATTGATCACTTGAGCTCCACAGAATTAGAAGGGAGTCTGAAAGGTCCATAGCTCATTAAGAGTTGAGGTACATTATCTCTTTTTTTTCCCCCTGTCACATGTATATATTGTATAGTGGTCAAGTCTGGGCTTTCGGTGTACCCATCACCCAAATGGTATACACTGTACTCCATAGGTAATTTTTCATCCCTTACCCCCTCCCACTACTTTGAGTCTCCAATGTTCGTTATACCACCCTGTGTGTCCACGTGTAGCCACAGTTTAGCTCCCGCTTATAAGTGAGAACATGTGGCATTTATTTTTCTGTTTCTGAGTTACTTCACTTAGGATAATGGCCTCCAGTTCCACCTAAGTTGCTGCAAAAGATATTATTTCATTATTTCTTATTGCTGAATAGTACTCCATAATATAAATATACCATATTGTATTTATCTAATCATCAGTTGATGAGCACTTAGGTTGATTAGGTGTCTTTGTGATCATGAATTGTGCTGAAATAAACATATGAGTGCAGTTATCTTTTTGGTATAATAACTTCTTTTACTCTGGGTAGATACCTCATATAGGGATTGCAGGATCAAACCGTAGATCTACTTTTAGTTCTTTGAGAAATCTCCATACTGATCTCCACAGAAGTTGTACTAATTTACATTCCCACCAACGGAGTATAAGTGTTCCCTTTGTACCATATTTGTGCCAACATATATTGTGTTTTTGACTTTAATAATGACTATTTTAATTGGAGTAAGATGGTATCTCATTGTGGTTTTAATTTGCATTTCCCCAATGATTAGTGATGTTGAACATTTTTTCATGTTTCTTGGCCATTTGTACCAATGTCATTTTTCACAGAATTAGACAAAACGGTTCTAAAATTCACATGAAGTCAAAAATCCTGAATACCCAAAGCAATCCTAAGCAAAAGGAACAAAACTGGAGACTTCAGATTTTACTACAAGGCAATTGTAACCAAAACAGTATGGTACTGGTATAAAAGTAGACACATACATCAATGGAACAGAATAGAGAACCCAGAAATAAAGCCATATACCTACAACCAAGTGATCTTCAACAAAGCAGATGAAAACATACACTGGGTAAAGGACCCCCTATTCAATAAATGGTTCTGGGAAAATTGTATGGCCACATGCAGAACAATGAAACTAGATCCCTATCTCTTACCATATACAAAAATTAACTGAAGATGGATTAAAGACTTAAATATAAGACCTAAAACAATAAAAATCCTAGAAGAAAACTTAGGGAAAAATGTTCTGAACATTGGCCTAAGCAAAGAATTTATGACTAAGAGCCTAAAAGCAAATGCGATATAAACAAAAAACAGACAAATGGGACTTAATTAAACTAAAAAGCTTCTACAGAGCAAAAAAAATAATCAAAAGAGTAAATAGACAGAATGGGAAAAAATATTTGCAAACTATGTGTCTGACAAAGGACTAATATTCAGAATCCACAAGGAACTCAAACAACTCAGCAAGAAAAAAACAAACAACCCCAATAAAAAATGGGCAAGTGACAGGAACAGGCATTTTTCAAAACAGGTACATTACCTTATAACTTTATTACTACTCTTGTTCATGTTATTTTGGTTCTAAAGTAAATATAAAAAGCTTGTAAAGAACATCATCATAACTTATGAAGAAATACAACGGACATTCTTGTTTCAACTTGTTTTGGTTTAAGTATACATTGAAATACTCTAATTCCATTCAATCATTATCTGTAGTTATCAAGTTAATGGCTTTTACGTATATTCAATTCAGACGATAGTAAAGTATGAAACTGAAATGACATATACTGTAAAAAGATAACCAAACAATCCAATCCTAGGTTTCTTATTACAAGGGCAAGAAATTGATAACATAATACTTAGAAAAATATAAATCAGGAAAGTCAGATTTTTCAAATAAATATATATGTTTAGAAATAAAACAATTAAAATCTGAAAAAGATTTCAAAATGTAAAATATCAGATTTCAGAGAAGGACATTGAACCCTTTTCTTTATCTATATAAATTCTATTTCTTCTATAGTTCATTTTGATGATCTGCTAAAGAATTAAGGGGCAGGGAAAGATATAACGAAAAACAATTTAGCAAGATAAACATTTTGGCTGTACACCAGATAGATTAAAATAATGGAGACTGGGGAAGAATATATATGGTTTATAGCTGACAGCAGGAAGGGAGGCCCCGATTGTGAAAAAGATCTTACATCACTAGAATGATGCCAGCACAGGAAAAATGACTCAATAAGAATATACTCAGCCCCTTCCTATAACTAACTTGGACTGATTCTATTACTTCTTGGTAAAAGGCAGGCCGTAGTCCCGGTTCTACTAGCAGGTCTTGCATCTTACAGGTAAGGTGACAAATGTTCTGGATTGCCTAGACAGTCATAGTTTGTTTCTGTTATATAGGAGTAACTATGAATAGTGTTTCTTTTCTTTCTCAGAATTGTGCCTTTTTTCATGATAATTTTTATGGTCTTCTCATTATTGGGCATCATTGTGGGAATTCCAAAAAGAAAACTCCCCTGGATGGTTATAGCCCAGGCAAAAGGCTTGGCAAGCCCAGTGTGTTTGGTGAGAAGGAAAAGACAGCTCTTTCATCAGGGGACATCACCTATGTAAGTGCACAAGACTTGGAGACACAAGCACAGACTGGATTTCAGGCTCTACTCCTTCCCTCTGGTGGGAGATTGGTGCAGAACCCGAGCTGTATAACTATATACAGTGGTGTCCACTAGCTAGCACAGTCTCTCTAATACTCATTTATTAAAATCCAAAGGATTCTCCAATATTCAGCCCGCATTTCATTTCTCTGTAAAATCAGCCTTGATTATCACATACCACTCCTTTCTCTAAATTTTACAGAACACATATTTTGTGCCACTCATTTGACTTGAACTATGTCCTTCCTAGTAATGCCTGGGTAGTGTTCTGGCTTGGAGTGGGTTTGGGGATAGAGGTGGGTACAGCAATTACATGGCTGCTAGGGTTAGGAGGAACAATCTTAAGTTTATGAAAAGGTTTTTCCTCAAGTGTGTGAACCTAAGTCTGACAGCCAAGACAAGACAGATTTGTTCCCAGAAAGAAATGTTCTGTAATGAAGAGGTTACTGCCTAATGCAATTGCAGGATTGCAAAACAAAGCTATTTTTAATAGTGAAATTAATTTTTATTGAGTACTATTTACCAGGTTTTTACCAATATCTAAATGTTTTGAAACTAATAAGTCATTTAAATTTCAAACAACCCTATGAAATAAGTAGTCATTGTTCCCGCTTTACAGGTCAGGAAACTGAAGTAGAAAGAGGTTAAAGAACTTGGCCAAAGATCACGTATCTAAGGAGTGTTGGAACTAGGATTTGAACCCAGGCAGTCTGCCTCCTGAACCTTCTTTCTTAACCTTCACACTATCCCACCTTTAATCTTGCATTAAGTTTCTGGCATATATCTGAAGTTTGGTCATTTTATGTATGGTCTATTTTTCCTACAGTAGTTTTAGTGTTTAAGAGAAGTCTACAAGTTGGATTTGGCACTCACTTCTGCATCTCCATAAAGAATGACCAGCAGAGGGGAAGGAAGGACACTAACGTGAGCATGCTATAAATCCCTAAGGACCCCGGGCTTTCCCTCAGAAATCTAAACAGAAGTATAACTGTTGGTATCAGGATCTTAATACAACAAAAGTCTGGCCATTATTTGGTCTTGTAGGGACCAAGAATAAAATTTTCTGAATTTTTTCTTGGAAAAAATAAGAATAAATAATGTAGGCAGCATTGCATAATACTATAGAGCGCTGGAGTAAACTTCGGAATGTATGACAACTGGCAAGTAACCTAATCTGTGTTTACTCGTTTATCAAAAGGAGATACTGTAAGCTGCTTTGTAAACATTTTGTGAGAGTTAATGCAATAATGTTGGTAAATAATATATGTAAAATAACTAGCACAGTCCAATATAGAGTGCCCAGCAAAGAGTGCATGTCTAACTCACCATTGCTGATATTAGATCCTATAATAGGCAAAAATTTTAAAGGGTTCTGTGAATGTATAAGATTTTGGGTGAGTTCTGTTACCTCTTCACCTCAGTGCTAGTGCAACACCAATATCAGTTCGAATAATTTAACACCCTATTTGAATTCCATTTCTGTAAAACACAAGCCTCATCTCACTATCCCCAGGTCTGCTTCCTACCATGACTGTGACGATTCTATTTCTTTTCTTTTTTTTTTTTTTTGCAAAGAAAACCTTTTCATTTTAAAAAGCTTTTTTTTGTTTGTTTCTCCTCTAAAAATAAAATGCACTCTCATCCCTGTCCTCTGCCAACTTGAGCAATAAAAATAATAAATGAGAGGACTGAAGATTCTACTTGGACTTTTAAAAATGCTTCAGGAAAGGTGACCCTGAAAAATTATTATGGCATGTTATCAATTAGTTGACACTATCTAGAAAAATGAAGCTAAATGTTCCTCTATTCTGTTCAGTTTTATATCTCATAAATCCAGCTAAAATACTTCATTGGAAATGCATATGTTAATATCTAGATAGACTTATGTTACATATATTCTCTTTTAGATTCTCAATGGACATTTTACATATTCAGGCCACCAGTACAGATATTATACCCAAAATGACAAATTACTTCAATAATACTTAACACGAGGACAGTCAGTGTCAAATTTCCAAGGTAGAGGGAACTCAGTGACTTTTTAATACAGCCAAATTCATAAAGCTAAAAACAAAACAGACTTTAAAATGTTTAAGATGAAAGTCTGTCTTTCAGAAATATTTTCCCCACGAGGCTAAATTTGACACAAAATATTCATCATAATTTAAATTTTAATATGTAGCCTATTTAAAGGCTCTATACTTCAAAAGGTTTTCACATCTATTATGTCATTCTGTCTTAATTAAGAACCAACTACAATATTACATTAGTTTACACCTTTGGATTGTTAGAGAAATTAAGTTGATATGTAATTTTCTAATAACCACATGAGTATGTCAATGTATAATTTTTGCACAAGAAATACATCTGACTTACCAATTCCAAAAAGATACGAATTTTTGTTAAGTTATTTTTTATGAAATAATGTTATAATATATAGAATTGGGGAAAAGGCATTTTTTAGGTAAAAACCATTTTTAAACTATTCTGAAAAAAATTTAACTTACAGAACAATTGCAAGAGATAGTAATGAGAGTTCCACATACCTTTCGTTCAGCTTCCCTCTTGTTAATAACTTAAATGATCATTGGGCAATTTTCAAAATGAATAAGTTAACATTCGTAATAAACTATTAAGTATTTAGTTTTACCAGTTTTTAACTAATGTCCTTTTTCTATTCCTGTATCTAATCCAGATATCACATCGCATTAAATTGTCATGTCTTTCTTCATCCCTTCAGATCTGTATTTCTTTGTACTTCATGTACTTGATATATCTTAAGAATACTTGTCAGTTATTTTGTAAAATGTCCCTCAGTTTGGGTTTGTCATAATTAGATTGAGGTTATGGATTTTTGTTGAGAATATCAAGAATACCAGAAAAGTGAAATGCCTTTCTCAGTGCATCATATCGGGAGGTTCATGAAGTCAATATTTCTTATTACTAGTGACGTTTAACTTGATCACTTAGCTAAGGTGATCTGCTGAGTTTCTCTGCAGACAGCTACTATTTCTCCTTGAAAGAGATACTTTTCAACTACATAAATTACTGGTCTCCACTCAACCTTTTTCTCACATATTTTAGCATCTGTTGATGAATCTTGACTTCAGTAATTATTACTTTCGGATTCTAATGCTGATTTTCTATTTCCCTCATCTTTCCACATTTATTAATTGAAATTCTTCTGTAAGGATGAGCTGTCCCTGTTCCCCATTTATCTATCCGCATATCTACCTATCTATTCAATTACTCATTTATATCAGTATGGGTTCATAGATATTTATTTTACTCTCTGGGTTATAACCCAATGCTATTTCTGTATGTTTTGTTGCCCAGAGTGCTCCAGTTCTGGCTATAATGAGCTTTGTCAGATTGGTTCCTGTGCTCGTTTGTCATGCCTTTCTATCGGAGGTCAATAAAGTATGGCTTACAGGTCAAATGTGATCCTCTACCTCCCTCTGTAAATATTTATTGGAACACAGCCACACTCATTCACTTACCTATAGTTTATTGCTGTTTTTGAGCTAAAATGGCAAAGTTAAGTAATTGTGAGAGAGATCATGTGGCCCACAAAGCCAAAAATGGTTATTCTCTGGCCTTTTATTATGAAAGTTTGTTGACCTTTGTCCTAGATAGATTCTCTTTTTTTGAATTATGAACTTTGGAGAGTGCCCAAAGTGTATTTATTTGTCATATTTGAGGTAGTTTATAATTCATAACCTTGAACATGTATTTTTCCTATATTCTTCTAACTTAATTAATTATAATAATTTTGACATTAGAGATCTATTATTTTATAGAAAGAACGAAATGGATTGTCAGTGTTCTCTTTAGCTGGGTACATATATAAAAGACCAATCATAAAGAGTAAGGAAGTAATGGTGAAACAAAAGTGAAGGAGACAGACAGAGAAAAATTATCATCGTCCGTGAGTTCTAAAATTACCTGTATGTATATATATATATATATATAAAGGGCTTATATATATATATATAAAGGGCTTTATTAACTTGTTCTTATCATAATGAAAGGTAATACAGTAGTACTCTCTTATCTGTGGTTTAACTTTCTGTGGTTTCAGTTACCTGTAGTCAACCACAGTCTAAAAATATTAAATGAAAAATTTCAGAAATAACCAAATCTTAAGTTTTAAATTGCCTGCCATTCTGCGTGCATGATTAAATCTCTCTCCACCCTGTTCCGTCCTGCCTGAGACATCAATCCTCCCTTTGTCCAGTGAATCTACACTATTTAGGCCACACTACCTACCCATTAGTCACTTAGTAACTGGGTTGTCAGATTGACAGATCACAAGAAGAAGAAGTATGAGTACAGTACAATAAGATATTTTGAAAAAGAGAAAGAAAAAGAGGGAGGAAAGAGAGAGAGAGACACCTTATTTGCAAAACTTTTATTACGCTATATTGTTACAGTTGTTCTATGTTATTATTATTGTTACTAATCTCTTACTGTGCCCAATTGATAAGTTAAACTTTATCATAGCTATGTATATATAGGAAAAAATAGCATACATAGGGTTTCGTACTATCTGAGGTTTCAAGAATCCACTGGGAGTCTTGTAATGTATCCCCAGTGAATAAAGGAGGACTATTTTACTTTCCAAAGTTGTTAAATTAAGAGCAATTTTTGTTTTCGAGATATTGGACACTATTATTTCACCATCACACTTTATAATTCTCAGATGATTTACTGATAGGTCTATCCAAAACAGACTCTCAAACCCTGCATTTTGGTTTTAAGGATATTTGTTATGCAATGCCCCAATGCCATAATCATATCCCGCATTGTTTCAGTGCTCAAAATACATTTATTAGAAGGATAATGGCATTCTTATAATCATATTTGAGAGAATAATTTTTCTAAATTAGAAATAAAAAAGTTGTGCTTATTCTATTAAAGAAAAAGAATTTTATCTGAGCTAGTAAAGGATACACCCAGAGGGCTGTGTCAGTAGCTGGAAGGTTATTAGTAGAAAGTTAATAAAGGGCAGCTAAATTTCATTGGAGGCACATTTCATTTGGGGCAGAGGAGGTTCCTCATATGTTCATTAAATATACTTTACTTTTTTCCTCTAAAATCTCAACATCCTCAAAGAACACGTAGAGCAGAGGTTCTAAATCCTAGGTAAATGGACAGAGATTCTGATTCCTAAGGATGTTAAGCTGCAATCCCTAAAAATCATATAATTTTGTGTGTACATGCAGATAGATGTATATTTTTCTAAAGATAAGATGTCCTACTTTATCAGAATCTTATGGATGCAGAGATTCAAAGGAAGTTAAGAAAAATTTATCTAGATTAATATCTAAAACTGAAGATAGTTACCTAATTTTTGTACTCTACACTGGTCTTGACACCAGTGTATGAAATTTTAACCTTTTTGATACTCTGCTACCTCTTAACCATACTGTCATTGTTTATTAGAAAGAAAGTGATATTTAAAACCAACTTATTCCTGAGTTTTCAAAATGTAGGTAGATAATAGATGAAAGAAAATAGTATGAAAAGCACGAGCCTTGCTCATAGTTGGCATTCAAGTGCTGACATTAAAAGCTGAGTGGGAAAAATCACATAGTAGAATTTAAATTGCTTAATCATACACAAAAATACTAATTGTTATCTGTATTCATCATAAAATATATAAACATTCCTGGCTCTATAATAAAAAGCTCTTGAGAAAGTAAGGAGTCAGAGTGTTTGAGAAAGTAGTAAAAGAAAGGCTTGTCACTGAGTTGGAAACATGACTTATATCCATTGAATTCAGGTAATTATAAACTACATGATACAAGCAAGATACTTCTGGATGATAATCAAGTTATAAAAACACTGTTACAGAACTAAATCTCATTAAAATCAACCAAATACTTGAAAAAGCCATTTGAAGTTTCCCAAAAGCCTAATATCCTTAAAAATGTAATTTCTCTGGCCTTCAATCTTTAGCTATTCTTAAAACCTTTTTCCACCTCATTTCCCAAAACACTAAATTTTGCATCTGTAGTGACAATTAATTTTTTATATCTGGCATGATTAATTCATTGTTTGTAACCTGATTATTTATATCTTTGGAGAAAAGTCCTTCAACCCGATCTCAATCAATAACTTCAGCCACTCTTATTTAAAATCATGATAATGCTATTCTGTGTTTAATCAGGAGTGGGATCAGTATATTCTTTTATTATGATAATTTAAATTGCCTAACAAATTGTACATTGGAAACAATAATGGCAAACAAGAAGTTAAACGGGGAAATTTTCTGAAAACCATTAAAAAGGGCTGCTATTTGTACATCACAAGGCAAGATATTATATAATTAGCAAAATTCCTTGAACACAGTAATAATCAAGAAATATTTCTCAATTTGATTTGATTGGTTGATTTCTAAGTAATATAATCTGAGAACTTGTCAAAGTAAAAAAAATCATTGAAAACTGGCAAATGGAGCAAATTTTTATTCATTAAATGTTTCAAAATATATTTAATTCATTCTTTTAATGAGCTTGAGTTAATTTTAGCTTCAACTTCATAAGGAACCCATGAGTTGCCATTCTATTTCATTGGACTCTGGGTTTCTCATGGTGTTGTAAAGGCAACCCACCGCCTCGACTGAGTCACAAAATAGATTAACAGAGGCAAAAAGTAGTAGGAGAAATAGGAAGAGCTTTGACTTATATGTCTCTGCGTCATTCACAATAGAATCCAAATAGTAGATACCCAACACATATCTGAAGAAACTAATATTTCAGATTATTTCAGTTTTTTCAGCAATAAATATTACTAATATGCATTTGCTTTTAGGGTAAAAAATGAGCATGTTCTAAAAACAGAAACAAATGGCCTCCTTGGATTGAACTGAGCTTTCAGGATTATCTCACAATCAATGATAAATTTGGCCCTGTGAGAATCTGGCCCAAGTGCTATAGGGCAGAATACTAATGCGAGGCAGATATTTTAGCCTGTAGCACACAAGAGGATTTTGTGAAACTCACTGATAGGTCTTACTGACAAGTTTCCTGGGATGGAACATGAAAAACATTTCCATAAATTACATAGCAAGAATAAAACAAAAAAGGCAACTTACAGCCAAACTACGAGACTTTGATTTAAGAATGGACCAGTTCAGCCTGGTTTAAAATATCATCTATGTGCATGAACAATCTCTTAGAAGATGTCCGCATTATCTATGTTTACCAGCCTGTGTAATTTAAATCAGGGGTCCCCGGCCTATGGTGAGTTGTAGAATTATTTTATTATATATCACAATGTAATAATAATAAAGTGCACAATAAATGTAATGTGCTTGAATCATCTCGAAACCAACCCTCCCACCCCCACCAGTCTGTGGAAAAATTATCTTCTGTGAACACAGTCCCTGGTGCCAAAAAGGTTGGGGACCACTGGTCTAAATGATATGAAACTCAACCAAACCATTAGAAAAACTTTCTCCTTTTTTTTGTGAAAAAATAAAAAGTCCTAATATGGTTGCCTTACATTACTGTAAAACCTCTGATATTCAAAAAAAAAAAAAATCCAGGTCACCGACTATGTAAGAACAAGTGACAAGTCTGAGAATATATCATTTCTTTCCATCTCCTTGGACACAATTTCTTTGAAGCTAAGCTTAGAATTTTAGGCTGATATGTTTAATATACTGCTCAATACAAAAGTTCATTATGCTTCGTCATTAAGCATAGCCCCCAAAATCCCAACAAAATTGAACACTGTGAAAAAAAGATGATCAACATAGGAAAAGTCTTCTATCTAACACAGCTGCAGTATGTGAAGCTTCAGATTTCTCAGAGTAAGATTTACTATGAAAAATTTGGTTTTATAAACATTAAACTATGTCAAATGGAAGCCAAACATTTATATATTGAAATAAATATTAATCCATGCATGTAAATATATTTTGGCTAAAACCTACCAACAAAAGACAATGTTTTGACATGGAAATTTAATGAGAAATGTAGATTTGTTCAATAATCATTTAAGTACCTACTATGTATCAAACCCTGATTATTATGTTTTTTGTTGGACTCTACCCCAAATTGGTAATTTATTTAAAGAATAATCAAAATCTTATGTATAGGTTATCAGTTTCTACAAGAGTTATATTTTCACTATCTTGCCTTTGTAGGAAGAAAACAAAATTCTGCCAAACATTTTGTATATCTGTACCTTTAAGCAGAACATGTGACAAGTCTTCCATTAAAATAAACCCTTTTCCCTGAATAATCTTTAAGGATTCTAATGTTCTACTGGTCCATAAATATTTACTTAATTTGCTAATCGATTTTCTCAAGTGAAGTTAAAAAATAATCAATGCCTACCAATGAGTGTTATTTATTCAAAACTTCAGCGAAACAAAATAATTATGGTTTTTATAAGAAAATTATTTTTTCCATGTGTTATTATTTTCAAATACTCGTGATGTAGTTTTGTGTGTCTATGCATTTTTTGGGTCAGTAGAAATAGCAGACTGTGACATGAATGAATAGGCAGTTATGACCAGTCACGTAAGTCATGGCATTTAGTTATTATATGAAGACTGTATCATGCCATGTTTAAGGACACATCTAATGCCCTCTCTTCATTTTGGTTTCTGTCTCCCAGACAATATAAAGGCAAGTGCAAAACCTGTAGATAAGAGTCCCCAAGTGTAGTTTTGATTCTGCCACTAACTAGCACAGTGATCTTGAGCAAATCAAGTGGCCTCTCCAACGTTTTATTTTGTTGTTTGATAAGTGAAGGAGGTGAAATAGAAGAACTTTGAGGTTCTTCAAATGAAGTGATCACAAGTGAGGTAGATTTTCTTAATTACATCACACATAGTAAAAATTAAGTTAAACATAAATTTTAAAAAACTAAAATCATCAAATTAACCAACACTTCAGTACCAAAATAGTAATCTCTAAATAATAGAGTGGCTTAAATAGAAAATTGATGAATTATTGATGACTTGAATTAAAACTAATCAAAACTAAATGTGTAGAATTTAAAGAGCAATAATCAATATGTCCTTCCTGAGCCCTGAAATATTTTACCAGCTTTCTCTGATGAAAACAAAATTAAACTTTTGAGATAATATCCATAAGATCTTCTAGCCAAACTGCATGGTCATGCAAAAAGTATTTATACCTTCTCTTTGGAATCTTCCCTTAGACTATTCATGTCTGTCTTTCAGATAGTCTCATCCCTAAAGGATCTACCTTGGCACAGCGTCCCAGACCACCTTTCTCCTTTCTTTAAACTCTAATAGCAATTAAACTCTGTATGACTAATTTTGACAGCTAATACATTTTATTTGACATTTTTATGTTCTGTGGCTCCTTCTTATCTTCCAATCAGACTAATCTCTCGGCAAGCAAGAACCATGTCTGACTCCTTTGTTCCTTCTTATAACGGGTTTCCATTTCATTGGTACCTAGTGCCGTCTGGTGACACACTGCAGCATTACAACATTGAATAATTGATGGTAAAAAGAGAGAGGGAGGAGGAGGAGGGGAGAAAGAACCTAAAATGTGGGAATGTCTCTCCTAGTATTCAGTTGTTCACCAGGTCTCACAATATATTCTGCATCCATCCTCTTTATTTTCTCACACCCTACTTTAGTTCTTTGTCTTTTGATACCTGGACTGCTTATTAGCTTCCTAAATATTTTCTGTCTCTATTAATATTTTCCTGGTAATTCTACCTCAATGCATCCATGCCTGAAAAGACGCAAATCAAGTTTATTATTTTTTTCATTGTCTTACTACATCACTCACTCCAAAATGGTATCTTTCTCTTTGGAACCTATTTTATTTTTACATCTTATTAAGAAATTGCTAAATATGATATGATAAATCTCATACTTTCCCACATTTTATATATTTTTAATCTTGAACATTTTTTTAACCTATCTCTATAACCACACTGCAAACCTAGTATGTTTCTTTTACGTAGTACATTTCCTTTAAATATTTGTTGATTTGATGTGTTAACTTGGGAAGAAAGTGAGTATTTGACCTTGTGTAGAATATACAAGACATCTTTGATACTCTGTGATAGACAAATAAATTCCAAGGTTTATCCACAAAGGAAACTGTGATTTATCTGAAGCAATCTTTAGTTTGGGCAAGCAAGATGATGTTAGGCTATATGAATTAATGTTATAAGAAGAGGAAGTCTATTTTTGTTGAGAGAGAAAATTTTGCTACATAACTGTAATTAGGGACAAATCAGAGATTAATGATGCATTATATTCTAGAGCTTTAACTAATAAGTACCAAGAAATAGGTTTCTCATTTTAAATGGTTTGCAAAATATTATTTCTGTACTTTGTTCCATGTACAGAAAATAATGGAAACTAGGACTGCTATTCAGAAAATTCAATGTTAATTCCAAAATGTTAATTGTTGAGTTATAGAAATATTTCATATACTCTAAAAGAGCATAAAATCTACCTCTACTAATTAGTTTCTGTATGAAAGCCTTCCAGACAATTATAGGGTAATACCACTGGTCAATGCTTTAGGTGCTTTTCATTAAAGGTATAGTGTTGCTACTAGATGAATTGCTTCATATAAAAGCACTTACCACAAAGCCCTATAATGGAAGGTTAAGTGCTATACTTAATTACTAATTTCAACTCTTATTACCTATATTTTGCAGTGCAGGCACTTTAAAAGAAACCAAATATTGTCTGCTGGTTTCTGCTTCTCTGATTATAGGATTTGGTTGTAAAAAGCATTAGTCTATCTGCTTTGCTAATGAATAATAACCAATAAAATATTTAATGAAAATAGCCATACCACAAACTGATACAAAAGACATATACTAGCCTTTGCTATTGAATTTGTATTTAAAAATCACTTTGTTATAAAAACTTTAATCTAGATGACACACACTTTAAAATTTGTATTCAGCTGTTATGGCACTGTTGCAGATGAAGCTTCCAAAAGAAAAAAGTATTTGAAATTTTCATGGCTTATTTCCTACTTAAGCATCAGGCTGAAATGCACACAGAATAGATGATTAATAAAACATTTGATGACAACAATGGTGACTGCTCTGAGTTCTTTACATATTGATCATTAATTTTTATACGTATATATAGAAAATCTTCATATGTGCTCCAATTTTCTTGAGAGCAGGCTCTTTGTTTTCCCTTGCTTATATATTTCAGAATAATTGCAATTTTTCCCACTCTTGATTTATTAACATTAACTGAAATACATCTTGGTAAAAGGGCACTTCGAATCTTCGACTAGATATTAAAGGTTGTGTTTAAAATAACCATTTCTAAAGATTTACTTCTTAATTATGATACTGGTCGCCTCTGATTTTTAAATCTTTTATATTGTATTTCTTATTCTGAACATCTACATCTATTTGATTGGTAAATAAAATATTCTATGTGTTAAACAAATACCAATCTAGAAAAATATCTACAAATATTTCTTCAAATAATTAATTAATAATGCCCCAATCTCAGCTACCAGTGTTCAAATTAGATATTAGCCTTCTAAAAGAATACAGGGACCAGGTCTTTTTTGAACTATACCTAGTATATGGTATCTGGGATGTGCACAATGAAATAAAATATAGTAAAATTGAGAGATATAGAAATTTTAAAAAACAAAATATTTACTAAAAAGTAATGATATATTAGAAACTAGGGTTTGATAATCTGTGCTTGGGTAATGAATCCTACTTTTCTCTTTTTAATAAAGTTAAGTCCAAGTACAGATTTTTTTTTTTTTTTTTTTTTTTGAGACAGAGTCTCACTGTGTTGCCCTGGCTAGAGTGCCGTGGCGTCAGCCTAGCTCACAGCAACCTCAAACTCCTGGGCTCAACCAATCCTTCTGCCTCAGCCTCCCGAGTAGCTGGGACTACAGGCATGCGCCACCATGCCCGGCTAATTTTTTCTATATATTTTTAGTTGTCCAGATAATTTCTTTCTAATTTTAGTAGAGATGGGGTCTCGCTCTTGCTCAGGCTGGTTTCGAACTCCTGAGCTCAAACAATCCGCCCGCCTCGGCCTCCCAGAGAGCTAGGATTACAGGCGTGAGCCACCGCGCCCGGCCCAAGTACAGATATTTTTAACTTAGTTTAACTCAGAATTTCCCAAACTAACTTGAGTACAGGACTTCCCCTCTCCTGCTATAGGTATTAATAACCTCAAGAATAGAGTTCTTAAAGATACCAATTTAGAAAATGCAGACAAGAGTTACTAAATAAAGGTCATTTAAAAAATTAACTGTTAAAACAAAACTAATCTTCAAGAGGCAACTGCCACATTATAACAGTAACAGCATTTATCATTTTACATGTTCAGGTCCACTATTCACAGATGACAATATTCCCTGGGGAAAGCCTAGACCCTTCTATATATCTTTCAAGATATCCAGTGCAATGACTTCCTCTCAGCAAATAGGTATTGATTTATCCATATTTTAGGAAAATTACCAATTTACTTTTCTGTAATTCTACTGAGATTGTAGTTATTATTTTTTAAAAAGCACATTTATACTAGGATTTCAGAGAATGCAATAAGGGATAAGCAGGGGCTATGTAACAGCACATGCATATTTACGTTACTTTGCCTCCATTACTTCCATTATCTTCCATTACTTCACCTTATTGTAGGTGGTTCACATAATTGTAGTGTAAAATTGTGATAGTTCCCAGGGCATCAATTCAGCAAATATGTATTGAGTGTCCACTATTTGCTAGTATTGTAATAGACACTAGACATACTATTAATTTGCTTGTTTCTGAATTTTGACATAGAGCAGTTTTAATTACATTTAATTCAGCAAATATTTGCCGAGCACTAGGCTTATAGAACTGATAGAATAGGTTTGAACTGAGGCTTGAAGATGCAGAATTTTATAAATCAAAAAAGGTCCAGAAGGGTATAACAGACATTCCCCAATTGTGAGTCAGTACTAGGGAAATTTGGTATTTATTTAATACATTAGTTATTCCATTAAATTACTTCTTCCGAGAAACAAATAATTCTAACAGAGGAGTTTATATATACATTTTGGTTATCATTATTTTTATACTTTTTCTTTATACTGTTATAAATTGTGTGCTGTGCAAGAAATAGTTCTATCTAAAAGGGAACAGAGAAAAATAAGACTCATGCTTTTAGTCACCTATTTTGTACTACAATATAGAAAGGAAAATGATTAATTTATATTTTACTTTAAAAGCCTATTTTTAATTGAGAATATATGCAACCACAAGTAACACTGGTTTGAATTTCTAATCTATCAACTTTGTTTCAGTAACATAGTATTGACAAAACTCATTAATAAATAATTTTTATGCTGTTAATAATGAATTGACATTTATTTTAGACACTTAAAATGAGTAGTACCAGTGTCACAGAATCCTTATCAAACTCCATGGTTATATGAAAGTGAAAACGAACTTCTTTTCCTTACATGTTCTTGTACGGTACTAATTTTTTTCAAACCTGTGTCTCTACTTGTCTTACGGGCCTCCTGTACCTTTCATGAGTTTCGGCTGTTCACTACCATCCATCAGAGGAATGGTCAGGTCTTATTTTCTCTCAGGAAAAAAAAAAGCGTTGTAATATTCTCTCCCTTAATTTTAAAGTTTAACTTTGTTACTTTTGACAAAGCCTTTCCTTTGGTCAAATGCAACGATCCAGTAAAAAGAGCTTTGACATGTTGTGCCTTTTATGTGTGCATTTTTCTGGTTTCACTGATGTCCTGAATTTTGCAAACGATATCGTGTGCCTTCAAGTTCTCCTATAAAATGCCATTTGTACACTGAGGCAAGAACAGTTTAGGACAACATTACATTCACATGACTTTAAAGTCCAATAAATACTTGATGGTTTCTCAGAAAACCACAATTTGGTGAAATGGACGCAAAACTGTTTTCCAGTCTGTTTCTCATAAAACCTCCCCCAGATACACATTCACTTGCTTACCTGCAGGGTAGCGCTCGATCACTGGCCAGCTGTCCACCTGTAATGTGGCATTGCCACCACTCCTCGTGAAACGGACTACGTGGTATTTCCCATCATTGATGATTGCATTAGACTCTTCAATGGCGATGTCATCTGTCCCAACATTAAACTTAACTCCAATTTTTCCTTGGTGCTGGAAGGGAGAAGGAAAAAAAAAAAAGAGTTGTATTAAGTTGCACTGATTAGTCAGCATTTAATAAGAATTACATACAAAGTGTTGTTCAAGAATGTGCTTTGAACAACAGCTGCTTTCCTCCAACTTTACTTCTGAAAAACTTCTGAAGTAGAGGCAAGATTCTTTACATTTGGGTAAATTTAAGACATTTCTTTCATGGATAATATTCCATAAGACAAAGTTTCAGGGGAATTGAGCTGCCTTCTTCGCAGAGGTTGCCACGGAGAAGGGGCACAGCTGCCTGCATGAAAGGACATCATTTCGTGTCCTTGAACATAGCTCCTTTAATCCACTCTCCCCATTTCACAATGAAAATGAGGCTTGAAATTCTTCCTTTTAATAACTGGAGAATTCAGAACAATCAAGTCTGTTTAGAGCCAATTGACAAATGTTCACAAGATAGAAAGTCATTCTAAAGGGTATAGAGCACACAGACAGTTATTTAATGGGTACATTTTCTTAGTCACTATTTATAAAACCATCAAATAGTAAGAGACTGAAACATTGCATTTCTTTATTTTATAGATGATGAAACAATGACATAAGAAGGTGCAAATATATATTTACTTGTTCCATTCCGGGTAATGGAATAGTGACGTACTACAACTATTAAATAAAATTCAGTTCCCTCATTATTGGATTATAACTAAAGTGGAAGCTAAGATACAATTATCTAAAATTAACCCACTCTCTGAATTATGCAAAGCAGCATTACAAATCATTCTAACTGTAAAGTTTTTGCTGTTAACTTTAGAATTCCGCAATACATGGTGGCAAAGAGAAAGGTATGCTGTGACCTCTGCTTCTGAGAAGCATCCTCCAACAGGACTGTCAACTCTACCATAAACTCAGCTGATTTTAAAAGCATGTGGACATGCCCTTAATCACTAACACAGAATACCTGCACTCCAGGCTCTTGTCGGAGTACATAACCTCAAACTGTTGTTCACCTTTCATCAAACCTCAGTTGAGAGGAATGACATGGGGGAAGAAGGGTTTAAAGTCATCAGACCATCCATTCCTACATAAATTTTAAATTAGAATGTTAGAAACCTGAAGGTTTGGTCCACATTATTTGCCGGCTTCTCATCACTGAATTAGGCAGCAAAAAATATGGCATCAGCTAACACTGAGAATCTCTATAAAAATATTGGATAAAATTGCATTAATTTAAGGAAGATATTTAAGGGTATTATTTTACAACATTGTTCATTAGCCTCGTCACGTAGATATCCTAAAAGTTTTGTTCCCCCCCTTGGTTCTTATTGTACATAAAGGATCTCTTTAAGTTAGTATGGTTTTTAAATTTGTTTTGATTTGTTTTAGGCTTGATGAATATAACTTTAAAAAAATCACATTTTTAACATTATTAAATGTTTGTTAAATCAAGATAATTTATTATATCTCTTAAATGAGATTATTTTTTTCTTTTTTTATTTCAGGGTATTATGAGGGTTACATTTTATGTCTTTGCCTCGCCCAAGCGAGGGTTAGAGGCATGCCCTTCCCCTCTACAATGCTCACTGTGTCCTTTAGTTGTGATTTTATCACGCCCCATCCCCTTAATTCCTGGAGAATATTACTGCCATGTGAGCACCCTAGTGTTCATCAGTTAGTACCAATTTGATGGCGAGTATAAGTGGAGCCCATTCTTCCGATTTTGTGATACCTCACTTCGGACAATGTGCTTAAGTTCAATCCGGGAAAATATAAGAAGTGCTAGATCACTGTCATTTCTTATAATTGAGTAATATTCCATCGTATACATATACCAAATTTTAATAATCCACTCATAGATTGACGGGCACTTGGGTTGTTTCCACATCCTTGAAATAGTGAATTGTGCTGCCAAAAACATTCGGGCACAGATGTCTCTATTATAGAATATCCTTTTCTTTGAAAATTTCCTGTGGAGTTATATCACATGTGTATTAAAAGTATATATATATATATATACACACACACACACACTATATTAAATAATTTACTGAAAATGAACAAATAGAAATTCTCGTAAAATGAGAAAATAATAAGTGCTTATGAAAATGGGCTAAAATATTTTAAAAGTCTCCATAGGCTCTTATATAAAATTTCCATTTTCATTGGAATTCTCTTTATTGCCTGAATTATTCTACACAAAATGTAAATGCCTTATAGTGACATATATTTAAAAGTAAGGATAAGAAATGTGGTGGAAAACAGTAGGTCCAGAGGAAAACATACTAAAAGTCTATGTACTAGGAAAATTACACTACCCACTTTGATTCTGAGTTTACTAACAACAAAAATGTACATAGTATTCTAAGCACTTTACAAATACTAACTCTTGTATTCCTCATAACAGTCTTACAGGGAGATACTATTACATCCCCATTTTACAGATTAGGACATTGAGGCACAGAGATATTAAGCAGCTTGTGTAAGGGCACACAGTAAGAAAGAAAAGCTGTGATTCAGAACCAAGCAGTCTGCCTCCAAAGTCTGGGCTCTTAATCATTACACAGGCTGAATTTAAGACTATTGTGCCATCCAGTAGCTGCAGTTAGCAGATTTGGTAAATCTAGCAGTCCTTTGTTACCTGTTCCATCTCTCCTTCTAGAACAGCAGCACCATAGGGCCTTGTATTGTGCTTTGAAGTTAGTAGACATGCATCAATCAATGTGTGCTTAAAATAACTTTGTAATAAATAGTAAGCAACTGATACGTGGATGTAAAAATGGATTCTTTTTGTTTAAGCTGAGATGTTAGGATAAGATAATAACCCAGAAAACAGATTACTGTTTCCATTTTACAAAATGTACTATAGGATTACTTAAACTAGATTTGCAAAGGAGAACATTAAGAACTGCTTTCACAGCCCTGAATTAATTACCAATGTTCGGTCCATCAAAAAAGCCGGAAAAGCCAAGAGGAGATTGATAATTAGAAGAGAAATTTTGGAGAGAGTTGGGATGTGATGTGATTTGTACATACCTCCAAGGTAGAAGGTTACTTTTTCCTTATCTCAAGTGCACTGGAAAGCTACTTTAATGAAACATCTCAGAAAGTTTGATATGTGTCTTCTGGAACTTGGTGGAAGTGGTCAAGGTAGTCAGTAAACTGGGATTTGACTAGACCTGAGAAATCTTCTGGAACTGTGGCTGGCTGATGCCGGATGGCTGAGCAAAGAGACATTACTACACCAGGGGCCACTTGTGCATCAGAATTTGTAAGAACAAAGAACACATAAGCATTGCCCACGGACCATGGTTCAGAGAGCCAGTGTAGGATCGTGTTGTATTCTGTTCAGTGGGGCCACCAAAGGGACCGGGCTGAGGGGTGAAGAAAGTTCACTTTCAGCAGAAAGAACTTGAACTTGCAGTGATGGATGCCAGGGGCTGAGGCGGGAATCCTAAATGAAGGAAGTACATTTACCCATCTCAAGGGAATTGCAGGTAAGGAAATCCTAATGATGTGGTTCAGATCTCTAAAGAATCCACCAAAATATTTTCAAAAAATGCTCAAGAGCTTTATACATAGGCTAAGCCCAGATAGATGGCGACTACAGCAATAGCCAAGGAAGGTCATTTCTGCCCCTATGTCTTCTTCTTTTTCCTGCTTGGATGAATCAGAGAGGGAGAGGAGAAGTGATGAAAGTCATGGAAACAACAAAAAAAGATTATGTTTCTCTTCTAGTGCAAATGGGGGCTCCAATGTGCCCAAAGCAGGGATAATGGAGAGGCTTTAACTGAAGTTCTATCACGACAGAGTGACGTGATGTTACTTTCTATGTCTAAAAATGAACAGATGACATTTTTACTATCTGAGAGTGACCAAAGTATTGTTTAGGCTTCCCCTGGACTTCCCTGGTGCTCAGGAAGAAATATTAATATTTTCACAGAACAGATTTAAATTTTTATTGCATCCTAGGAAGCAGCTCTTTCAACATAAGAAGTACATGAAAATTTGTGTTACTCTGGAGTTGCCCATTGTTTTAGGGTCTCTTCTATTATACATATGTTCCTTATCTAGGATAGACTGGAAAAATTTCTTGAAGTTTCCTATCTGTTCTGTTTGGAAGGCACAAGAGTAGATTTTCATCAGAGTTCTAACTATTAAGGAGGTCCAAGTTCTATAAACAGATGCATTGCAATGCTAATGGTAAATGCACCGCACTTTGAAATAAGTCCCTTTACCTTATCTTTAAATTTTCCTACAACGTGAAATGTAAAATGCGTATTTTCCAGGTGCAGAAATCCCCAGATTTCCTAGGGTTTAATTTCTTGCAAAATAGTGAAATAAACAATTAAGAAACAATGAGAGTCACCGATGTTTGGAGAGCATCTGACTTTTAAATTATGCCCATCTCTTCTTGAATATGTTGATTTGTTGCCTCAACTTCGAACATCTTTGACATCTCATTGATTCAAACTCTAGAGTTAGCTAGCTAGACTAGAACTGAATACCATAAAAGTATATTCAAACCACAGGCCCTACCCTAATTCAGACATTATCTACCCCATCCCAATTTGCATCAAGGCCTTGAAAAACAATTTAAGTATCAATTATAGCCAAAGGGTCAGTTTTTCCCTGAAAACAAATAAATCTAAAATGTACATAAAGCATAAAATATTAATATCAAGTGTATTTATAGGACCAATATTTATAATTCCACTCAGAAACTACAGATATTCTAAAAACAAAATCCTCCCCTGTTGACAGGATAGCAAGTCATTTCAATCACATAAACAATAAAACTTGCTAAACTTTCTTGCCAATGGATAATTACAATTTAAAAGAATTCATTTCAAATTCTTTTTCTCTGGGATTAAATGTGATTGTCTCAGCAAATTCTCATGAATATTGCATTAGCAAAACCAGCAGTCATTTCGCTGGACATACTCTGATCTCACAGTATTGCATCTTCCTTGAAATAGATAACTGGCTCAAATCACAATTTCAAAAATCTATTATGAGAGTATCAGTAACGAGGCATTTATAATTTAATGAAGTCTTTCCACGGATTCATTAAATAAATAGTGACAAAGGTAATTATTGATTTTTTCACAAAAGCCCATTTCTGAATAAGGATTATATTATTAAACCAAGTTAGAGAAATATCATGAAATATGACACTGGGCAGGGACTTGAAAATTCTATCGAGTGGCAGTATAGTGCAATGCACCATCTAATTCTATGTGCAATAACATATTCATTTGAAAAATATGTTTTAACCAAGATTAAGATTTAATGGTATACTCAATATCTTGGGCATACTTCAAGCAAGATGTTTGCATGTTACAGATGCAGATATATTTTAATCTATGTGCATATGAAATAGATAAAACAGAATGCATATATATTTTTATATATATATAAAGGTTTAGTGTATATATGGCACACGGATATATTACATAAGATTTGAGTCCACTGCTTTTTTTTCCTCCTATTCTGGGTTTGTTAAATAGAAGTGCTTGGCTCAACTAAGCTCAGGAAAAAAGATCAGTAAAAAATGAAAATGTCTCCTTTTTTTTTTTTTTAACCATACTCTTAGAGAGTCACACCAAACAGGATGAACAAGTATGCCACTCAGGAGGGCGTATAGATTAGAAGGGAATCTTGTTTATGTTCTGTAAGGTTCTGTCACGCAACAGGATACACTCGATACTCCAGGGCCCCACTTTGGACAGAGCGCAACAATGTTTTCAAATGCTCTCCGAGCTTGTGCTCATTTCAGAATACGGAATGACTCCCATGGTCTAAATCTACACTGTGCATCGAAATCAAGAGTTGGGTTGAATGTTATGTTTTGCTCCTCTAGAGACTAATCCTCACCAGGGAGCAAAGGTTTGAAGGCATGAGGGGGACTTTGGGGCCTGTAGTCACCGTTGTCAAAGTAAGCAACACTGCAGAGAGTGTCAGAGCCACCTGTTCTCCAACTTCAAAGCAAACACACTGATTCACATAATTGTTAATTTAACCCAAATACATTTCCGAGTGAATGGCACAGAGATCCCACTGGCTGGTAGAAATTGTACTTACCCATCCAGATGGTCTATAATGTCAAGAAGTGGTTTTAGTCTAGTTGTTTTAACCTGGCATTGAGCTGTAACTGCCCCTCCCCCACCATAAAAACATCACCACTTCAAAAACAAGTTCTTGCTGCCCTATCTCCTGTATATCCCACTGAATAGCATCTTTTTTATTCATTCAAATAACAAAAATTAAATATGTAATATATGCCCAGCATTGTACTATTACTGAGGGGACAATACAAACACGTAGAGTGTGTTTTCTGCGTTTGGGAAAGCTTTCAATCAAGTTGGAAAGGTAAATCACGCATACAAATGCACCCACAAGAGAGCTGGGTGGCCGGGAGGAGCACAGGTGCACCGATGGGTCTCGGGAAGCCTCCTACTATGCCTCAGGAGCAAGCCAGCATTTGGACAGCTGTGACACAGCCAGCAGGGACCAGAGAAACACCAGGAGACATAGAAGATATGCTCGTTCTACCTTTATCCCTCTTTACAGGCCCTACATGCTAGACTGCTCACCTCATTCCAGGCATTGAGCTAGGTACAATGTATCGCATCTAAAACTCCTAGCAGACCTGGAAGGCGAGTGCATTGTCTCTATCTCCTTGGAGAGTTTAAATAATCTCTCCCAAATCACATAGCTAATAAGAATGGGCACTGGATCTGACCAAATTGGTGAGATTTTCTAAAAAAGAATGACCTCAGCTGTGTCAGTGTTTCAAGAAAAGATCGTAAAACCAAACTAGAGGACTGAGCAAAGAGGAGCGTGCTGCGGAGCGCATGTTTCTTCTTGGCTGGCTACAGTTTGTGGCACCACATAATAAGGACCAGCAGTGGGCAAGATCCAGGGTGATGCTACCTCAGAAATATCTAATTTAGATTTAGGGATAATACATTTTTTAAAAAAACACTGTTTTCATTTTCCCGTCAAATCTTCATTAACACAATAACTGCCATATGAGTTGTATTTAACTCAGACCAGTTTTGAGCCCGGGGCCTCGTGAAGCAAAACCCTACAGTTGGTTCATGAAAATCTTACTTGTGGATGTTCTTATTGTTACAATTAATATTGAAAATTTAACTTTAAAAACGTGGATTGCGTTGCATGTCACTCACACAGAAAACAATAAAAAATAACAAATTAGAAAGGATCGTTTTGTTTTCATAAAGTACTGTGGCCCCAGGGACTATTTTTTTTCTAGTGTGGCAGTCAATGTGTTAAGGATAGTATATCTTCTCTACCATGTCTCCATACTACAGAATGCTATAGCTCCTGTGTTTCCATGAAACTATACCTGAGCAGTGATATTACCTTCCTGGAGGCTTATATCCATCTCTTGGTCCTAAGAATGTCTAATACAACTTTGTAAACCTATCGCAATCCTTCTTCACACAGTGCCTTAGGTGTTAGTTTTTATGTGCCTGTTTCAACTCCTCAAACATATTAAAAAACAGCCTGAGGGTAGGAAAAAGATGACTTCTTCCTCATTGTAGCCTTTATGGCACTTAGCAGACTATCTTTACATTTGCAATTTTCCAAAACTCTTTCACATTCAATTTTCTTTTTTTAATTGAGATATAATTCACATATCATAAAATTTGTCCTTTTAAAGTATATGGTTCAGTGATTTTTAGTGTATTCACAAGGTTGTGCAACCTCCATCACTATTTAATTACAGGACATTTTCATCATGCTGCAATTTTCTTTTGATGAGATAAGGCATACAAAGTTCTTAGCATATTTAATGGCTACAACAGCACCTGTGAGCTATTAGTATTATTATTATTATTACTACAACTGTTATTGTTATTCTTACTTTTGAAAAGCAGTATTTAGCTTCATAGGTTGATGGACGTTAATTAAAAATAATACTTGAATTGTATAGCCATTGCAGTTTTGCTAGAAGACATAGTATCTCGTTAATCTCCATAACAGCTTATTAAGAGAGGTATATATTTTATAAATGAGGAAGCTAAAGCTCAGAAAGGCTGAGACTTGATCAAAGTCATGTCATTTATCTCTACCATTTGGAGTAAGAGAGAACATTCTAAAATCTAACTGTGCTCACCTGTGGGATAAAATGTACTGCCATTGGCTGTATTGTAGCAGAACACGCTTGATTAGACAACCTCTATGCCCCCTCCCATCTCAATAATATTACGGTTCTAGGAAAAGCCTAAATGTAAGGAAGAGTAGTTAACACAGAAAATGATTAGGAAATAAATTACTAGTTGAGTTCTTTGAAATACATCAAAGGCACCTAAATTTGAATTTGAGCCTCTGTTAGATTTTTTTCCCCAAAATTTATAAAATGGATAAACTCTAAAATTTTATTACATTTTTAACCCAGATATTCTCAAGTTTTGGAGGTGAAAGAGAATGTACAGTATCCTGTGAGGCCTTTTGTATACCATATATGTTCCTCCCTAAAAAACAGTATAACCTCTTTCCCCAGTGGAGGACGGAAGGGCTTGTCCTTATTGATAAGAGCCCCTGCCTTGTCAGGTAGGACTTGATGTAGGACTTGATGGTGGTAAGCGAGAAAAAGGATCAATGAATTCTCTTGAAGACAGACAGACCCTAAGCTCTGATGGTAACATCAAAACCCTCAGTGCTGCTATTTCTTCACATTTGTCTCCCCTTAGATGAAATTAAATCAAAAATTAAAACAATGTTAAGATGAAGCTAGCCCACTAAGTGACTAGCCACTGTACCTCTCAATGGGGCAATAATCCTGACTTTGGTATTTTGAGATATTTTCTATTTTTTTTGTTTCACAAATTGAGCCAATAATGGTTATCCTTTATACTATACTTGAGAAGACATTCTTGAACCATCGTGAAGTTCTCCAGTATAGCCATGGTTCAGAAATATCACCAAGCTTTTTTATGGTACTTTCCCCTGTCCCAAATATCACAGCTCTACATGATACCATGATATTAATAGCTGTAGAATAAAATAAAGCTGTTCCTCTTGTGAATCAGAGCCATCTCATGGAGATTATTAATTCTGTATCTTTATTCCCTGAAACACCACCCACCATGAAGTAGAAATACTAGCCACTAACTATGTGCTTATATGTAAAGAATGTGTTTTATTTAGCTTATTTCCCCTGAGTATCAAGAGCAGCAACAAAATGGAGCATGAAAAAGGCATTGACTTGGTAGCCTATGTTAACAGTCTTAAATTTTCACAGATAGCACTTCTGGTTTGGATACTTAGCCTAGTGGTCTGATATCACAACAAACTGCTTGGGCTTCTGCATGGAGATCTCAAATCCACACTGGTTTAAGGGATGCCCTGTCTACACGCAGTGGGCTGTTCATATACAGATTTTCTTTTTTGTTCATAATTTTTGGATTTGTAAAAATTATTACTACTTTAAAAATCTTTGAGTATTAAATTAGTTTTGCCTGTCCAGTCACACCATATATTCATTCTGGAAACTACATGCAATAACCATCGTGTTTCAGGTGCTGATTAAAACCATACCCTTTGTTTTTCTGTTTCTCTCTGACTCCTTGTCTTTGGGCCATTACACTGTTTATTATTATATTACTTCCACCAGGAACTGGACAGGGAAGGGACTATCAATTCTGGTAGTTGTTGGCATTTCCATGTAAAAAGGTTTGTTTTTTTTTTCCTATTAAAAAGGTTTGGGATTATCTGTGGATTTCATTTACTTTTTGTATCCCAGGACCATCATTTTCATGGAGAGCCGACTATATAATTATACTCTTAACTCTAATGTTCCAAATTTCCATAGCACAGAGCACAACATTTTTCAGACAAATAGACAAAACATCTTTGGATGGTAATTTTAGTCCTCTGCATGGTAAACATTACCTTAGTAACTAGGCCGTAGGTAAAACCAAATTAGCCTTTGTATTTGAAAAACAATCTTTAAAAACCATGAACATATATCAAGAGATTACTGTAATTATTTTCAGTGCCTTAGTTGATATAAGTTATCTACAGTAAATTGGAATGGAAAGATTAGTTTGGAAGGGATATCATTTTTTAACTCTGTGAAACCTGACTTGCAACTGGAAAAATAATAGTGAGGTAATGTTTTCAAGTGTATTGGATGGACTGAATTTTTAATAATGCTATCTTGGTTTTCACAAGCCTCAAGCAGAGCCCTAACTTGAAATGCATTACCAGAGAAAAGCTGACAGTGCTACCTTTCTCCTTTTCTTTTTCTCTTCCTTATTGACTTCTGGTTCAGGACTACCTGTCTGACATCCTTAGTAAAAAAAAAAAAAAAAGAAAAAAAAAAGATGTGCATATGGGCATAGAAATGCATTCACCAATGACTGTTTTCTATAGAATCAGCAAAGCTCGATTATTCTGAAGTGGTAATAATTTCCTGCAGCCATCAAAAATAAATCTGTGTTTATGTGTGTAATTTTGGCACAACAGCTTTCAGAAGAGAATATGGAATCTCTAAGGCTGAAGCATCTAATGATTATGACCTTTCTTCATCTTCATAAAACAATAATACTACCACAAAAATAAAACAATATCAAGAAATATTTATCAAGTATCATTTTTACAGAACACTATACCACTCTTCCCATGACTCAAATTTTTAAAAATATATGTCATTGGATGTGTTTATATACATTCATTTTCCTCAAATTGTATGGTTTTCTGGTACAAATGACACTAAAATTTTGGAACTACCATAACACATGGAGTTTAGTACTCACAAATATGTATTCAAAAAGCACAAATTAACTTTTTATTATACTCCTGGAATTCTATCAATTTTTAGATAAAGTATGGTTAACAAAGCAGACATGCTGCTGCCATAAGGAAGATTTCACATTATTTCTTTATACATCAAAATTTATATTAACATATAAAGCATGCTAAGTGTCAAGAAGCAAAGAGTAAGGGTGTCATGAGAGGGTTTGAGTGATTAAGCAAAGCCTCTTTGAGGAGCTGATGAGAAGAAATCAATAATGAGCATAAGAGTTTTCCAGAGAGAGAAAATATTAATAGTGTGTGCCTAGGCCTCAAGGAGGGAAAATATGTACATATAAAGACAGATGCTTTTATATGCAAATTCAGATACAGATATAAATATATGGACTGTTTATAGAGATTAAGATATGCAAATTATATATGAACATATGTAGGTATTATTCAGAAAATTTGTCTAGGAGATAAAACTAGGTTATGGAATTATGCATAAAAAAGTAAAATATATCATTTGCACAAATAAAGCAATTGAAAAATAGATGGCTAAGCACATTAAAATATTTTCAATTGAAGGATGGAAAATTATTGATATAAATGTACAACCTAACGGTATGCATCTTGACATTCATCTAATTGTTTGTTCCTAAGTGTCATTCATCATTGTGCTTTATAAAATGCAATATATAAAAGGCTTCCTGAATCAACAGGGACTCACCACATTTTCCAAAAGTCATTACTTCTACAATGTCAAAAATGATTCATCATTCTATGCTTATATATCAAAGCTAATGTAACATGTTTAGTTTCTTTGCGGGGTGGAATGTCTTGTTAACTTATTTCTCTAGAGAGCCCTTTTATCTCAAGATGTAGCAAGAGTTCTTCGTAAAATTTCTGTCTTAAAAATACCATTTGAAATCACTTGACTAGTTTTTCAAGTATCCTCCACAAATTAGTTGGAGAAAGTATTCACCTGTGACCCTTTCACCTCCCTGTTCATCCAGAAGAGTGGATGAACAGAGTTCAATGTCCATGTCCCAAAATGCAGTCTTCTAGGCAGTGAACAAGCCACTTCAAACAAGAGGAAGGATTCTTCATCCAATTCTATACTTCCAGAAAAATTTCAAATAAATGGAGTCAAATGAAAATTTGCCTTGCAATTTGACCAAGAATGTTGAAGCCAAACATACATAAAGTGCTCAAATTCATATAATTCATGGACATTTTGAACTTGTATAAAGGTTCATTTCTAACTCCAGAGTAGTAAACACTGGAGGGTCCCTGAAGTTATCCCTTCTCACTGTTCACCTGGAAGAGCCAGAGGATATTTTGAAGAAACCTGTGGATGTTTAACACAGTAAAGATAGCCTGAGGAATAAATACCTGGAGTGAAGTCAAATTAGTGGCAATCTACCAAAGGAACAAGTGCTCTCTCTCTTTCACTGCTCTACCACACTAGACTTTCATGTCCATGAATGTCAGATGTTCTGATGAATCTCAGGACCTCTGCTGTTTTTTTTTACCTATTTAGCCCTTTCCTTCATTTCCTCATCCCAGAATAACCGATCCCCTATTTCTTTTTTTTTTTTTTTGAGAAAAGAACTTTGAGATTTTAGGGTGGATCTCACTGAATCTGTTGAATGCCCTTTCATGAAGCAAAAACTTATTAGTGGTTACCCCACTGGAGTATAGAAGACACATACTTAAAGGTCTGTGCTGACAATAGTTGAAAAGCAAGTGCCATACAGGAAGGCCATGTCTTTTTTTGATTAACAGAATTCATCAGTGGGCTCAGGTTATCTTTAATAAACCTTGAAGTATTAAATATCACAGAAAGATTAATATGCTGTGATCTTATATCCAATTTACACACTTCCCCTGCCAAACATGTCTCCTCTTTTAAAATGAACATGAACCAAATCTAATTGAGAAAGTAAAAAATCACTGATAAATTAATCACAAATATAATTCAAAGGCCAAATGGAAACTATATCTAACGTATTCACTGTTTTGTAATAGCAGTGCCAAAGCTTCCCAAATGAGTGTGGATATTCATAGAAGGGCAGTATTTGGCAGCACATGCATGATGATGGCAGTGAAAGGAACACAGCTCAAACATCAATCTATTAGTCACATCCAATCCAGGCCTGTCTGATTCCAAACAAACATCTTCCAACCACACCATGTTATCTCCCTCTATACAGCCTTCAAGATCCCTTGGAAGTAGAAAAGGCCATATGAGAGTATCCTGGGGCCTCTAATCCCTTATCATTTTAGTAGGCTTGTATATTGACAAACTTGCCAGGATAGGGGTGGCCCTAACCCAGAAACTTCTCTCTCATGGGCATTAAATTAGTCCAAGTGTTAAGAATTACTATCAATAGTAGGCTAAATCTACACCTGCATTAGGGCTGAGACAGACTTTCTCATACTTCAAGAGCCCTGGGAAAGAAATGGAAGCAATACCCTTTAGGCATAATTAAAATTCTGAGTGTCACCAGGTGTTCAAAGACTCTATACATGGAAGAACATTTGGAGAAACTGTCAGTGTTTTTCTTCTATCACATCTTGTCTATATCCCTGTTTTTCTCTAGTGTCCATTTTTTTTTATAACTAACAGATTTCTTTAAATCATTTTTAGCATTGGTCGCCATTTTGGAAAGATGCATCTCATGTTTCAAATCAAATCCAATAGAATAAATAATCATCAAAACAAAGTCAAACATGGAGTTTTTTGCTTAACAAAATCTGTGACTACAATAGGCAAGGAAATGAGAAATTCAATTGTACTTTCCCAAAGGTAAGAAACCTGACATTTAAAAAGAAATAGTAAGAACTTAATAGCAGTTCAAATCTTCCAAATGTCATGATTAATAATCAAATAAATGTAGATCTGAATTTTGTAACAACTTTGGTTGTATCAAAAAAGCCATTGTGTGGTACTGTCACATGAAGCTTTCAAATGGTTTCAAATAATTATATAAACCATCAATTCTTACATCAAAATAATAAAATAATTTAATAGGTGGAATTGCTGATATGTGAAATATGAATGGATCCATTAGAAGTATTTTTCTGTTATATTAATAATTTTCAACTTTCTTACTCAATTTCAGATTATGATTAACTTTAACATTTCCATTATTTCTTTTTTTCTCCCATTTAACCCTTCTCTTAACAATATAATAACCACTTCTTAGACCCTTTTAATACTCTCCTTGCAGTGATATATTTCAATTTTTCTATTTATAAGTTGAAATTTTTTTAATTGTTTAATTTGTAACGTAGTTGTTTGAAATCAACCTCTTAATCATTATCATCTTCTTTTTCTCCCTAAGGCTGTAAGTATGGGTCTGGCATTTAATGATACCATTTTTAATGTAAGCTGATTTTATCCAAGATGTTGCCCAAGAATGATAGTTCTGAGTAAATGCTTCATGCAAGGAATCCTACAGATAATATCAATGTTGCCCTGAAAAATTAACAAAAAATAACCAAAACCCTTTCTCCTTAAACAAAGAGCCTGCTTTAATGTGGACAGGGAGAAAAATATTTAATATTAGCTCTGGTTGCATTCTAATTAATATCTAATAAGTAATAACCTGTGATTAACTCACAAGATTAAACAATTACACTTAATGACAGGTGACTAAGAGATGTAGGAGGCATTTAAGTTTGGACCAAGATGCAACAAAGGTGAACCCAGCACAACTGGTTTGATAAAATGAAGCTTTTGATAAGCTTTGCTAGTCAAAATTAAATTATTCCATATTTCTTTGAAGTAATTATAATACAATTTTCTGCTTTAATTAACTATCAGCTCTCTCAAACTTTGCTATCACAATTTATTTTATCCAAAAAATGCTGTAAGAAGAAATTATGAAAAGATTTTCAAGACAGATTTATAAACTTAATCTTTAAATTTATCTTATGCATTTACATGCTTTCTTAGCATCTAATTTTATTTTTGTTTTTAACAGATTGTTGACTGGTCATTTAGCTTAAAACATCACAATGTCCAATCTAAGTTACAAGAGCTAAATTATTTCAATGCATTTTTGAACAAATGACTCTACTGACTTTAGCACAGACCACTGCACTAGTTATAGAAGAAACACAGTTAATGCAATATAATATCTGATTATCAATACAACATTAAGGCAAAAGCAAGCAATTCTCAAGTTCTCCAAATAAAGGCACAAGAAAGAGGAACTTGATAACCACCTAAAATAATCTTTCAACCTCAAAAGGTGAGCCTTGCTGCCTTACACATACAGAGTAGCTGAGCTTTCCAAAATTATTGTTGAATTTATCCATTCTTGAACCACATCTTAATTTTAACCCAACTTATTCTTTCGTAAAACTTGTATTATTTTTGACATTCTTAAAAAAAACAATACAAACAAAAAAAAAAAAAAACACCTTTTTTTTTTTTTTTTCTTGCTAGCCAAAGCTTTTCTAGGACATTCAGTGGTATCATGTTCTCTTAGACTATCCAGCTGGAAATTGCATAAGGTAAGTTTTTCATTTATTATTGTACTGGTGATCCCTTTAATCTTTAAAGAGATTATTAGAAGTTTTTTAAAATTATTGCTATTATTCAATTTCTTACTATCTTTAGGATTGCTTTGTCACAAATATTGTCACATGCTACTTTCTAGAATATAATTTTTATTACTCAAGTACCACAATAAAAATGTGAAGCAAACTGTCAATCTCTTCAGAAAAAAATACCAACCCAGCTATGTACACAGTTAAACTCATACATTGGTACAGTGCTGAAATCGATAAACTAGGCAGTTAATAAAACTATTAATAGTACTGAAATAACTGAAAGGCTCTTGACATAGGTGGTTTGTGTCCCAGTCATTGATACTGCTGATAATAATATTAAGTTCTAACTGCCAATGACCACTTCCTATATTCCCAGTTTAATCATTTTTAGTATAGCTCTGAACACAGTGTCTGGCCTATAATGATCACAAAATAAATATTTACTCAACATTGATTGCATATTTACATCAACTCTGCCAGACAGGTTCTATTATTCCCTTTTTTTGACTGGTGAGGAAATTGAGGCATGAAAATGTCACTTGCCAAAAGTTACTCTGCTAATCATTTGAAGAATCAGGATATGAATCCAGATCTATCTCCCATATGTTCTCTTCACTACTAGTGTTTTATGTTGACTTTGGGGAAAAAAAAATCCAAGAAATAGGTAATTCCCAGTGATAAAATCTGTTTCAGAACATAGGAAATTAGAACTCCTCACTAACTTCATAAAATTAAAACAATTAAAATTACAATCCCCTCCAATTTCATAACATTAGAACTTTCTTATACAAAAGCCAGTGAAAGGTAGGACACACAAAAAAAGTCCATAGACCAATTTATATTATAATCATAGTTAGAAAAACCCTAGTTGACATACTCCCTACGTGTATTCAATAATATATAAATGAATAATATACTATGATAAAGATGGTTGCTGCATGTAGTTCCATGTGAGTCAATCCTTATGTCATACTTTATATAATAAGCAATTTTAGCTCTATAACTATGAGATAACCATTATTAAGATCATTTTACAAGTGAAGAAATGTGGCACAAATTTACATAGTCACTAAGTGTGAACCTAGGAATCAAACCTGGCCATTTTTTACTTTAAATGTCATATATGACCAGATAAAGCACATTTCAGAAATTGTGAAATGTTTCAGAATTAGTAAATATAGTCATTGGGACAAATAAGGAAAATCAAAATACATTATTAAGATGGAGTCTGTAAAGGTATTTGTTAAATTCAATATGCAGTTTTGATTTTAAAACAATCACCCGGTAAAATAGAAAAACAACATTCCTTAGCATGATAGAACTGACTCCATCTTAAATCAACTACCAACATCATACTTAACACTAAAAGCATTCCCATAAAAGTAAGAAATAAATTTTTACATTATCACCATGTTTTAGCTTTGTTTTAAACACATCACTCAATGAAATATGACAGGATTATGAAAACAATAGTTTAAATTATTGGAAAAAATGAGGAAAACAATAACACACTACTGCCTACTAAACTGAAACCACACTGTTATATGCAAAAAAATAAATAAATAAAACAAAGCTGCTAATCTTTGGAAAACCATTCTAAGAATGAAACCATCAAACATAAAGGCATACTTCTCATAAGGAGTTCCAAAGACATTCAACAACATAGAATAAAAAAGTAAAATGTAAGTTAAATGAAAGTATATGAATATTTTTTGGCAAGTGTTTCTAAATGTGGACTTTGGGTGATGGGAACATTGAGGCCTATTATGTTATTTTCTCTATTTGTGCTAGAAAATTTCCGTAATAGAAAGAATGAACAATGGTAGCCTGAGAATCAAGAGAACTGCAGTTTTTGTCCCTAACTATATTTGTAATCTTGAACGAATTACATAACTCCTCTCTTGTTTCAGTTTCCTCATTTAGTACATCTTTTTCTAGATCATCCGTTTCAGTTCTGTAATTCTATTCTATTTTCAGTTGCTTTCTTAATTTTCATATACTTTAATATATTTTAATTTATAATGGCTCAATTGGTGATAATCACTAGTACTACATTAAAAATTTAGCCCAAAACCAACAAAAATGGCATTGTTATAACTTCAAAATAGCATACTCCTTCTGCCTTCTTTGAAATTTAAAATTGTTTCTTTGCTTAGGTTGTGGGATTCTCCTAGGTTTATTGAACTATTGAATTCTGCCTTGCTTTAAGAGATATTTCAAAAAATAAGAAAAGAAAAAGAAAATAATCAACTCTGGCCTCTTCTGGGATGCTGAGATGCCTTGACAGCAATTACCGCAGCAGAGACTAGTGAGGACCCTACATTCACAGCTGATGTTTTCTATCAAAATTGCAGCTACATTCACTTTGGTTGAGGCCAGGGGACTATATTTAGATAGTATAAATGTATCTAGGGAGCAATCTTTCACGTTTATTTGTAGAGTGGGTTTATTTTTATTTATTGATGTCACACAAAATGATGTTTCCTGGGTTTCTGTATATAACCTATCAGAAAATAAAGACAGTTTAGAACACAAAGTAAGAATATATTCTGTATGATTTTATATTGACAATGGTTTTGATTTATATGCAATTATACTTGCATAATGGTGATGCAGTTAACACAACAAACCTATGTTTACAATGTAAAGGGAACCTTTGTTAAGCATAATGGAGATGGCATGGGGATATGGGAGTATCCTATACTTCCTGTCAAGCTAAGGCCAATGTTTAACGCAAGAAGCAAGAAGGATACAGAGAAAAGCAATAATCATCACCAAGAGAACATCAGATATTCCTTTCTCACTTAGAAATAAAGAATGTTGAAAAAGCAAATCCTTAATTTACATAACCTTCAAAATAAAAAAAAAATCAAGTCTAATTCTTTCCCCAACTTTACATATGGGGTGTGCCCCAACTTTACATATGGGGTGTGTATGTGTGTGGGTGCACATATTAATAAATTTTAGGCAATAAAAAATTGATTGCACATGAATGGAGGGGCCAGTTCTAGTTCTTCTTTTTGTCTTGTTTCTCCATTACTGGATAATAGTGGTTACCAAATATAATTCAATAACATAGCTGAGTAAATATTTCCCCCTTAGGTTTTAATTTAGACTACACAATATATATTGGACTCTTTCACATTACTAGTCATAAAAATTCTCTATTGTTCCCTTATTAGTAGTTTGGGAGAATGCCCGTAAACTGAGTTTCCTTTTAAAAAATCAGCACTAAAAGATAAAAATGTCAACATCTTTTGCCTCTCATTTCCTTTCCCTCAGACTTATGAATTGACTCCCATTAGGTATAATGCTTTATTTTCATCTTACTTGCTCAGATTATTTAGAACTTTAAATTGCAAATGATTTTATCTTGGAGACCACAAACAAAAGAAATTTTAGGATTTCTCTTGGTCCATTATTTTAGATTGAACCATGATGCACCAGGGGCAACGTGAAAGAAATGAGAAAGAATTTGCCAATGACTCTTAAAATACTCAATAATAAAATAACAAAAATCTTAGAATTGGGAAGTGATCTTCAGCCCGAACTCTCACCAGATGCAGAAAGCTGTTCTACAATATCTCTGACAAAGAGTCACTTAAGTTCAACTTGAAACCTGCCAGTGATGTTACTACTTCTCAAAGTAGCCTATTCTTTTTCAAAACCCTTTCGAATTTAAAATTACCTCTCTTTCATGGGTCTGTACCATGGATCATTATAACATAATCCGTACATGTTTCCCATATGATAACCCTTTGCCTATTTAAAAACAATTATTTGGGCCACTTTTTTTTTTATCGTATCTTCAGCTAAGGTCTTCTGCTGGAAAATCATCTTTCATTCTTTATCAATCTAAGTTTTTATAACCATTCATCTTTCAGATATAATGTTTATTCATAAATTTAGAATCTAACGGACTGTAACACAATACACTAACTTAAATGCAACACGTAAGGTAGGTACTAAGCAGTGTACTACCTTCTTTAAGAAATTATTCTTCCATCAACATTGTCTGTTTTTTTAATAGCCACACTCACTAGTTGCTGATCTGAGCTTTTAGTAAACTAGTACATGTAGACCTTTGCATACTGTTCCTTAGCTAGATATTTATTCTTGTGTATTTGAAAATGCAATTACAGGAATTCAGCCACCCCTCCATATCTTCAAATCTTTTTCTTTATCCAAAATACTCCCCTCTCTGCTATGTGAAACACTAACTTTCTTTATCTTGGCCTTAAACTTCATTGGAGCCATATTACCCTCACTAGTCTACCGGTCTACTTGATGAAGCCATCTAAATACGAGGCAAACAACCCAAATTTCTTTCTTCACCTGTCATACCATATCACCTAAGAAGATCCCTTCCTTGTTTAGCCTTCTCCAGTAAACAAAAGTAAACCTGTGTTACACGAGACTCTTCTTATTCTGGCTTTAGTCTTAATGAGTCCACATCTACTGGCTCAGTGAAATGTGTGTGTCTAAATATTTTTGTTTTACAGGCATCCTTTGATATAATGTTTCAAGTATATTGAATTGTGAACTCTTTTGTGGAGACAGAATTCTATGAGGCTGCGAGGGCTTGGTCATTGTTTTGATACGCACTGTAAGACTCGGAGTCAAAAGTGCTTGAGTGTGTGTCTCAGTCCCGTGTGGAGCAAGCCATTGCTCGCTTTACTAAAACTGGGCATGAAAACCATATCTGCCTCAGAGGTCTAGTAAGGGTTACATAAGAGATTTTTTAAATGTTTAAA
>NW_012137858.1:2143496-2165282 GCF_000956105.1 Propithecus coquereli | reverse complement strand
AAAAAAAAAAAAAAAAAAAATGGGCAAAATACATCACCTTATCAAAAAAGATATACAGATGGCCCATATACTTGTGAAGGATGCCCAACATCATATATCATTAGCGAACTACAAATTAAAATGATATATTGCTATAAAACTATTAGAATTCTAGAGCAAAATCTGGAACACTGACAACACCAAATGTTGGTGAGAACATGGAGCAACAGGAACTCTCATTCATTGCCAGCGGGAATGCCAAATGTTACAGCCACTTCGGAAGACATTTTGGCAGTTTCTTGCAAAACTAAATATACTCTTACTATACGATCCAGCAATTGAGTTCCTTGGTATTTACCCAAAAGAGTTGAAAACTTATGTCCACACAAAGCCTGTAAATGGATGTTTATAGCAACTTTATTCATAATTGCCAAAACTTGTAAGCAACCAAGATATCTTTCAGTAGTTGAGTCAATGCAAACTATGGTACATCCAGACAATGGAATTTAATTCAGTACTAAAAAAAAGAAACAGGGTATCAAGCCACGAAAAGACATGGGGGAAACTTATATGCATATTACGAAGTGCAAGAAACCAATCTGAGAAAGCTACACACTGTATGATTTCAACTACGTGACATTCTGGAAAAGGCAAAACTATGGAGACAGTAAAAAGATCAGTGGTTTCCGGGAGCTGGTGGGGAGGGAGGAATAAACAGCCAAACCACACAGTATTTTTAGGTCAGTGAAACTACTTTATGTGATACTGTAATGGTGAATACAAGTCATTATACATGTGTCAAAACCCACAGAATGAACAACACCAAGGGTGAACCCTAATGTAAACTATGGTCTCTGAGTGATAATGGTGTGTCATCGTGGGGTCATTGATTATAACAAATGTATCACTCTGATGTGGGATGTTAATGGTGGGGGAGGCTATGTGTGTGGGGGTCAGGAGGTATATGGAAAATTTCTGTACCTTCGGATCAATTTTGTTGTGAACCTAAAACTACTCTAAAAATAAAGTCTCTTATAAAGTACATATTGTATACATATACATATACATTTATCAAAATTGATTAAAACTTTTTTTTAAAAAAAAGTACAGCAGAATTACAGAAGAAACAAATTTCTGAGAATACTCAGAGGTTCACCCAAGATTGGATAATACCAAGAAGAATCAATGGTCCTTGAACACTACTAACTCTGAACCTGGAATGGTCTAAGCAGTTTATAGGAATTTTCTCATTTAATCCCCAGAACAAACTAATAAAGCAAGTACCATTATTATCTTCATTTTATATTTGGCTGGAGACTTATAATGGTGAATATCAAGGTCACAGAACTAGTGTGTAGTATGAATCCAGGGCCTGACTGCACAGTATAATAATACGGTATAATACTGTATACTGCCTGTCTTGATAAAAAAAAGTGAAATGCAGGTGAACAAAAGCAACAGCAAGAGAAATCCAGGTGGGAGAAATCAGATTCACTTCTGGAAACTTTGCAATATATGACAGTTTTATGTTCACTTATTTTTATTTAACATTTCTTAAAAATTGGTAGTGTACCTCTAATATGAACAGAAGTGATAGTCTTTCTGTGACATAAGAATTATACACATATGCATATTTATATTCAATTTATAAGCAGTCTGTCTTATCAAGAGAACTCACAAAGGAGAAATAATTTTCATAATAAATTTTCATAGGGTCAATCTTGGGGCTAAGCAATTATATTTGCTATCTTTTTAATAGTAGTAGTCAGATTTTGTGCCTAATTGATTTCTGAACCTTTCTAAATGTGCCTGAAGACATAACTTGACATTCTCCTAAGTCTCAATCTCTTTTTTTTTAATAGTAACTAACAATATTTCATATAAGGCAAACACATTGCAGGCTGAAGGAATAATTGCTTGCACCTCTTGCTGGGGTACTGTAAAAAGCTATGCGATTTTTGTTGATCTTCCACTGGCTTGTCTACAGCAATTGAAGTTTATCAGAAAGATTTATGACACAGCATTGCAGCCTCTAATATATGACTTTGGGAAGCTGGGAAAACTCACTAAAATTGAAGTTATTATCTGAACCTCCTAGGGGTAATTAGAGATAGAACCTCAAGTGTTAAGTCAGAAGTAAGAAACACAACAAATTATCAATTAAAGCCTTTGTCTAGGTTTGGGGAATGAAGGGTGGGGGAAAGAAAAGATTTGCGATGGAAAGAAATCATACATTCAGACGTGAGAGCCAAAGATTAGACCTCAAAAGCATTTCATGAACTATCTGGGGATGTTATTGATAGGGTCAGATCTCTACCAGAAAAGGATACCCTGAGGTATTCTCAAAGTTACCAAAAGTGCTTTGCATATCTAAAAGAGGAACACTTGAACATCTACAGATGTGGGGCTTCAATTAAGTAAGGAAAACCTCTGCTTCTTCCCCACGTCTCCTCTTTTGGGTAAAGGGCAAAATCCTCCTCCCTCAACCCAACTCTTTGACACTGGCATTTCAAAATATTTTCAGGCAAATCAAGTTAACAGTTTTTTTAAATCTGCAGTATGAATGAGGCAGCCTCTTCTCAAATATAGGACTGTAGCTAATGCCATTGATAAAGGCTGCTTTTTCTTAAATATTTCTGACTTGATGCTGCTGTTTTCCTGAGACGCATCTAACTAAAGATGACTTAAAAATCCCTGCACCTTTCTGGTATCTAATGGAAAGAGGTAGAGTGATGTAGAAGGGAGCTAACCTTTTTAATGGGTTTCTTAACTGAGTCACAAGAGTAATAGAATTTTGCCTTTGTGCATGTGTGAACATGTGTTTATATGTACGTGTGCATGAAAAGCCCTGGGAATAAAGGGAGAAGTAGACATTTCAGAATGTTTGATGATTATTTTTATCAGAATCTGTTTAGACAAGAAAATAAGAACTGAAAGTAGGCATACACTAAAAAATTTTCAGCCTATATCCTGCTGCTTTCATGTTGAAAATTGAGGACCATAAAACAATAAACACCCATTAGATTTATAGAATTCCTTTCAGTCAGCAAAATCCCCAAAGTATTGTGCAAAATAACAGCAACTTTTGAATTACAAAATTATTAGGGGTTCCCATGAAAATTCTTGAACCTATAGATAAGGAGAATGGGTAATAAAGAGAGCTGAAAAGGATTTTCCACACCCTGCCCCTCAATCCATAATTTAAATACAGTCATAAACTGTGAATAAGCAATACAGGCATTTGTGTGCAGCATACATTTGAGCCTGAAAGGTGGAAGGCAGTGTTTAAGCATATGATATGGAATAAACACCAAAGTAAAGATGAATTATAAGACCAAGTATTAAATCATTACACCTTCTTCCAAAAATCATTTCTTGCTGTGTGGCTCCAAAAAAAGACCAATCTGCTTTAGGTAGTATTTTAAGCAATAGACTAGTGTGTATGTCTTCACACAGCCACCAGAAGAGTTTCAATGAATACTTCTCACCAATTCAGTGAGCCAAATCATAAAGCCTCAGACTGGCAGGGAAAAAAAAAAAATCAACTGTAAATTTTGACAAAAACGTGACAAAAATATATAAGATACATTCACCAGCATTTCTATTGTAAAAAATACTAGAATTTGCCCATGGCCTCTATTGCTGATAAAAGTAATTACTTTTTTATGGTATTGTCTAGAGTCTACAGTATTGGCAGAATTTTGGTTACAAGTCTATGCTGGAAATAAAAACCAAGGTGTTCTTCCTTCTGCTGTTGATTTTCCAAAAGAATATGATGATGGTTTAGCAAATGAATGTGAACATAAAGGTGTTTATGAGAAAATGCAGAGCAAAGTCTTAGTGTTATGCTTAACAGAATGTGTCTTTCAGAGAGAATACAGGAGCAGGATGGTGGCCAGGGATTCTCAAACTTTAATTTGCTTGTGAGTCACTGGGGATCTTGTTAAAATACAGATTCTGATTCAGTAGATCTGGGGTGGGCCTAAGTTTCTGCATTTCTCACAAGCTCTTAGGTGATGTACAGAGAAGTTTCATGGATAGTATCAGTCTTAAGAAATCTTTAAACACTTTGAATGTAAATTATATGAAGCTTCCCACACCCCCACTCCTAAAATCATAGGTTGGGCATGATGAGTATTTTTTTTTTTAAGGAAAAAATTGGAAAACAGTTTTTGACTATGATATTCTATTTGGCGTGTTTTTCAGCTGGAGAAAAATCAAAATAAGTGGGTATTTCTCCTAAACAAAGTATTCCTTTCTCTAGCTTTTACAAGAAGCTCAACAAAAAAGAGAGTTTGGCTGTGTTTCTTTTTGCTTTCTTTAAATTCAAAACTAGACTCTATAACTATTTTTAGAAACCATAGTAGTGAACTGCTGAGCTACTAGTCTCAAGAAATCTGAGGGATTCCTATGGAATCCGTGGCTACTGAGATAGAGCTTCAGAATTTGCTCTCATCTGCTGTAGAATGGACAGTGATGTAATTAATCTAAGGCAGACATCAATCTTGGCTTCGTCTAATGTGAGTCTAGAATACATTTTAATTCACCAATTCAGGAAGGATTTCTTTTGCACATAAGTCAGACTTTAAAGCCAGATTCATTTTTGTTTGGGTAAAAACTGCATTTCAAAAGGCACAATACCTGTATGTTAACTGGCCCTTTTTTGCTGTTGATCTAACAGACTTTCTGATAAGCTTTATATTTATGTTTGCTAGTAGGTTTAGAACATGCCTTCTATCTCTGTGAGAGCTTTGTGTTACTCACCTGATCCAACTTAGAATCTCTCCACATATTATTTGAAAATTAACATATGAGAACTCAATGCTAAAAGAGCCACTGCTTCATCTTATGTCTAGTTTATGTTTTTTCAGAATGTCTAAACATGTGTTTTTATTTTTGGAAGGCTAGGTGTGCTGAAAATAATACAAGCAATCCAAATTTATTCACTTTCTTATGGGATAGTTTTCCTGTTATTAATAAATGTTCTGCCTAAAGTAAACAACTTAGGGCCTTCTTTTCTTTGGGAGTTGTAAGTAGAGGTCACACATAAGCATAGATATAGATGCACCTGGAAAGCCCCAAAAGAAATAAAATTACAATCTTCCTCTTGTCTTTTACCAGGGCTTTCTTTGTCATGTCTACAGCCCAGTGGCAGGGATTAAGGAGATGAAAACCTTACTGTAAACAGAGAAAGGTTGAAAGAGAAGGTTCATTTTTTTTAAAAAAATCTATCATTTGAATATAAAATGTAAAAACTGTCTCTTCTAGGCTGAGTGGAAAATACAGTAAAAGAGTATAATCCTAGCTCAAGAGATTTTGTTTTAAAAATCCTAATTTGGCTAACAAGGCAAAAGAAACTAAAACATCTGGATGTACATAAAGCCTCCTGGTTTACCTATCAATCTTCGGAACTGCCACCTAACCAATCTGTTTTAGTGTTATTTTCCTATTTTTCCTCTGGTCGTTTTTATATTTCTGTTTCAGTCTTATTAATTTTTCCAACAGTATTCAAAAAGAACGATATAAAAGAAGCATTCTCATAAGTACTGTAAAAAAGCTCTTTCAGGATTTGTTTTTAGAAAAATATTCAGCCATGTTTTTGGCTCAAGAAGGGACTTGTGACACTTTTAACATGTGCACACAATTAGTTGTTCTGGACTCCATCAATGTTCCGCTTAGAGCAGCTGTTTAATAGATTCTTGCTCTATTCTTGATCTAAAAGCCAATAACAAAGAGGCAAATTAAAAGACAATATTATACTTGTAATTACTCTGTTTCTCATGTAAATGCAATCTCAGTACATTCTAATTTACAGAGTGCTTTCAAAGAAAATATACGTAAAGTAGAGGAAAATATCAATAAAGTCTTAAAATTAAAATAAGGTACTATCATACCTTTAGGAAATATGTTTAGGGCACTCTGGAAAATGTTCAAGGACCTAAATATATACAAATGCACGCAGACACAGACACAGATATATGCATACATACTAGGGCAAAAGACAGACCCTAGGCCCAAAACCAGATATTAGCAAATTATTAACCACAATAGTGTTTACATAATAGTTTATTTTTAGGGATAAACACATTAATTTTATCTTCAACACTTTTTAATAATTACTTTTGTGGAGGTACATGCTATCCACAATGCAAAATGAAAATACAAACATCCATTCCCAGAGTCTTAGATTGCTGTTTAAATATAGATGTCTATTTCATTAAAATGAATAACTTAAGTCATTGAATTTATTGATTTGATAATAGTACTTATTCTCTATTTTCCTCAAATATTGTCAACTTTATGGAATTTATTATAACACAGATTCAGGCTAAGTTATGCAAAATTAGTGTTTCCGCATGTTAAACATCTCACTTATTCTATCCTTACTATAATGACACTCATGCCGCAAAAGCTACATCTCCACTAAAGTATTTTAAGGGAATTTTGGGTAAGCTACTTATCATTTGATAAGATGCATTGATTACATGGCTTTGATTAATTGCTGATGCTTGAACTTAGAGTATGATAATAACAAGATCTCTTTCTATTGAGCATTTATAATATGCCAGGCAATGTTTTAAGCACTTTATTTATCTCATCTTATTTAATCCTTACAATTACTTAAAAGGTAGGTAGCATTTCCATCTCAGTTTACAGATGATGAAATGAAGGCACAAAGAATTTAGCAAAGATCACGCAGCTAGCCAGTGGTAGAACTCTGTATTCTGTGTCTGTGGGTTCTGCATCCTCGGGAGGATGTGCGTGGTTTATATGCAAACACGAGGGAATTTCATATGAGGAACTTGAGCATCATGGATTTGTGTGTGTGTGTGTGTGTGTGGTGTATGGGGGTGGTCTTGGAACTAATCCCTTGAGGAATGATGTAGTGTATCTTATACATGCACTGTACTACTCATAATAAAAGCCTCTTAACCAGTAGAGCAAAAAGTAAGGCACAAAACTGTGGGCTGTGGACTATGATTTTTTGATTAGGATGTAAGAAAACATTCTAGTGCTTTGTTATTAAGCCTTGGTGAGCTTGAATCATTGATGTACTTAAAGTAAATCTAGAGGAAATCATACAAAATAGAACTTTCCTAAAGATTTCCAGAGGTCAATAAAGCTACAGGTTATTTACAGTGCAATATGAAACATCGTGCAACAGGAAGGCAGAAGGACATGCTAAATAAACAAAACCTGCAAAGGCAATTTTCTTCGGAGAATCTCCTCATGTACCAAAAAATCTTTCAGAAGGAAGTGGTATAGTCACTGAATTTTCATAAAAAGTCTCTTTGGTGATAACATATGCTGAACACAACTAAAGGCAGTCCTTCGAGTCTAGACACCCAAGCTGCACTAGAGCAGATACACTTGCTATTTAAATATCCCTTCAAAAAAAATTCCATTTGTTTACCAAAATCTATTCACACTTGTTGAGAACCATCTTTCCTCACTTATCTGAATGTGACAATGAATCAAAAGTACCTTCTCTTCTGTTACCAGAGGTGATAATGGAGAAACTCAGATCCTCACCAGAGACTGGAAGATGTCTTTTCAGTGCTCTTGAGAGCAAAAGGCTAATTTTTCCAAATAAAAATCTCTCCCTGAAGAGTTGTATTAATGAGGTCCACAGCAATGCTTGACACTTGACTACTCTAATTATCTCAAGCTGACTGGGAAGGAGTTCTTTTTCCAGTGGCTTATACAGAAGAAATCACCTGTGCACTATAATCCCTACCCAACTTGCTATTGTCACAAAACATGGGGCTTTGTTCTTTGTGTTTGGCTGCTGTGAAGACATTTTAGTCTCATCTGACATGACCTGCTCAAATCAAAGAAGTGTGTAGTCCAACACCTAGCAGCTGATTGCTTGTTCCAGTGTGTTCCACAATACTTGTTAGAACAAAGACCTGTTTCCAGTTGCCAGAGATAGCATCCATCAACATATGTTCCGTGAGAAATCTGAATTTCATTCCAAAAATGGGAACAAGTTTATACTTAATAAGTATTTAGAAAAAAGCATACTAAGTTATCAAGGAATCAGGCCTAGTTATATAATCCCTAGGTTTGATGCAGGTATATTAAATAAATTCATTTATTTGCTCATTTGTCCAACACATCTATTGAGAGCTTTCTACATGCCAGATATCAGGCTAATTTTCTTTCATTAACCCTTGCCTAAGCAACTGAGCCCAGAAAAATTATCCTGCCCTCTGTTTTCTATAGGATAGATACTAAAGTATCTATAGTATTCAATTCATTATTAGTAATTTTAATGTAATTCTATTCATCCATTCGACTCATATTTACTGATTACCTTCTATATGCCAGGCCCCTTTCTAGATGCCAGGGATACAGTAATGAAACCAACAGACACAAAACTCTGCCTTCCTGTAGTTTTCATTCCAGAATGGGGAAACAGAAAATAAATGAGTGAAATATATAGTATAAGAAGGGGATAAAGGAAGTGTGAGCAGGTGGCACTAAAAGAGTAGCCAGAGACGGCCTCACTGAAAAGGTGACCTTGCAAAAATCAAAGAAGGTTAGGGAGAGGACCATGTCAATGTCTGGGAGAGAAAAGCATTCTGGGCAAGGAGAGATCACATAGAAAGGCTTGAAGGTGGAACAAGCATGGCGTGCTCGAGGAGGCAGTGTGGTTGGATAAAGTAATTGAAGGGTAAGTGAGGGAGGTGTACACACTTCATAAGATCATATAGAAACTTAGAGGTCAATGGAAGAATTTGGGATTTTACTCTGGGTGGAGATAGGTAGTGATTAGAATATTTCAAGCAGATGATTGATACAATCTGAGTAAAGGTTTTAAAATGCTCATTTTCAGATTCTTTGGGAATAAAGAAGGGAGCCTAAAACATAAGTACAGAGAATAATTAGTAATCAAGTGAAATTGTGAGAAGTGGTCACATTTTGTTGAATTTTAACTATAATCAAGTCATATTAATGTAGAGCCAACAAGTTTTGCTGGTAGATTGGACATGAGGTGTAGGAAACAAGAAGAACTCAAGATGATTTCAAAGTTTTTGGAAAAAGCAATAGGAAGTATGGATTGCCATCTTTTGAGATGGATATTATGAAAGGAACAAGTTTTGAAAGGAATAGCACACCAATTTTTGGCAACTAAAGTTTGTACAAGATCAGGTAATAAATAGGGGATGTGAGCCTAGAACATGGAGGCGAATTCGGAAGTATCATGTTCAGATCATATTTAAAGCCATGAGAGAGAATGGAGTCTCCAGAGCAGTGAGTGTAAGTAGAAAAAAGAAAAGCCCCAGATACGAGGTCTAGGAGTCCCTAATAATTAAAGATCAGGGAGATGAGGAGGAATCAAAAAAGGGGACTAAGAAGAAACAACAAGAAAAATAGAAGAAAACTCAGGAAAGTGTGTGGTTCTAGAAATCAAGTGAACAGTGTTTTACTGAGGAGGGAATGATCAACCATGTAAAATGCAGCTTGTAGTACATGACAGTGAGGACTGAGGATTAACACTGATTGTTACTCTTCACCTTAGTAAGAATTATGAAAAAATTATTTCCCTAACTAAATCCTGTACTCCTGGTAGTCAGAGGTTATCTTAGGCAATTGAAACTTAGAGTCTATTTCTAAAGTTATTTTATTCCTACATCGTCTAGAATTCTGAACATAATTTTCCATATAATTTATTACATTTCAATACAGATTATAGGTGGCTCTTCAGGAAACCCCATTTGTTTCCATTGTTAATACACAGAACCAGACCAAAACAATAGAACCATACAGTTTTTTAAAGCATCCAGTTTGACGATTATGACAAATACATACAGTTGTGTAACCACCATGGCAACAAGATATAAAATATTTCTATTACCCCAAGAAGCTATGTTGTGCCCTGCTGTGGTCAATCCCTTCCTCCATCCCAGTCCCTGACAACCATTCATTACATTTTTGTCCCTATAGTTTTGAATTTTCTAGAATGTCTTATAAGTGGAGTCATTTAAAGATTTAAATTTTAAATTTCTGTTTAAAAAGTGTGTCATGGGTCAATATGTACCTAATTTAGCTTAAAATATTTGACATATATCTTTCCTTGCACTACCACATCTTTGGTCTTAAGATGTTCCTCAAACTCCATTGTAATCACCTGCTATGAGCTCAGTCTCTAGAAGTTCTTTAGCCTCTTTGAGTTTATACTACCATTGATTCATATCTCATCATACGTTTATTAATCAATCAATTATTGTTTTCAGTAACATTCAGAACCCCTTTGCTGTTGTTACTCATGCACATATATAGACTAGTATCAACATTTCTATTTTGGAATTATTTCTAATCCCTTATATTCCGAATACTGAGATCAATACCAGTAAATGTAATGGTCCTATAATCAATTAATGATTATTGAAAATGTGGCAGCAATATTAACTATCAAATCACAATGTTGATTCTCAGTAGTATCAAATTTAAGTAGTAGCATTTGAATGTAAAATTAGCACACTTGAATAAAATCTACATAATCTTTTTTAATTTCAAAATCTCTTAGCACAGAAGTATATTTCCAGAGTTTTCTCTCTCATGTATCTTTAAGCATATGAGATTATATATCTGGCCTTGTACCAAAAACAGGAGCCGACTGGATATGAAATTCTGTAATAGGAATCTAGCTATTTCTTTTTCAAACATTTTTTTCAAACTGAGCCAGAAACTGAAAAGACAGATGAAACTGGGACAACCCAGTGACAAGAGAGCAAAGAAAAATCATGTCTCCTTCCATAAAAACATATTAACTAAGATTCTGGCTTTAATATTAATATTTTCAGTTACAGTTAAGCTTTAAAGTTAATGAAATTCTCATTTGTATGCTGATCTGGGCACATGAATACCAAGTTGTAGATGGGATGGGAATTAGCAACAAAGAAAATTAAAGAAGATGAAAAATTCCCATAGAGTTTCACACACGTACACATATGCCCACACTCATTTCAGGGGAATGAGAGAACCAGGATATTTTTGGGAAGTGATCTTTTTGAAGGAGTTCAAACCACTCATCATTTTGCTGCACTTTCCTGTGGTATAATCTAAGATTTTTTTAACAAAAGGTAGCTTTTTGTTTTGGAAAATGATGAGTTACTTATGCATGACCTGTTTACTGCATTAGGAAATACGTTGTTTTATTCAAGAGACCATAGGAACAGAACAAAGCAAAAGAACAATAGCAAGAAGAGGAAAATTACAGTCTTAGGAATAAAAACATATTCCATCCATTTTGGCACCACGACTGACTATTAAAATGCTGCCACCAGGCAGGATTTTAAACATATGCCCTTTTCAGCATACAATTTTAATACAGGAATTGACATACTAGGCATGCAGCACATATTAGAACATTGCTCTTTCTGCTGCATATGTGTTTGACTGACCTCAAATAAATGTCAAGAAAAATATCTTTCCTTTTTTTTCCTCACTATAATTCACTGTCCTTCATATTTAATTATTGGTCCATCGTTTAGAACATGCACCCTGTTTAAGTGGTAGGTACAGGTGAGGTTCAGCAGACAATCAAATTGTAATATGCTAAATGTAATGGAGATCTTTGGTTAAACAAAAAGATTGGTACTACTGATACAACTGATACAGTTATATTTCCTATAAATTTCCAGAAAATACAATTACAGAAAAGCAACTAAGATATAATGAAAACAACAATAGGAGGTGAATAATTTCCTGTCTTTGGAGTCAGTATATTTTATTATTAGATATACTTTCTCAGTCGACATTGGAAAATACTTGAAGCAAATGAGGATCTGTTCCTTTTCTTTTTTCTTCTCTTTTCTTCTAGAGAATATCTCATTAACATTAATAGAAATTATACCCAGAGAAAGCCATTAACATGAATGGAAACTATGTACATAAAAAGCCCTAGATTAGTTTTTGGTCCTTTAAGGAGCCTATGCATTGCTGCCTGCCCCAAAAAGACAAGATGGGAAGATACTAATCACATTTAACCTCATCTCTTTAAATTATAGATTTCATTAAATTATATTTTAAAAACCCTGAATTGGAAACAGCAGAAGGAAGCTCAAGCTGCAATAATATTTACTCTCCCAATAAAGCGGGAGCTTTCACAAACCATGTGTCTTACTGAAAGTCACTGGGCAGGTTATGACCATGATTCTCACGAGCATCCTCTTTGTGCTTATGATTAGGCTATCTGCCAGGAGTTGAAATGATTAGCAGTAAATATAAATTTAATAGCTCTGCTTTGCAGTTCCCCAGTCACTCTTGGTTCCTCCATTCACTGGGGAGATAATGTGAATCAAAGCCTATCAACTGAATATATGACAATAACCGAATCTGAACTGAAATGTGGGAGAATATTAGAAGGGCAAGGTGAAGTGAAAAGAAAAATTTAAACACGTTATTTATTTAACACCCACCACTTCACCTTTGCACCAAAACACTGCTCTAATTTTTTTTAAAAAATGAGCAAAACTCAAAGAATCAGTAAATCATACATGACATAAAATTTTTAAAAACCTGATGAAAATAATCCTTGAAAAAGTATGTGTCATTTTTTTTGTCACTTGAAATAAGATTGTGAAAAACATTTTCAAATATTATTCTACCTAGCTATTTAAGTTCCTCAGACTTGGGCTTTCCAGAATTTACCAATATCTTCTCACCCTTTTTCATGTCATCATCAGGGTTCCACAGAAAACAGGCAACAGGTATCCATTTACTGTGTCTTCTTTTCTAGATACCTTACCATGAATCTTATCCCTCATTCCTCAATATAAGGGGCACAAGAGCTAGAAGACAGCAAAGACCAGTAAGACTTAAAGACTATGATGCAAAATAATAATGAAGTAAATAAAATATGAAAAGTCTTTATGCTTTGTTTTTGATCTGTCAGAAACAGCCCCTAAATCTTAAATTGTAGCGCAATACTCCTTCACATTTTATTCTAGGTACAATAAGGGTCTGAAAAGGTACGAAGCAAAAGAAGAGTCAAGGAGAGAAGAGCAATTTTCAGCTTTGCCTGATGGTAAAGGGTTATTAAACACTTTCACGAAGCAAAAGAAGAGTCAAGGAGAGAAGAGCAATTTTCAGCTTTGCCTGATGGTAAAGGGTTAGTAAACACTTACTTCCCCAGGGACACCACGTAAAAATGAGCCTAGTTAAAAGAACTTCCCTGACTTTACTTCCCTGTTACTTTCATTCTTCTCTGTGAATTCCCTTATCCTTTCATCATAGATTTCTTCCTTCATCGCTATTCCATATGCAAAATGGCTGAAAGATTGATTACCTGGGTAAGAGAAAATAATTTAGGACATGACAGCTACCAGGTTGAGCAAAGGTATCTCTGAGCTGTACCGTCAGAGCTGGGATGTTTGTCTTGCTGAACACTGCCTGGCACATAGTACAAGCTATAATTGAAAAGATGTTTCTGAGAAGATATGAGTTTGGTGGTACCAGGCAGGGCATGGAGAAATGCAGAAAGAGAAGGAGAAAGACCGTAAGTCATGTTAACAGCTGTCATCCCCTGATGTAGCTTTTCCTGAGTCCATGATACATATGCTCTGATGCTCTGGCCAGATTGAGTTAAATTTCCTTCTTTTGCATTTGAAAGTATCCTAACTAATGTAGTAAGATCAGAAAACATGTAAGTGGAAGGACAAACACCTCACTACCTTTTGGCAATGAAAGGCAGAGTTTAAACTGTAAATATTTACACAAATATTTACACCAATGGAGTTCCAAGAAGATTTGCCTCTTAAGAAAAATTAATCTTATTCTGATTGCTGAATACAAATCAGATGCTCAAAAGGAGAATCCCAGGAAAATAGGAATTATTTAAATCCAAAGATTCTTAATAAGCAGATTATTAAAAAGATGAATAAAGTTATGAACAGCAAACCAAACTAAAGCAAATTAATCCGTGAGGTGGTAAAACTCAGAAGAAACACTAAGTTTTTTTTTTTTTTTAAATTTTTGGTGATGTCTTAGCTGATGCCACAGAAAGCCAAACAAACAAGGGAAATTATCCTATCTGAATAACCTCAGTTTTATGATATTTAAATAATAGGCCGGGCGTGGTGGCTCACACCTGTAAGCCTAGCTCTCTGGGAGGCGGAGGCGGGCGGATTGTTTGAGCTCAGGAGTTCGCGACCAGCCTGAGCAAGAGTGAGATCCTGTCTCTACTAAAAATAGAAAGAAATTAATTGGACAACTAAAAATATATAGAAAAAATTAGCCGGGCATGGTGGTGCATGCCTGTAGTCCCAGCTACTCGGGAGGCTGAGGCAGGAGGATCGCCTGAGCCCAGGAGTTTGAGGTTGCTGTGAGCTAGGCTGACGCCATGGCACTCTAGCCTGGGCAACACAGTGAGTCTCTGTCTCAAAAAAAAAAAAAAAGTAATAATAAAGCATTTTTTCTTGAAGTCCAACTGATAGAAAATTAAAGGGAAGCAAAGTAAGCTTTCTGTGTTCAAAGCTCCTATTACCTCTGACCTCTGCATAAACTAAATAATTGGATACAGTTCTGACTACTCCACATACATTGTCACTAAAATTGGATGTAATTTAGTGCAGCAAGATGCAGAGATGTCTAATGCCTTGGCAGATTTCCACTGGAATATGATTAAAAGCATCGTTTTTCTCTCACATGGAAAATAAATTGTAGAAAATTAAATTCAAATTTACATAGAAATATTGTATAAAAGAAAATAATTATCAGATATCCAAAAAGGGAGAAAAACTAACAAGTTAAAGGAAAATTTTATTTTGTTTGAACAATATGCTTATTTCATAAACTATGCTCCATGTGTCCTAATATAAAAACAAAATTATTAATTCAGAAGTAGAGAGCCACGAAATGAAACAAGGAAACCAAGTTGATGAACCAATTTGGTTGCTTTAAAAAAAGATACTCTTCACAGACTTGCTATGCAAAAAAGAAAAGAGGATCTGTTTTGGGGTCAGTTTAGGATCATGTCCTGCCTAGATATTAATGAATTAATGAAGTCCAGTTTGGCTACTACACAAATGGTTGAAACAAACGACAATAAAAATATTTATTTTAATGCTAGGGAGAAAGTTTTCAGGTTAAGTTTTAGAATTTTTTACTTGGCTCCAAAACATAATTAAATGAATTATCATTGAAAGTTAAGTGAATCAAAATATAATTTATATTTTTCATATATGGTTAATACTCCAAACGATATATGCCAGGCACTGTGATCAGCACCCAAGTCATCTCATCTCTTTTATAATAACTCTATAAGCATGTTATTATTCCCATTTTACAGGTAAGAAAACTTAGATTTAGAAACAGTAATTAAGTTTTCCAAGGCCACATACAATTTGTCCCTTCTTTCCACTACTGTCCTCCCAGTCTTGCTTTGACATGCCCAGGAATAGAAATTTCTATTTTTCCATCTGAAGGATATTCTTAATGCACACTCCTTCAATCTGTGCAGAGAGCTCAAAATTTCCCTTAATTCCATTGCTCCACCCACAAAAAAAGTTCTGAAGATAGTCCCAAACAACAGGGGTGGAGCTTTTAGGAGAACGTTCTTCCTTAGAATTCCTTTTCTCAGAAGGAACCAAGATGCAGTCCATTAAAAAAAAAAAAAAATAGAATCCCTGTCTCCATAACTTCTTCTCGGAGTTCAGAGAACAAATCCACCTCCTCAAGCATGAGAACAGGAAAAGATTTGGGTTAAAAACCTAGCTAGAAATTAAAGGAGTATCCTCTACTTAAGTAGGTCCCAAACTACGCTCCAAGGAATGCTGTTACATGGTATGTCCTATACTATGCCTCAGTGGAAAAGAAAAAATGCAAACAAACAAAACCCCAAATAATAAAAACAAAAACAAAGTACTCTGGAATTGAACAAGTTTGGGAAGCTCTAGGTTGAATAAAATTCAGCTTTATTGTTTTTGTTATTAACCATTTATATGCTAATCAGCATTATGAACTCCAAACAGGTTTTACGTTCATTTTTAATGTGCCACAGTCTTTTGGAAATCCTGCTTTACGTATCCTTCACATGAAGACTTGAAGAGAGTGGCTGCAACCTAAGGCAGTTGGTTGAGGAATCAGGGACTTGGAATCCTGGCCAATTCTCTTGCAGATATAATGACTACTAATATTCAATGTAAAGTGACCAGAAATATTTCTGCATGAAAATGGTCCAATTTGTTTAACTTAAATACATCTTTATTGGCACCATATTAAGAAACACTCCTTCTTGAAACTGTGCTTAGACATCAATTAAGCATGTCTGAAACCCATTTTAATTTTGCAGGACTCAGATTATTTGGAAGCAGATGTTCTATGAGGTAAACTTAGACAAGATCTCCAAAAACGTGCTCCTCAGCTTGGGTTGAAAAGCTGTAAACGTGTTCATTACTAATCTTCAATAGAATGGTATTTATGCAGCCTTTTTCCACTTAATCATTAACACCTTTGTCCTGCAGCACCCTGAGAGGCCAGCCGTTCAAGGATTATCCATTTGTTTGAATACCACTGACAAATCATTAGTGTTTAAGTTTACTCTACTATCATGAATAATGAGTTAGTTCTTTGGTCAATTTATATCTTCTAATATAACCAAGCTCAGTCTTCGTAGTAATCCCTACCTAAGCCCAGGGTTGAACTAGTTACAAACTCCCAGTTTCAGAGGTTTAGCTGTCATTAAGATGGGAATGACCCTTTGGAGGACAAGGACCTTGTCTTGTACATCTTTGTGATCTCTAAAGTGCTCTGCACAGAATTGACACTAAGTTCAATAAATGTTTTTTCAATATGGGAAGAAATGTTCTGTTGCCACTTAGAGTACAGAGCAGTTTTCATCTTCAAAGCACTTTATTCACATTAATTCAGCTGTCTACATTTTGCTGATGGGTAAATGGCTGAAGAGGGTGAATGGGCTGTCAAAGGCCAGGGAGAGGAAACCCTGCCTGTCAGGAATAGAAATTTGCAATTACTGATTAACAGTCATATGTCCCTGGGTTTTTGCAGGGGAAAAAAAGGACAAACATCTCTTAACAAAGGCCATGTAGGTGTTGGTTATTCTACTGTTAGGACAAGTCAATAGTGGTTAAAGGAACAAATACACTAGATGGTCCCAATAGCTCTATTGAACAGGTATGAACAAAAAGTTATTTTTGCTGTGGTTTTGGGTAAGAGTGTGTGTGTGTGTATCAGTAGTTTTGATATACACTGTGATGCAGAATTACCTCTTTCCCTTGCAATTCTAAAACAACTTCCAGGTGCCATGTACTGTTTACGCAGGAATTGAAATACATTTGACCTAAAGCTTATCTTGTGCTTGCAAAGTGTGCTAATTGTATAGTTCCAAAGGCAATAGCAGCATCATAATATCAAAATAGACATTAAGGCAATTTAAAAATCCAGGGAACACTACTGTAAATTAAAGTACACATAGAGATTCTCAAGTGTGTACAGTTATGCTATTTCATGAGTTTCTTTATGAGATAGCTTGCATCTCAAAACCCCTATCTTTTTAAAAATTTCTTATTTCAATGTGAATTGAGAGAAGAGGGAGATGAGACTTCTTGGTCACGTATTGCTTCAACTCTCAGCTGTGTTTCCCTCTATTCTTTGGAGACCTTGACTTTTTCAGAATAGCTTCCTAGAAAGAAAAATTTGTTGAAAAGATCTGGTGCATATAGACCCTGTAAGTACGGAGAATAGTTCAGGTAGGAAAGCATTCTAAGTCAGTCCTAAACATCTGGTTTTAGGGACTTTTTTTTTATATTGCCATCTACTTCTCCCTACCCTGCTATAGTCTATGCAATTAAGTCATAAGAGATAGCTTCCTTTAATTCCCAAAGGAACATTTGATGGGATAAAAAGGAGTATATTTCTACCTAGTCAATGAAATTTGTTGTGTGTATAACACTACACTTGCTTTGAGAGTAGATATCTTTAAAAAGGGGGAGGTGAAAGTACAAGAGAGGTAGGTAGTGAAGATACTGGCAATCAGTGTCTTGGCAATTGACCAAGAGTGTAAGACCTGATCTCAAAATATTAGTTCAGTGATCAGGTATCAGATGAAGGCAGTAGAGAATTCTGTTAGGAGAAATTGAAGACAGCCAATCTCCATGTAGCTAGCTGGCTTGGGCTTGGACTTGGAGGTACCTGACATGCCATGCTTGAAGAAGTAGAGGAAGTAGCTGAGGCAGGGTGCTGGATCAGGGCAGGGATGCAGTCCACAGGTAGCCTTTGTTCCTAGGTTAAATAGATTAGCTAGGAATAGGTCTAAGTACAGCCTCCAGTATGGAGACTGCTGACAAGTAAGCAATCTGGCTTGCTGAGGAGGTCTAAAGAGAAGTTAATGCAAGAAAGTTCCTTAGATCAGAAAAACCACTGAAAATTCTCCAGGGGAAGTGTTTGTGTTAATAACATGGGTGGAGTAGATAGGCTACACCCACAGGATACCCATATCTCCAACACCCTGCAAGGTAACTAGTAGTCTCTTCTCTAGGGGCACAGGGATCTCTTAAATTCCTAATGATTTTTAGATTCTGACCCAAGAAACAAGTTCGTAAGCCAGTTAGTGACTGGAAAAGAAAGCTAAATTAAAGCTACAAGCAAGGGAGAAGGAAAATCTCTGTTCTTTGCCAGGAGAAAAAAAGGCTCTCTCTAGGGGACACTTGTAACCACATAAATATGTTACTAGAGCAGGAAGGGTCTTGGTTATCACTTGGGCTGACAGTTGCTGTTAATAGATAAGGAAACTTAGGCCATGAAGAATTATTTTATACAATCACATCTAGCTAGCAAAGTGAAGACTAAAGAGCATTTCTTTGCTTGTGTCTAGAACTCTTTAATTTGGAAAGCTCTAATAAAGCAGAATGCCTAATAAAAGTTAATTAGGAACAGGTACTGTTGAGACAGTCTCTAAACCCCTAGAGCGGATGCATCCCTTTCACCTGCCTCGTTACTAGAATGTAACTAAACATGTCATCTGATTTGAACAGACAAACCTATTCTTGTATGTGTTAGGAAGATGAGCATTTGGATATGGAAACCTCACATGCTCAAGGAAAGAACTTCAAGTTAGTCCAAAGTTAAGTCAACCAGTCAAGGAATACAACTATGGAAAATCACTAATGTGATCTGATGTTAATTTAGAATTATGAATTTTTTTGAAAAGCAACAAAAAAGGTTTTGGAGGTATAGCTGTTAACACCTTGTAACCAAATGTAACCATAAAAAAATAAGAATACCAAGGAAGATAAGAGGTCTTTTTTTTTTAACCACATTTCTAACAAACGAATGGCCATCAGTAAAGATATTTTGCAGAATCTACTCAAGACAGACTCCAGGTAGTGGATAACCAAATGACATTTCCTTATAAAGTCGATGTCTTGTCATGAGATGGGTTCTGTGGCATGGAATGCAAATCACTAGCAAAGCTCTATTAAGAAAACTCTTTCCATGCTTTGGGAACACATTAGATAAAATATAGGCTAAGTGTTGATTATCAACATGGGAACCAAAAGAGCAGGTCATAGAAGCAAAACAGCAGATTTAGGCAGATTCCCAGCCCTATCCCAAATGTGAGGTACTGACATCAAGCCTCAGAAGTCATTGCTTTTTTTCTCTCCCCCTCACCCCATCACACATACAGACATTTTTTTCCTTTTAAATCTCCTAGCTGCAAATGTTACTTACTGAAGTCTATTTTACCCCTTTTACACCCACAAACTCAGTCTCAGGTTGCACATTTTGTGATATCATCACTGATGAAAGACTCTAATGGCATTAGAAAACCCTGAAATAACACAGCTGATATATACCAGGCAGGTAATTGCTTAAAACACCAGAGATGGATGTCTAACCTATTCTTAAAAATATGAGCAGACAGAGAGAAGTTCACCCCTCGGCTACCTCTTCCCTCTTCTCCCCCAACAATTGTGCTAGTTTATTTGAGTGTTTCAGAGAAGAATGTGAAAGTATTACATGCCAGGATATAATCTGGCCTTTCTTGCACAGCTTCTCTTTGCAATCCCAAAGCTGCCATTAGCAGCTACAAGGCAACAGAAAAGCATGCTTACTGTTATTCAATATTAGGTTGAATTCTTGATGAAGAGCAGCTTTATTAAATTATTTTTTGAATAAGTATTGAGGTATTCTACTAGATATTGGATAAAGTGATAGAATAAACCAGAAACAGCTAGCCAGAAACATTTTCCCACAAGTCATTACAAGAGATTTAAACTGCAATAACAAGGTGGTTGAGAATAAAAGAAAGATTTTAGGGGAACAGCATATTCAAACACTGCAGCAGAAAAATAGGTACTAAGTCTTTTCTGACAAACTGTAGAGCATAAACAAGCTGCCTACTAATGCCTGATCAAAGTGGAGGCTATGATGATTTTGGTTGCAGTGTTTTAAACTTTCTTGTAGGAGAGAAAGATATTTATGGATTCACTAATTGGTTTGCGGTCAAATAATTCTACTGAGAAAAAAAGTATTCTTGAAAGAAAATTGAGACATAACGTGGATAATGCAAAGTCTATATTTAATCTTGGCCAATTCCATTGTCTTGTATTTTATGTAGATGTCAAACATATCAGTGAGAAGAAAATGGTTCACAAATGCAACCCAGGGAATTGCCCTACTTTTCTTACTTGCCCAGTCTCCAACACAATAGATCTTATTCTGTTCCCATTTTCTGTAACGTCTTCTTGTTAGAAAGAGTCAAAAGAATAAATGGATAGAAAATTCATCTCCTAATTAAGTTCTTCCTTCCTAAAATATTTTAGTTATGGGAGTTGTTGTGCAGCTACATAAGGACAATATATTTCCTTTTTTCAGAAATGAAGGAAGTAGAGTAGGACTGGGTTACATAGAAAGAAAAAATAAAAATTTCCTGAGAAAAATAATAAATAGTTCAAAATAAATTGAGCAAAGTTCCCAAGAATAAGTTAATTCAAAATGACTATTCAAGAGATCCTGAAAGTGATCTAAATTCAAAGTTCCTTTTGCTTTTCCAGGAGTCCTGGCTTGGAAATAGAAGATGATGGATTCTTAGGATATGTTTTAACTTCTTACAACATCTAATATTGCTGAAATATTTTTGTACCTACTATCACAGCTCATATCTCAAAAGGCACTAATTATTTATTGGTTGGTAAGGTACCATACCCTAACAGACATTTAATTCCTATCCTCCTCTCTTGAAAAGGGTTCATAGGAACCCTGCATGTATTACACATTGATTACAGCATTTTGCTGTAGCTTTAAGGCAAAAGGAAAGAAAAGACTTTTCCTAATCAGGCATGGCAGCCATGAAATCCTATGTGCAAACTGAATATCAAACAAACATTCATTTTACTGTCCAAAATGCATTATCTGGAAGATTGAATAAATAAAAAATTTATTTGTTATGATCCCAATTAATAAAATGAAAAATCTAATGGAAGAAATATAGGATCATCCACTTCTACACATGTGGGAATGGATAAATGATCCACCTTAAGTTTGAGGAAAAATGAAGAATAATCTTCAAAAAGTAAAGAATCAGTCCCTTTAACACTGCTTATTGGAATTGAAAACATCAAAGCATTTCTAATTTGTGCTAAGCAAATCCTGCACCAAAGAACCTATAGAAAATACTTATAACACTGTCAGTTGAGGATTTTGTTTTTATAACTTTAAGAGGGCAAAGAGAAACCAAATATTTTTCACTTGGGCCAGAATGTGTTAAAAAGCTCAATTTCATCATTCCACAATACAAACATATATCAAAACATTATATTATATACCCCATACATATAT
>NW_012137858.1:2138494-2139421 GCF_000956105.1 Propithecus coquereli | reverse complement strand
AAGAGAGAGCCTTCCCTGTCTAAAGGCAGTAGTAGCCACTCATTTCCACTTATTACTCTCCCACGGAAATGTAGAATACTTTATGAGATATTCTGAGATTTTGTTTCCATTTTTTTTTCTTTTTTTTTTAACATGGTAGAGATACTGATGTTTATGTGAAATATCCTGATTTTTAAATGTTGATAACCAGTTTAAAATATTTTACATGTGAAATCAACCAGTATGCAGGCAAATAAAACATATGTATGGTCAGGCTCTGACTCAAGATTAATCCGCAACATCTGATTTTGGGAAACTATCTGAAAAATATTATAGACTATTCAATTCTGCCTATATATGCATACATATGTGTTGGGGTATGTATATGTGTGTGTATGTATGTGTATGTATGTATAATTTCCCTTCCTTCTATATTTACATTTATAAGGCACTGATAGAGAAGTTACCTTCTCTATACTAGCAATGCTAAGTATAGGTATTTTGAAAGGGATAAATATATAGCATTTTACCTATCTATTAAAAACTTAGATTCTAAACAGAAAGGCAAATTAACATATGTTGAATGGCAACAAGTAAGACTGACACTCTGTGACAGTGACTAAATTAACCAAGAATTAGAGAGGGGAGACTGATTAGCATGGGATAGGAAAATTAAACAAGAATTCCTATTACAGGTAGGATTTAAATTGGACCATGTACTGGGAAAACTGGATATCCATATTCAGAAGAGTGGACCTAGATCACTATATAAAAAAATCAACTCTAAATGAATTAAAGAGTTAAACATAGGGCATGAAACTATAAAACTATTTTAAGAAAGCATACGGAAAAACACTTCAGAACATTGGTCTAAAACAAATATTTTATGGCTAAGACCTCAAAAGCACAGGAAACAAAAACAAAAATAGATAAATGGGATCGTATTAA
>NW_012137858.1:2135813-2138444 GCF_000956105.1 Propithecus coquereli | reverse complement strand
CTTATAAATATATACAATTATTATTTGGCAATTAAAAATGTGTTCATTTACCCCAGCTCAACCCTGATAGATGCAAACCAAGGAAGTAAGTGGTGTTCACCAAGCACATATTCTCAGTTGGTAAGCATTTGTGGAAATGTTTCTCAGCCTTGAGCTACTGCTGTTTGGAGATTATGGTCAGTAATGATGACCAGTCTCTGGAAAGTTCACTGATAGATTAAGTCATTGGGCTGTCATGGATTTGCATTGAAATTCCAAGCAAACTCTTCCTGATTTAGTCAGAATCTTGTTCTACTTGACTGTGACTAGATTTCCCAGTTGTGTCTGTCAATCAAAATTAAAAAGGAGAAATGTAATAACTTTAATTTCTTTCTAAATCTAGAGCCAGGACAAAACTTCTAAGTCATTACTAACTAGTACTCTACCAAGAATACAGCTCTCAATTAGTCAATTCAGCTTTTCTTAATTATTCCCTGTGTCAAAAAATAGCCTGCCTGCCACTCATAAAGTCATTAGCTAGAGAGAAAAATGGATTCAATTTTGATTGAGAGTAGAAGAGATGGTAGGCTATTTATGAAAGAATCTTGAAAAGTAACTTTTTAAGTAGAAAAAAATAAAAACTCCATTTTATTGCCCTGTTAATAATTTTCCTCTAAAACAAACTATGGTTGTTTCAAGATGGAGCCTCAAGTTTCTAGATTAGATATGTACAAACAATTTTTCCTCTGAGAGAGAATGAGACATTTTACTTTGTTATGTTACTTTGGTTTACCTGATTGGACCTGTATAATTTTAAATCAAGCTAAACTATTTTTTTCCTAACAAAAGTGGTAATAAAAAACATTTATGCAGCCTCAAAAACGTAAAAAAGACAGACCTATTCATCATTTTCCTGCAAATTAAACCTAATTACACTTAAAATTGCTTTGCCTTTCTACGTCTTTCAACATTTACAATCCGTATGATCCTCTCAGAATCTCATGCTTTAGTTAGTAAATTCTGGTGGAATTTTTAAACAATTTTATAAGTATGCATACTTTAGAAACAGCACCACTTGTAAGGAATCTTTGAATTTTGATGAGTTGGGGCATAGGTGGGGATACAAGTCAATCATTCTGGTTTCCAAGAGTTTAAAATTCTCTCCATCGTAAAAACAAATGCAAACCAAAGAGAGATTCTCGGCCATTTTTGAGGGAAATTTTGGGATTTGAGACAGGGAAGGAAAAAGAGTTCAATGAGCCATTTGTAGCACATTAATGCTAATTCTTAAATGCTGTTTGTGGCTTAGAAGGGATGACAAATCACAATGAATTTAGGAAAATCTATGACAATAGGATTAGAATGTTAATAATCACCTCTCACTGCTCTCTAGCTCTCTGAAGGCAAACCCCCTAGTTTCATTCCCCTCCTCATACCTTTTACTTATGCTTCCTTCTCAATTACTTTTAACTTTAAAGAGAATTTAATCTTTAGTCATAATTAAAATAAGACTGGCAATCCCTCAGATGGTTCCTTAAAGTGTGCTTACACATTTAACAATGGTCACTTTGTGGGCCGTGCTGCCCTCTGATTGTTAGGCTTGAAGCCATCATATTCCCTTGTTCCACTCTTCTTCACACTCAAAAGGTCCCCAAAGAACCACCTTCTGAAGTGAGGAACAATGGTCCCATTAATTTGTCATAAAACCAAAATGATACATGTGTTTAATAACATCGAATGTGAGCCATAAAAATCTTATTGGGATAGTTCTTGGAATCGTGGGTCAGAGAAATCAGATGAAATGTGCCAAGTCAAGAGGTGAAGATGAAAGGTAAAGAGTTCATTTTGTAAATGTATAAAATTCTCAAAGTCACCGGAGGAGAAATAAAGTTACTACATAGGCCATCATGTGAACCCGAACTAATATTATTCCATCATGTAGGATGATGGCAATCATATTATTATTCCAAAATATCCATTAGTTTCTTACAAGGACATTAAGTAGATGGATTCAACAGTTACTTTTGCTAGATAAAGTTAGGGCAAAGGTATGACAGACAGTTGAAAAGTTCTATTCTTTTCAACAGCCAAGCAGATGAATTAGGTGATTGCCAGTAATGTCAAGCATTTTTTAAAAGAGAGGAGAAAAAAAAAAAACAAACAGTAATGACATGGTCAATATTATTAAACCTCACATAAATTTGTTTTGCCATACATATCAAGTGGCAGTGATTGTAGAATTGTAGATGTAATCGGAAATGTTTAATTTCACTATTATTTGACCAATCATATAGACTACTTTGTCTATACTAAGAAAATGTTTCATAAGACTGTTTCTTAAATCAAGAGAAAAAAATCATCAAGGGAAAAGTTCAATATTTTCCAATTTTAACTGTTTGTTATAATGAGAAATAATGGGAGTGGGAGCTGAGTGTAGTTACATATATCAGTATATTTAGTTGAAGCACAAATTAGTCTTTTGAAAAAAATGAGACTGATAAATTCTTTTCTCCTCATCTCAATATATATTAACTCTCCTAAATCAAATTGGTTAGGGCACAAGAGTATTTTTTTTTCCTTTTCAGTGAATTATAAGGAGATCCATTCAAGAATTATGATGGCAAAATATCAGACACAAATACCTAATAATGA
>NW_012137858.1:2118841-2132413 GCF_000956105.1 Propithecus coquereli | reverse complement strand
AGAAAGAGAATGAAAAAAAGGAGGAAGTAGGGAGTGAGAAAAAAAGAAAAAAAAATACCCCACAGTGGGAAAGAGAAGTTTATATAAATATGCAAAGGAACATGCAGAAAAGGAACCTTGACCAATTGATCTCATTAGTGGGTGTAGTTCAGAAACTAACTGCTTAAGCATAGACAGGAGAATTTAGGTTAAATAATATGAAAGAATTTCATAGCTATATAAGAATATTCAGGCAATGGATCATGCTATCAAGGGAATTTAGAGACATTCTTGGCTGGAAGACATTAATTTATTATGTGTTGATTTAAGTATAATTAAAATCAACCCAGATACCAAACAAGGGAGAGGATATGTAAGTTTTAGAAATCCATTTATTACCTAAGGACAGGGAGAGCAGCAAATGTGCAAATGCTCTACAGCCAGATTGAACTTCCTTTATAAAGCTCCCACTCATCATATTACTCCCTTTTGAAAATGCTTTAAATGACTCTACATCATCCATCCAGACTTAGAAATCTGGTATTTAACATCCGCAGACTGACTCTACCCTCCTGTGTCAGCACACTTCCCACTCCCAGACACAGGCCATCTACACTCATTAGGTGGATCTATTATTCCCTGTTCCTTAGGGTACACGGTGTCTGCCTAGACTATATGCTTAGTGATTTTTTAATGGATTTACTGATTAAACTTCAAAATTGTTTCAAACTCTATGGAATCTAATTCTAACATTATTCCAAAAATATCCTACAAAATATTTGAACATCCTCTAACACAATGGCTATATTATTCTCTTCTTCCATCTTCATCCTCAGCGTGGTTTGCCAAAGTAGAACATTGGCCTCTGAAAGCTACTGACATAATCTTGGTTTCTTCAGTAAGAAATAATTTTCTATCATTCCCACTTCAGTGCAATCATAGCAGAATTATCTTTCAAATTATAGCCACATGGAGGCTTCGAGGCTGATGAAGAGGTTCTGCCCAGGAGACAAGTTTGGGATCCACAAAATACTCCTCAGCTTCTGCTCTTTTAACTTAGACAGTGGCAATGAGGCCACATTGAATAAACCAGTAAGCTTCCTTCATGTTTTTTGTTGTATTTTTCCTTTCAGTTTCAAGCCCTATCTGAGGCTTGCCCCCACACACCCAGCCCCTACTCTCTCTGTATATATTTTCTCCTTTGTTTCATACAGGTATTTATTCATGGCCCCCTTGTGAGTTTTCCTGACTGTCCAAGACAAGAAAGAGTCTGAAAGAGAAACCAGAAACCTGGAGGCAGGGAAATATAGTGCCACACAAAAGCTCTGGCAGATACTGCCACCTACAGGGATTATAAGAATACCATGTTTAAGGTCATCCCCAACTCAGTCTCTTGAAAGGAGAATCTCATTTACCACAGAGTGGGAAATTGAGCATATTTAAACAACATGGATAAGGAAGAAGCCAATTCCATCAAATCACAACCTTTAACTTAGCATATGGAATAATTATATATATGTATGTGTATGTGTATGCAAATTAATCATTAAACAGGACCAGGAAAAATTAATAGGGCTGTAAGAAAGAAAATAAAAAACAGAGAGAAATATCAAGTTGTACCCCTGATAATTTCTGTCATTAGAAGAATAATTTTTTAAAAAACATTGGAAAAGTCATATATCTATTTTTGGTTCTATATGCTCTTGAAAAGTTTATGTAACACTATACAATGTGACAGAATATTTGTCTTATATATCTTATTATATATTTAAAGCCAAGGTGTCTCTGGAGTTGAAGGTTTTCTCTTGTAATACCTTAAGCTGAAAATTGTATTTTAGTTATTCATAATAGAAACACCCCAGAAATGAATTATGTAAACCTAGCTTTCTTAAATATAGGACGCTGGATATTTACTTGATAATTTAATGTCATTATTATGAATATATGCTGTCAGATTAGAAAATAAAAAACTACAAGAGCATATTTTGATATTTGCTATAAAACAAACCTTCAAATCTATAATTTTTTTATCAACTTCATTCGTAAATAATTTCAAACATATAGGAAAGATGCAAAAAAAAAAAAAAGGCACAAAAATTCCCTTACTCAGATTTGCCTATTACTACCATTTAATATTATTATTATTAACATTTTTCTCAATTTTTTTGTTTTCTGTCTCTAAACACAAACATACACATGAAATGACTTTTTCTGAACCATTTGATAATAAATTACATACATCATGGTGCTGTATCCCTAAATATTTGTACATTTCCTAATAAAGATACTTTCTTATATAATCACAGTAAAGTTATCAACACATCATATTATTTGACCTAATCTACAATCTGTATCTCCATTTTTGTCAGTTGACCCAGAAATATCTTTCATATCATATTTCTCCAGCACAACAGGATCCAGTCTAGCAAAGCCATGATTTTTTAAAGCCCTTGAATCTGCTTTCTTGGGGTAATGGGAGGAAGAGGGTTTTTTTAGCTGCTTAGGCTGGAACTGTTACTTACCATTGTAAATGAAAGGCCACTTGTCCCTTTTATTTACATCTTCCTCTAACATACCCTGGACTCAGAAACCGGATAATAAATTATTTTGGAATTATGGATGCATAAGATTTAATATTCAGTATAGGAGGGAAGGAAGACCTTTTCTATGGCTACAGAGAAGATGATTTTTTTGACATGACCAATCAGGGAAATTTTTGTTTACTTGGTGATATGTTAACCTATGTGCTACGGATAGGTGAGGTCTTACTGCTTTATGTGCACATAACTGAATTACGTCAATAATCTAGGGTCAACAAATAGCCTCATAGAACTACATTTATCACTTTCCCCAAACTGGCAAACACTTTTTGGGAAGTTGGAAGAATGATAATAGTAATGTCATGGAGACACAAACGGCAAAATTGATGATCAATAAGCATTAGGTAACCGAAAAGCTAGCTCTTTAAGTGTGCAGAAGAGGAGACAGGGTAAAAGGTGATACTGGCATCTATGATCATCATGATTCATGTAAAAAGTATTAACCACAGTAGTAACTGTATTTCCAAGTAGATTTTCCAAAGTCCTAAAACAACTTTTAAAAAACTGTAAAACTGTTTGAAGTAATGTTTCAGACATATTAAGCCTGATACTGCGAAGAACATCTCTACATTATGTCAATTTCCTTAAAGGGAAGATTTCCTATGAGTTTTTTTTTCCCTACATTCATCAGATGCTTTGGCAGTCCAATGTAAAGATGGGATTTTCCATGGTTACTGAGCGGATTCAACACTGCCATAGGATCAAATGAAAAAGCCTATAAAAGGACAGTAAAGAAAATTTTAAATGACTAGGACCCAAATGACTAAAATTTCTATTAGATGATTTTTTTCTAAGCTATATTTATTTTTTTCTAGGCTATCTTTATTTTTTAAAAAAGAAAAAAGAAAACAAATTTATATGTTAATTATACTATATTCTGTCTACTTTCTTATAGCTTAGCATCCATGCAATAGTTATCAGTGACAGAACGGAATTCTAGGGCCCCACAGCAAAAACAATGTCAAAATGTTTGCTAAGATAATAAATATAAAAATGGTATAATTTTATATATTACAATAATTTCCAACAATGAAAATATTTTAAGTGATTGCGCTTAACCATTAATTAAATAAAATAGCATCTATCGCAGTATTTTAGATAACTTGATTTCATTATATTCACTAATTTTTTGGATAATATTTCTTAGGGGCAAATACCAAATAGAGTATGCCCTTTAGGTGATTTAGATCGTAGATTATTATAACAGAAAAACATGTTCTAGGACATGTTAACAGAGAGAAAAAAAGGAAAAACATGGGCAAATAAATTAGACTGCTTATCTGCTAATAAAGATTAAGCCAACAAGATTTTAATGGAATTTCTCGGTGTTCTATATGGCTGAGCACACTACTACCCTCCACACATGGGATTTAGTTTCCCCAGGCTCATTTGATCATGGAACACTAATTCTTGGAGAGTAGATTACATTTTCTAAAGCTAGTGTTTTTTGGATGACAGAGAAAACTGATCTAACATAAGGGTGGATTACCCTCTTTCTTTAAATTGTCATATATACTAATAATATCTGGAGCCCAATCTTTCACAATGATGTTACTGATGTTAGTAATAGAATTCTAGGTAGGAACCATAAATGAGATGTCCAAAGACATGTTAGAAAGAAAATGCATCCAGATCAGATTTATTGAAACTTACTCTTGTTAGCATTTTTCCAAATTATTCTGATTTTTGGATTCTCATATCAAAACTCCATGTAATTTAACTGCAGCAACAAAAATGATGCCTACAATTTTTAAAAAATTCCCTTACCTAACAGTTAAAGTTCATGCTAAACAGACAAATAACCAGTCTGCAAAAGATATAGGGGATTACTAAACTGAATAAAGCCCTAGGTATGGAAAAATCATCAGGTATGTATGGATAGCCATAATTAATTATATATTTAATACATTACAGTATATTGATGTTATAAAAATATCATTACTATATAATTGAGGTTTTATATTATTACATGATTACATGTTGTGTTTGACAGCTTCTCCCAATAGAGTCAGCCCTGCAGCAGCTTTTGGTAAGACTTCAATTATCCCTTACACTGCAAAATGTTTCTCATGCATTCCTATGGAACTTAGTGTTTTCTTAATTTTACTTTTGGAGATCAGGCTTAAAATACAACTACAAAAGAAAGATGCAAAGGCCGGGCGCGGTGGCTCACGCCTGTAATCCTAGCACTCTGGGAGGCCGAGGCGGGCAGATTGTTTGAGCTCAGGAGTTCGAAACCAGCCTGAGCAAGAGCGAGACCCCGTCTCTACTAAAAATAGAGAGAAATTAATCAGACAACTAAATATATATATATATATAAAAAATTAGCCGGGCATGGTGGCGCATGCGTGTAGTCCCAGCTACTCGGGAGGCTGAGGCAGGAGGATCACTTGAGTCCAGGAGTTTGAGGTTGCTGTGAACTAGGATGACGCCACGGCACTCTAGCCCAGGCAAAAGAGTGAGACTCTGTCTCAAAAAAAAAACAAAAAAAAAACAAAAGAAAGATGCAGAGTGTCTTAAATTCACACTAGGTTTGAAATAAAGGACTGGATTAGATTCTTTCTTAAATCGGTTTTTATTAATCCATACATCAAGAAATGAACTGATTATCAAAATATATTTATTTTTATTTTTATATTATTTAGAGATAGGGTTTCACTATGTTGTCCAGGCTGCAGTACAGTGGCTATTCACAGGCACAATCATAGATAGCTGACTGCAGCCTCGAACTCTTGGCCTCAAGTGATACTCCTGCCTCAGCCTCCCAGGAGCTGGGATTACAGGCATGTGCCACTGCACCTGGTTCGAAACATATTTTTTGATTGCATAATTTTGATGAGAGCCTGCTGTCTCTCTTGAATAATCTCCAATGTGATGGGACTGAAATCTGACCTTATTTTCGAGTAAATGTTTGGGAAGGGGGGGCCCTTGCAGTTTAATAAGCTTTCAGTAACAAAATGAATAGCTAGCTAGCTAGCAATTTTTCCATTGGAACAGGTGAAAGGGTAGATACTATGTTCCATAAAATAAAAGTACAAAAGGCGTTTCAGTCATCTGGGGGATAAGCTTACATTTAGGAAATAAAGAAAAAAATATGTTCTATTCTTTACTAAAGGAATTTTGAAATACAAGGCCTGCCTAGCCCTGGTCCCATTAAAAGTACCACAGTACCCTTTTTAAAATATCTTCCTTTCTGACAACTTTTAATTTGATGTTACAAGTCTTTAAGTTACAATGTTTAAAATGGAGGTACTTTCAACTTGTTAGAAATTCAACTTTGAAATTCTGTAACAGCATTATGTCTTGATATCCACTTTAAAAAGTTTAGTGCTGGGGAGAACAAAGATGTGAGGAGGAGGACAAGATATATGAATACAAAATAAAAGTGTTTACACTATCAAGTTAACACAGAGAATATTTTCTTGTAAAATAAAATAAATTGGGGCAATTACATACAATGTTCTGAATATTTTAACAGAGTAAGTCATCCATTCCATTATAGTTTTCTAAATGATTATTTTTCTGTCACTCAAGGATGCCATGAAAATAAATGAGAAGAGATCCTGTCAACAATGAGGCTTTCAATTAAAACTTAAAATATTGATCAGACCAATGCCTACTTGTAAGAAAGTAGTAGGTATTGTAATACCTGCTTCTGGTTGGTATTGTAATAAAGTTTTCTGGTTCATTCTGTATTATACTTTTTTTCACTGCTATTTTTTTTTCATATGTACTTTGCTTTATTCCGTTTTTTAGTATCATGAATCTATTAGAACAGATTCTTTCTCATCCCTTATACTCCTCACAGTTCATTTCCTTGACTTCCTTTTTCCCCACTGAGATCTCATCCAATACTCCATTATGAGTCTTTCTGTTTTCTGCCAATATCTTATCATGAGATTATTTCTCCAAAAATGCCATCATCTCTGCAAATACAATTTTATTTTCTCTGAGTTGTCAAGAAGTTCAGACATTTTAAGATTAAATATAGAATGTGTTCCTTCTAAAATTACACTTTAGAATTACTTAGCATATTGGATTTAGACAAAATAAGTTCATTTGATTGTGCCTAGGGATATTTGGTGGAGGGATATATCTTTAACTTAAAGAAATGAAACAAATTAGTGATCAAAGGCAACTTTTCTGTAATATATCTTGGGAAAGGTTTGTGTGTGAAGGGAAAACTGGATGGAATATACTGAAAAAATATATGAGATATGCCAAACTTTAGTCAGCATCGTAAGAAGATCTGTGCAAACTGTAAGTTGATTCAATTGCCTGCAATGGAGGGAAAGTAAGTCTAAGAACTGAAAAAACTTACATTTGTTCGATCAGTTCATAAGTCTTCTCACTAGCACCGCGTATCCTTCCCATTGCTCTGTATACAAACTTCATCTAGTATGCTGATGGGAGTTATTTTACTCTTTGAGGCTATCTTTAACGTCAAACACATAGCACAGGGCGTGATACAGTATTAAATGAATGGATACACTACTTAATGAAAGAATGTGAGAAATAAATCTAATTTTGCTATTTATATGAACCCAAATCCTAACACCAACAGATTATTGAGTAAAAAAAAAAAGAAAAAAAAAAGAAAAAAATGCTGATTATATCTTGATTTTTCTTCTATGCTTTTACACTTAGGTTAAAAAGCAGTTTACATAAACAAAGTTTTTATATTTAGGCTAAAAACCAATATATACAGACCAATTTCTCTTTAAATAACCCTCTTTTGCTGATGCATATCCCATACCCTCATTCCACCTCAAATTCCTTTCCTTGTGTTTTTTATGTTTTATAGAATTTCTGGAAATTCTGTATCCCCATATTCAGGTAACTTTTCTGGACAGCTTTTTTGTAACCTTTGAATTTATTCCTCTTTAGAATTAATTTAGCATCTATGCTCCCTAATATTAACTTTTACTTTATTACTTCACATTGTAAACTTTTCAAATAATTTTAGATCCCACATAAAGACTACCCTAAGAATAATTTTGCTAGATATATCTCATTTTGCTTCTTGTATGACAGCATAGATGCTCTGTGTTTGATGGGTACCCTATACATATTTGGATATTTCAGATGATAAAAGAACCCTCTCACATCTGGGATCATCTGGAGGTCAGAGTTCCAGCAAGAATTGCAGTTATGCAAATTTCTATTTGTTAAGACTGTAATAATTGCAAACAACTAGAAGGAACTAGATTGCTGACATATTCTTTCAAGTAAGTGCCTTAGAAGATTCCCACGAAAAGCTAATTGCAAACACCATCTAGGGGACAAGTTATATGTCTTATTTTTATCTGTATTCTCCATAGCACCTACTCATATGGCTTGTAAGCAATATTGAATGTCAATGTTTATTGAAAAAAATAAACAAATGACCAATCATGGAATACAAAAGAATTTGTCAAAACTTTTTATGAATAGTTGATCCCCTCTAGCCACACTCCCACCAGGTACCTAGCTGGCAAAGTAGAAGCATCCAAAACTTTTTGTAATATCTCTGGATAAGTGAAAATCCAGAAAACTGCACTCAAAAATAAAATATATTAGTGTATTCTATATGTATTAATAGGATCTATTGCTAGACACTTGCATCCAAAAAAAAAAAAAAAAGCTAAAAAAAGCAAAGGAACAATAAACAGGATATCTGGAAAAGAGGTGATTCTTTGAGCTGTTAGTAAAATTAGTGCTGTTAAACGAACTGTAATATAAAGCCACAGATGGAGAAAAGAAAACTTTATTGTCAACGCCATCCTAGTCATGCAAACTTTTCTAACCCACTTCTAAAATTAGGAGAGAAAAAGCTATTTAATTAAGTTTAGCTTTACTACAGTTAAAACAAGTTTCTTACATGAAAGAAACTTTAACCACAGGCTTTCTTCTTTCAGAAAAAGCAAATACAGAACAGTTTTAACTGATCCCATGGTGTCTTTTAAAGCAATGAAAGTTTTCAGGCTTTATTGTAGAAGCCTGTTAGAGTGACATATGCATGCTGCTTGCCTTCTGTAAAAGAAATCCTAGCTTATAAACAGAGTCAGATGTGAAATAGATCCTGGGTTGAAGTGGGACATCTGTGAGTTAAAAATATTTCCAACTGTGTAGAGTTCTACAGGTTCTCCAGTCTTATAATTTGGGAGAATGGTGCTCACTAACTTTCAGATGCCTCTATTCTCACATTCATTTTAGTAATGTTTTTAAGTAGATAATGTGTTTAATGAACAAAAGCAGTACTGATAATATATTAACAATATCTGTGAGTACTAAATGAATACATTTTTTTTTAAAAAGTGGCAAGTTATTTGGAACCCAGACAGTACAGAGATTGTTGGGGTAATATTAGTGTGGGCTCCAGAGGCAGAGAGCTCCACCATTTATTGACTACATCTGCGTTCTCCACCCCTGGGCGGCAGACCGGTACCCATCTGTGGCTTGTTAAGAACCAGGCCGCACAGCAGGAGGTGAGCAGGTGAGCAAGGGAAGCTTCATCTGTATTTACAGCTGCTCTCCATTGCTGGCATCGCCGCCTAGGCTGCGCCTCCTGTCAGATCAGCGCTGGCATTAGATTCCGCATTATGGTGCATTGTATAATTATTTCATTATACACAATAATAGAAATAAAGTGCACAATAAATGTAATGCACTTGAATCATCCCAAAACCACCCCCCTCCCCAGTCCGTGGAAAAACTGCCTTCCATGAAACCAGTCCCTGGTGCCAAAAAGGTTGGGGACCGCTGGACTACATGATCTAGCAAGTTACTTAACCTCTGTTTGTCTCAGTTTCTTCATTTATAAATCCAAGGTGAATATTAGCTCTTAAGTCATGATATCATATAAGGAGTAAGTTTTTTACTCAAGCAGAGCACTTGGTACATTGCTCAATAAATGTTAGCTTGTATTAGTACTATTACACAAATACATGAAGGACAAGAAACTAAAGTACAGTTTTTTCAATAGACAAATTGCTCATGTAATCATTCTCATCATCATTTGATTGAGTTTAGTTGATTTTCTTTTCCTGAACACATGTCCAGTACTAAACATGCACCTGCTTATCCAGAGGGCCAATCAGCTTTCTGAAAAGGTCTAAGTATTAGCATATTCCTCTCTTTCTCTTTCACTGTCACAGGATTTGGAATTGCAATCAGAAAGTGTCCCTGAGGCTAATGTTCACACTGTCGAAAGACAGAATGATAAAAAGTTTAATAAGATTCACGGTAGCAATGTGTTGTCATTTGGTATGATTAAATATCAGCCATTTTAAAGCTTGAGCTGTAATTATTGTCTGAGGATTCACCTGAGTCCTGAGGAATATGGTGATCCTAGGTCTGCAGAGTGCACTTACCTAGAGAAACCTTGACAACATCTACCTTCCTTTTAGTATGGATGTGCCAAAGGAGGGTTAAATGTACAGTGTGTACAATCATCGCTGGGGTTGAAAGCCTATTTGCTAAGTTCATAGTAACAGCATGTTTTCCCTAAGACCATTGCATTAAGTAGTGAAAATAACAGGTCTTTCAGTGATGCACAGGTTTTTGTCTGCAACAACAGAGCAGAAAGGTAGAAAGTCACTGCTACAAAAGAGGCGGTTTATTGTTTGTAAAGCATAGCTTTAACGAGAGATTGCTAGAGACATCAATGCCATGAATGTAAATCAGCATCATCACTTTATGGAATCCATTTCACATTTACTAGAGCCACCTGCTTGTGAAGGGAATGAAGAAAGAACTCTAGAAATGGCTAAGCAAAAAAGACAAAGGGTGGTCCTTTTGTTAAATAGTCTTACCACCCACGAAAGTGCTAGAGAAGAAGTGGAGGTATAACTACACCAACTAGTCACACTACAGAGTAATAACTCAGAAAACCAATCTATATAAGTGGCAAGTCAGCATGAATATTTGTATACACAGAGAAGCAAATGATATGGGATACCACCATCTACAACAGTGGTGCCAAAATAAGCTCATTTTACAACATTTATTATGTTTCTATTCAGAGGTTTTATAATGCTTCTGTTATTATTATTCCCCAGGTCCTAGAGAAGATTGACCTAAAGATTACAAGACATCCTGTATTGGTCACATAGCATATAGCAGAACAAAAATAACACTATCTCATGACCAGGCTAATGTAAAGGAATGACAAGCTGTGCTTGGGTAACTACGCAAGTTACAACTATAGTTAGAAAGTCTTCTTCAGTAAATGGTCCTGATTCCTGATGATGAGGCTAGGGAGAGGGGTGCCAGTGTTCCACCTGTCAGACAGAAACAAAATGAGAAGTACAGTGCTCACCATGGGTGCTTCTATTCCTCCTCCACCCTGCTTGGGGATGAGGTCTTAAACACTTGTCAGTGGGATCCTAGAACACACAGTACAAAATCATTGTTTTCTGAAACAGAGATTGACCCTGGATGAGGTAATTTGTTTATATCCCAGACCTCCATAAAATCTAGGTATGTAATTAAATAATTGGTATAAATTCTCATTGTGCAGACAAATCTTCCAACTTTGTCAAAACTCCCAGAAAAAACATGGCAGTCCTGTCATGTCCTTGTATTCCCTAGGCCTTTCTTCAACTTACTAATCTAGCCATAAAATTGTTCCATTCTTTGAAGTCTACAAAGACATAAAATAGTAGCTTAACCAGAATAAAGAAGGAAAATAATTCAACAAAGGTCTAGGATAATAATGCATCAATTGATCCAAAGACATTTTCAACTTATTTCAAATAATCCAACTTCTGTGAATATTCACCTTTTTCTAAAATTCCACAAATTCTAAGCATCTTAATGTTTATCATTTCCAATTAGACATGTAAAGCATTGATTTTACTCTTTCTTCCACAATGGCTACTCTTCCTATTTTATTTCTTTGTCCATCAGGTATTAGCATCCATTTTAGTTTCTCAAATTAAAGATATAAGAATCCTCTACAATTGGTTCTCTTTACCTTTCACATTTGCTGTAACCTAATCTTGCTAATTCTGTGTAAGTATTGCCTTCCTCTTTCAGACTCACCAACAATGCCCTTGTCAGGCCCATTTTCTCTCAAGTCCTGATGCTCACTTGACCCTAACTCATTACCTTGACACTGTCGCCTCCTTCTGTACTCTGTCTTCTCCACACGGCTACCAGAGCTGTTTTCCAAATAAATGCCTCAGGCAGCACATCACTCGATCACAGACTTCTCATTATGACCCCAACCTTCTTCATTATCTCCCATAGTAACCCAGGCCTAATGACTTGGTCTACATCTGCTTCGACCTATATGGTAGCTATTAATACCAGCCCCATGTAGTTATTTACTAAATAACTAAATTTAGATAAAATTTAAATTAACTAAAATTTGAATTAACTAAAATTAGATAAAATTAAAAATTCAGTTTCTCAGTCATACTAGTCCACATTTCAAGTGATCAACAGCCATTGTGGTTAGTGGTTTCCATGACGGATAGTCCAGATGTAGAACATTTCAGTTCTATTGGATACTGCTGGCCTATGTTGACATTCTTCTGGTCTCACTGAAATTCTATTCTTGGAGTGGCCTTGAATACAGAACCATTCAAGGACTCCACCCTTGCAGATGTTGTATCCTTTACATGGCCTGCTATTCTACACCTAGGAATCTTTCCTAATCCTCATGATCCATTTTCAGAGTGATCATGTGAGTGAAGCCATACTGGCTCCCTCAGCAGATTCATTCTAATGCTCTTTGGCTCCCACAACACTTTGTTTACACCACTTTGTTAAAACTTTCTATGTTGTACTCTTTCTCCCTACCCAGCTAGCTTTTCCACTAAACTACAAGGTAGTTGGGCATAGAGATTTTACCCTTTTTATACAGCTTTTAGTTCAGTGCCAAGCTCATAATAAACTTCAAAATGTTGAATGTTGATTGGGTTCTGTGCATTTATTTTGGTAACTAGTTTGCTTAAAAAAAGCAGTGGCCTTACCTCAAGAAAAGACTTGGGCCCCCAAGACCAACCTTTTGTCATTATCACTTGCTACTATTCTCGGTCTATTAACCACATCATTCAACTCACTGCCTCCACAGAGCCATATGCTTGTCAGTTGAACTACTGATGCCAAATGGAAGTAGGATTTACAATTCAAACCATCCATTGGGTTTAAATTGGGTCTAAAATTTGCACCCTTTACATTTCTTAATATTTTTTCTCCTATTAGTGAATTTCTCCATTACTCCTGGGGAACATTGGTAATTTTCCTCTAAGTAGATTCAATTACTTTAAAGAAATTATGCTTGATCACTTTGAAGAGATCTGAGCTTTGCTTGAACTACAATTCAGTGAACTGACCTAGAGTTAATCATTTTTTACTAGTTCATTTATCAAAGGGACAAGCACAACAATGGATGGATTCTGGCATGCAGTCTTCAAGCACAAGCCATATTAATTAATTCCTACTAAGGAGGTTTCAACAGCACTTGCAATAAACACTAAAATTTATAAAGACAACACAGACCACATTCTTGCTGTTCTGTCTGCATTTATAGATCAGAACTAGTAAAGGATGTATTAATTCTATTTGTTTTCTACATGAAATAAAGCTCACTAGTTTGTGCAAGCCCTTACCTACTGATAATTTCATATTCTGCTAGTTTACATGTTTTCCTGAAGAAGAGAAATAATACGTCACTGCTAAATTCTCCTATATGGACAAAATTCCAGAAGGGTTTATGTATCATTTTGTACATATTTACAATTTCTAAACTGCAAAATGATACCAGGTATTGTAGGATAAAGAACCATTTAGGAATAACATGTTACAGACCTATTTACATTTTGGTTTCTACTCAGCACTGTCTCTGTTCTCTGGGCTTACTAAAGCTGCCCCTCCTTTTGCAGGAAACTGTTCTACCCCATACCACACCCACATGGAGCTCATAGGGATTGCTATGTCCTTGTATGATCCTATATCACTAGCCAGAGTTGATAGATCGAGGACTAGGCTCAAACTGGACCAAACA
>NW_012137858.1:2117030-2118791 GCF_000956105.1 Propithecus coquereli | reverse complement strand
CTATTAACCACATCATTCAACTCACTGCCTCCACAGAGCCATATGCTTGTCAGTTGAACTACTGATGCCAAATGGAAGTAGGATTTACAATTCAAACCATCCATTGGGTTTAAATTGGGTCTAAAATTTGCACCCTTTACATTTCTTAATATTTTTTCTCCTATTAGTGAATTTCTCCATTACTCCTGGGGAACATTGGTAATTTTCCTCTAAGTAGATTCAATTACTTTAAAGAAATTATGCTTGATCACTTTGAAGAGATCTGAGCTTTGCTTGAACTACAATTCAGTGAACTGACCTAGAGTTAATCATTTTTTACTAGTTCATTTATCAAAGGGACAAGCACAACAATGGATGGATTCTGGCATGCAGTCTTCAAGCACAAGCCATATTAATTAATTCCTTCTAAGGAGGTTTCAACAGCACTTGCAATAAACACTAAAATTTATAAAGACAACACAGACCACATTCTTGCTGTTCTGTCTGCATTTATAGATCAGAACTAGTAAAGGATGTATTAATTCTATTTGTTTTCTACATGAAATAAAGCTCACTAGTTTGTGCAAGCCCTTACCTACTGATAATTTCATATTCTGCTAGTTTACATGTTTTCCTGAAGAAGAGAAATAATACGTCACTGCTAAATTCTCCTATATGGACAAAATTCCAGAAGGGTTTATGTATCATTTTGTACATATTTACAATTTCTAAACTGCAAAAAGATACCAGGTATTGTAGGATAAAGAACCATTTAGGAATAACATGTTACAGACCTATTTACATTTTGGTTTCTACTCAGCACTGTCTCTGTTCTCTGGGCTTACTAAAGCTGCCCCTCCTTTTGCAGGAAACTGTTCTACCCCATACCACACCCACATGGAGCTCATAGGGATTGCTATGTCCTTGTATGATCCTATATCACTAGCCAGAGTTGATAGATCGAGGACTAGGCTCAAACTGGACCAAACATAGTACTTTACCTATCTAAGCACATTTGACTCATCCAGGAGTGGGTACCTCACCTAGCACACTGCATCTAGAATCAAGTATCTATATTCGTCCCTATCCTGGCATAGTTGGATTTCAGACACTACCTTAAAAAGACTGAGGTTCATTTACCATAGGGGTTAAAGATTTAGGCAACAAAACCTGATTGTTATCAGAAACCAAGTTTTCTACCACAAGGAAAAGTCCAGTCTGCAATGAATCAAAATAAAGCTGACAACCTGAGAGATACAAAGAGGAAAACCAGATTGATTTCTGACACTGCCTGACTCCCTAGGGCTGAACATTAATACTCTTCTTTCCTCAGCTTGGTTATTCGAGGCTTCCTTCCATTTTGGGAGCCAATAAATCCCCCCTCCCCCGCGCTTTGCTTAAATGATTCTGGCTGCCTTTCTGACAGTTACAAAAAACAATTCTAACTCATATTCATTAATAATGCACACTTAAAATGCACAGTCAAAAAGATAGTAACATTTCAGATTCTTTCAAAAAATTCAACGAAAGTGACAGAGGTTTAAAATAGGATATCAGTATGCACCAGTAACAGCATCCTTATTACCCCTCATGTTTCTTCTGTAATCATCCTGCTATATTTTCATAGTGTATTTAATATGAGGAAAACAGAGAAAGTTAGGCCTCAGGCATCTCGTTTCTAATGCACTTACATAGAAAGGAACAATTGCAAACTAGTAAGAAGAACTCCAAAGCTGTAAAACGAATTAAAGAAGGGATCAATAAATAATATAGGCTAGAAAC
>NW_012137858.1:2113804-2114476 GCF_000956105.1 Propithecus coquereli | reverse complement strand
ATTATGATGCGTTTCCCTGGGCACACACAGTGACTTTCTAATTTCTCCTGCATATGTGGTTGTTTTTGAATGTCTCAGTGTTTATTCTCTGGCTCTCAAAAGAAGAAAAAGAGAAAAATGAAGTAGGGGGAGGGAAGGGTGCCAGCCCTTTAAATCCCCTGGAAGTCTCCAGCTGGAGGTGGAAGGGCTTGTAACAATGAAGAGACGGTGCGATAATGGCTCTTTACCTCTGTGTCTGCACTTATGTGACCAGAAACAGCATTCAGTAATCAGAGCCCAGAACCCTTGTATTTGCCAGATAGGGTCCTATTGCCCATCATGGCTTCCACAAACTGCACGCGAGCCTGACACAGGGTGGAAAACGGCATGCAAGCCCGACATGGGGAAACGGATAGCTACTGCTGAGCAAAGAGATGAAATGGACTGAAATTAATCAAAATTTACCATCCAAGACTTCCCCTAAAACCTGTAAGCCTTCAACAGACTCCAGAGCTCTAAAATATTAATAGTTACTTTAGACAGATTCTACCAGTGCACTTGTTATCTAAAGAGAAAGATAGATTCCTGGTGCTTCCTGTTATACAATCTTCCCAGAATCTCCTTTGAAGATTATTTTTTAATACTAATCTACATATAGTTTCTTCAGATCAAGAATTAGATTAAAACAATAAA
>NW_012137858.1:2110381-2112139 GCF_000956105.1 Propithecus coquereli | reverse complement strand
ACCAGCCTAAGAACTCTAGCAACAGGAAAAACGGGTTGTTTTGACAGCCACAAAGGATCACAATAGTTCTCCAGCAATGGACTCCAACCAAAAGGAAATTGTTGAAATGTAACATACGGAACTCAGAATATGGCTAGCAAGTAAGGTCAATGGAAGAGATGAGAAAGTTGAAAACCAACACAAAGAAAAATAAATTCAAGCCATGAATGAAAAATTCACTAAAAAGATAGATAATATAAGAAAAAAAATAATAGAACTTCTAGAAATAAAAGAATCATTTAGGAAATTTCAAAATACAGTAGAAAGTTTTAACAACAGACTAGACCAAGCAGAAGAAACAATTTCAGAGCTTGAAGACAGGCTTTTGAATTAACCCAGTCTATCAAAAATGAAGAAAAAAGAATAAAAAAGAATGAACAATATCTTCAGGAAATATGCAACTATGTAAATTGAACAAATATAAGAATCATAGGTATCCCTGAGGGAGAAGAATAAGCAGCAAAAAGCATGGAAAAACTATTTGAGGAAATAATTGATAAAAACTTACCTGGTATTGCTAGAGATTTAGACATTCAGATACAAAAAGATCAATGAACACCTGGAACATTCATGGCAAGTAGGATATAACCAAGGCACACAGTCATTGTCTGGCCAAAGTCTAAGTGAAGGAAAAAAATAATCCTACAAGCTGAGAGATGAAAGTATCAAGTAATTTATGAAGGAAAATCCATCAGACTAATGGCAGATTTCTCATCAGAAACCTTACAAGCCAAAAGAGATTGGGGTCTCATTTTTAGTCTTCTTAAACAAAATAACTGCCAGCCAAGTATTTTATATCCTGTAAAACTAAGTTTCATAAATGAAGGAGAGGATAAGCAAAAAAGGGATATTTTGCCACTAGACCAGCCCTAAAAGAACTGCTTAAAAGTACTCTATACACAGAATAGATCAATACTCACTAGCGTAAAAACAGCCAAAATCAAAACTCACAGCTCTTATGAAACAGTAACATAAGGGAGAAGACAAAGCAACTAGGTAACGATCAACATGATGAAAAGACTATCTTACATAGTAATACTAATATTGAATGTAAATATTCTTAATGCCCCACTTAAAAGATATAGATTGGCAGAAGGGATTAGGAAAACACAACCCAAATATATGCTGTTTCCAAGAAACCCATTTAACTCACAAAGATTCTCATGGAGTCAAGGTAAAGGGATGGAAAAAAAATATGCCACACAACTGGAAACCAAGAGTGAGCAAGGGTAGCTATTTTCATATCAGATAAAATAGGCTTTAAATCAATCAAAGATGATTTAAAAAAAAAACAAAGACAGTCATTATATAATGATAAGGGGAGCAATTCAAAAAGAAGGCATAACAATCCTAAATATAGATGCACCTAACACAGGTACTTCCAAATTCATTAAAGAAATTCTACTAGATCTAAGGAAAGAAATAAACAGCAACACTGTAATAGCCAGGGACTTCAACATTCCACTGACAGAGCTGGACAGTTCATTGAGTTAGAAAAACAACAAAGAAAACCTGGACTTAAACAGAACTCTAGAACAAATAAACTTAACAGATATTTACAGAACATTCTAGCCACAAATTGAAGAATACACGTTCTTCTCTTCAGCATATAGGACGTTCTCCAAGACAGACCATATGTTAGCCCACAAAATAAGTCTCAGCAAATTGAGAAAAATCAAAATCATTCCATATATCTTCTAAGATCACAGTGGAATAATA
>NW_012137858.1:2109776-2110331 GCF_000956105.1 Propithecus coquereli | reverse complement strand
ATATTAGTCCACTACCTTCTGGCCTCCAAAGTTTCTGATGAAGAATCTACGATAATCTTATTAAGGAATAATTGTATGTATAAGTTGCTTCTCTCTCACTGCTTTTAAGATTCACTTTTTGTGTTTGTGTCTTCACAGTTTGATTATAATGTATCTTAGTAGTGTCTCTGAATTTATCCTACTTAAAGTTTGTTGAGCTTCTTGGATGTTTGTATTTATGTCCGTTATCAAAATTGGGCATTGTTCAGCTATGATTTATTTAAATAATCTCTCTAGTTCCATTCTTTTTCTCTTCTCCTTCTGAGGCTTTCACAATATGTATGTTGATTTGGGTTGATGGCGTCTTATAGTTTCCTTAGGCTTTGCTGATGTTTTCTTTAATCCTTTCTTCTTTCTGTTCCTCAGAGTTAATAATTTCACTTGACCTACCTTTTAGTTCACTAATTATTCCTCCTGACTGCTCAAAACTGCATTTTAACCCCTCTCATAAATTTCTAGCTTAGTTATTGTAATTTGCAGCTCCAGAATTTATTTCTTATTATTTCTAAGTTTTCA
>NW_012137858.1:2097282-2098556 GCF_000956105.1 Propithecus coquereli | reverse complement strand
CATCACACTGAATGAGGAAAAGTTGAAACATTTCCCCTAAGAACTGGAACAAGACAAGAGTGCCAGATGTCACCACTTCTATTCAACATAGTACTGGAAGTCTTAGCCAGAGCAATCAGGCAAGAGAAAGAAAGAAATAGCATCCACATTGGGAAAGAGGAGGTCAAACTATACCTGTTTGCCAACAATATGATCTTATATGCGGAAAATCGTAAAGCCTCTGGCAAAAGACTCCTAGAATTGATAAATAACTTCTGCAAAGTCTCAGATTATAAAATTAGTGCATAAAAATCCACAGAATTTTTATGTACTAATAATAAACATGAGAGTCTAATAAAAACTCAATAGCATTTACAACAGCTGCAAAGAAAATAAAATATCTAGGAATATACTAAACAAGGAGGCAAAAGATCTCTACAAGGAGAACTACAAAGCACTGATGAAAGAAATCATAGATGAAATAAACAAATGGAAAAACATTCAATTCAGATGGTTTGGAAGAATCAACATAGTTAAAATGTCCACACTGCCTAAAGTAATTTACGTATTCAATGTTATTACCATTGACATACCAACATCATTTTTCACAGATCTAAACAAATGCATTCTTAAACTTCACATGGAACCAAAAAAGTGTCTAAATAGACAAAGAAGTCCTAAGCAAAAGGAAAAACTCTGGAGCCTTCACATTATTTGACTTCAAATTGTACTATAAGGCTATAGTAACCAAAACAGCATGGTACTATTATAAAACTAGAGACATAGACCAATGGACATAAAAGAGAATGCAGAAATAAAGCCATACAGCTATGACTAACTGATTTTTGACAAAGCAGACAAATACATACACTGAGGAAAAGATGCTCTATTCAATAAACAGTACTGGGAAAACTGAATAGTGACATGCAGAAGAATGAAAATGGATCTCTATCCCTCACCATATACAAAAATTAACTCAAAATGTATTAAAGACTTAAATGTAAGACCTGAAATTGTAACAATTCTAGAAGAAAATACAAGAAAAACTCTTCTGGACATTGGCAAAGGATTTATGACTGAGACCCCAAAAGCAAATACAACAGCAGAAATAAATGGGACTTAATTAAACTAAAAAGTTTCTGCACAGTAAAGGAAATAATCAACAGACTAAACACAACCTATAGAATGGGAGAAAATATTTGCAAACTATATGTTTGACAAAGGGTTAATATCTAGAATCTACAAAGAACTCAAAACAGCAAGAGAAAAACAACCCCATCAAAAAGTAGGCAAAA
>NW_012137858.1:2096490-2097232 GCF_000956105.1 Propithecus coquereli | reverse complement strand
AGACTATCTTACATAGTAATACTAATATTGAATGTAAATATTCTTAATGCCCCACTTAAAAGATATAGATTGGCAGAAGGGATTAGGAAAACACAGCCCAAATATATGCTGTTTCCAAGAAACCCATTTAACTCACAAAGATTCTCGTGGAGTCAAGGTAAAGGGATGGAAAAAAATATGCCACACAACTGGAAACCAAGAGTGAGCAAAGGTAGCTATTTTCATATCAGATAAAATAGGCTTTAAATCAATCAAAGATGATTTAAAAAAAAACAAAGATAGTCATTATATAATGATAAGGGGAGCAATTCAAAAAGAAGGCGTAACAATCCTAAATATATATGCACCTAACACAGGTACTTCCAAATTCATTAAAGAAATTCTACTAGATCTAAGGAAAGAAATAAACAGCAACATTGTAATAGCCAGGGACTTCAACATTCCACTGAGAGCTGGACAGTTCATCGAGTTAGAAAAACAACAAAGAAAACCTGGACTTAAACAGAACTCTAGAACAAATAAACTTAACAGATATTTACAGAACATTCTAGCCCCAAATTGAAGAATACACGTTCTTCTCTTCAGCATATAGGACGTTCTCCAAGATAGACCATATGTTAGCCCACAAAATAAGTCTCAGCAAATTGTGAAAAATCAAAATCATTCCATATATCTTCTAAGATCACAGTGGAATAATATTAAAAATGAACTCCATGAGTAACTTTTAAAACTATACAAATAC
>NW_012137858.1:2094407-2096440 GCF_000956105.1 Propithecus coquereli | reverse complement strand
TTATACAATCTTCCCAGAATCTCCTTTGAAGATTATTTTTTAATACTAATCTACATATAGTTTCTTCAGATCAAGAATTAGATTAAAACAATAAAGTATAGAAAAAAATTAAGAAATTTGAAAATTGTAAATCAAGGATAGATAATATCCAAGAATTATATAAGACATAATGCAAAAAATAGAAAACCTTAGACAGATTTCTATTCTAGAAAAACAAATGGAATAGATAGTGCATTGTTAAAAAAGGCCAGGGAAGCAAGATGGCTGACTAGAAGCAGCCGGCACATGCTGCTTGAAAGATTGAAGAAGATTGAAAGATTGAAAGTGGATGTAGATATTCACCTTTGGATAGATCATCTAATAGAACATTGAGAATCAACAGAGAGGCTAGGGAGAGGCATCCAAAGTGAAGGAGAGGGGGGTGACCGCTCAGTAGGATCAGAGGTACACAGGGAAGGTACCCATATGTGGGGAAGCATCAGAGGAGAGAATCCTGGAACTCCATATTTCTCTGTGGATATTGCAATCAGGGATGTGGGAGGGCCCCTCCACCTCAGCAGGCCACTGGACTGACACCCAAAACTGACTGGAGATTATGCAGTGGAATCACTGTGGAGAGAAGACACAGAGGTGTCCCACTGGCTTATGAGCCCTGGGCACTGTGGCTGGGGCCATTTTGAGGCCCTAGCCCCAGAGCTCTACATCTACCCAGAGTCAGATCCATTACTGCTGCCTCCTCATCTCCCTTGCTGGGCTGGGGCGTGGGAAGGCCAGGTGATCTCATTCACTCTGTGAGTGGGTACTGTGTGCCCCCAGTGCTGTTGGGGAACCTGTGAAGAGCAGGCACTCATGAACCTAGCACCCACTGCAGCCACCTGGGTGGCCGTGGCCAGCCACAGCTGCCACAGGACCAAGATGGAGAGCATGCCTGTGGCCCCAGGCACTCATCGCTGCCATCTGGGTAGTATAGCTGCCACCACCATCACCTGGGTAGCCCCACCACCAATGAATCTGGCAAGGGCAAATGCTCATGCCACATGCATCTACCAACTGCCTCATGTTGCTACCAGCTGCTGCATTCTCATAGCATTCTGACCACCTGTGACAACCACAAAAGAACAGGGAGGACCAGGAGAGCAGCAGTGTTAAAGTCTCACAGGGCATCCTCCCCTGTCCTAACTGGTTGGTCAATCTTCTGGAGTAGGACTCAAGCATGTCATCCAGGGACCTCTCCCTCTCTTCACTAAATAACAGAGTTCCCAGCAGAGGAGAACAAGTGTAACATGAAGCTATCTGTCTTGAGATGAGAGAAGAGTTTTCAGATGAGAAGGAACCAGCCTAAGAACTCTAGCAACAGGAAAAACGGGTTGTTTTGACAGCCACAAAGGATCACAATAGTTCTCCAGCAATGGACTCCAACCAAAAGGAAATTGTTGAAACGTAACATACGGAACTCAGAATATGGCTAGCAAGTAAGGTCAATGGAAGAGATGAGAAAGTTGAAAACCAACACAAAGAAAAATAAATTCAAGCCATGAATGAAAAATTCACTAAAAAGATAGATAATATAAGAAAAAAAATAATAGAACTTCTAGAAATAAAAGAATCATTTAGGAAATTTCAAAATACAGTAGAAAGTTTTAACAACAGACTAGACCAAGCAGAAGAAACAATTTCAGAGCTTGAAGACAGGCTTTTGAATTAACCCAGTCTATCAAAAATGAAGAAAAAAGAATAAAAAAGAATGAACAATATCTTCAGGAAATATGCAACTATGTAAATTGAACAAATATAAGAATCATAGGTATCCCTGAGGGAGAAGAATAAGCAGCAAAAAGCATGGAAAAACTATTTGAGGAAATAATTGATAAAAACTTACCTGGTATTGCTAGAGATTTAGACATTCAGATACAAAAAGATCAATGAACACCTGGAACATTCATGGCAAGTAGGATATAACCAAGGCACACAGTCATTGTCTGGCCAAAGTCTAAGTGAAGGAAAAAAATAATCCTACAAGCTGAGAGATGAAA
>NW_012137858.1:2083735-2084207 GCF_000956105.1 Propithecus coquereli | reverse complement strand
CTTTGAAAGGAAATTATAAGAAGATCTAACTATCAAATCCCACCTCTTCCCTAAAACATCCTCTTAGGCTGGTTGTAAGTGAGCTCAAAGAGCAATCACAGTACGGCCACAGGTTTGAATTCCCTGTAACATACAGAACATACGCGATTCACAAGCCAGTAAAAGAGCTATGGGAAAATATCCTCTTAGTTTATCTCTTATATGCCACACAAGTGCTGAGAGAACAATAACAACTAACATTTTCATTGAAAATCTATTACATCCTTGGGATTTTACTGAGTATTTTGTGTGCATTATCTCAGTTAAGCCTTGCAATAATCTTATGAAGTAGGTATTAAGTAGCCAAATCAAGGATACATAGATGTCCAGAAGTGGGCCAGAGATCACAGCTCATGTGCTTAACCGCTGCATTAAAATGCCTTCTGTCATGGGATGTGAATGGATATTGTGATGGATGAGATAGACACTCTGT
>NW_012137858.1:2076899-2081780 GCF_000956105.1 Propithecus coquereli | reverse complement strand
CTTTGAAAGGAAATTATAAGAAGATCTAACTATCAAATCCCACCTCTTCCCTAAAACATCCTCTTAGGCTGGTTGTAAGTGAGCTCAAAGAGCAACCACAGTACGGCCACAGGTTTGAATCCCCTGTAACATATAGAACATATGCGATTCACAAGCCAGTAAAAGAGCTGTGGGAAAATATCCTCTTAGTTTGTCTCTTATATGCCACACAAGTGCTAAGAGAACAATAACAACTAACATTTTCATTGAAAAACTATTACTTCCTTGGGATTGTACTAAGTACTTTGTGTGCATTATCTCAGTTAAGCCTTGCAACAATTTTATGAAGTAGGTATTAAGTAGCCAAATCAAGGATACATAGATGTCCAGAAGTGGGGCAGAGATCACAGCTCATGTGCTTAACCGCTGCATTAAAATGCCTTCTGTCATGGGATGTGAATGGATATTGTGATGGATGAGATAGACACTCTGTCTGTACAAATACTGGCATTTAGCAGTGGAGATAAGACATGCATGCATTTACAAACAAAAATCAAGTTGAGATCATTTTCACATGGAGTGTAGTCCAACAGCAGAAGTGAAGGTAGTGAGAATGGAAAGGAAGGAACAGATATAGGAAGGGGCAATGCAAATAAAGTCAGCAACCTAGGTAAGTCCACGGTGAGGAAAGGTCAAAGATCTTTTACAGTGTCATCCCAAATTTCTGGGGAAAACACTCTACCGTCAAGTAAAGTGAAGAGAACGTGTTGTTTGGTGGAAAGATCTTCTGAACATGTTGAATTTGAGGTGCTGAGGGCAAATTTTCATGATTTAGAGCTGGGAATATGAATTTAGAAGTAATCCCCTAAGAGTGGAAAAGAGAGATGAAGCCTTGGGTAGCTAGCAGGTAAGAGAAACAAGGAAGGGAATTACAGGAAAAGAAATGAATCTGCTGAAGACAGACCCTTCAGGAACACTTACGAGGAGTGTGGGTGTGTGTGTGTGGGCAGCGCAAATTGGGGATAAGGAATTAAATGTTCACAAGAATCTATCCCTTTTCCATCACACTGTATTCATAATTTCTGAAAGCATAAATATGATCCACATCACTGATACATTGTCTTTCTATAAGTCTGTACACCATTCTTCAGAGCCCAGTAGGATGTGAAGGCAGTCCAAAGTACACAGCTAAATATTCTCCATTTTTAATCCATTTAAGTGTAACACATTGCCTAGTTAAGCCATTCATCACTATTTGCTGACATGCATAGACAGTTCATTGTCTTACATGCATTTACTACATAAAACACTAAGAGAAATTAAATTATGTTGGAACGAGGTGATGTCTAGCACAACTGGAAGAGAAAGAAAGGTTCGCCACATTATTATCCCAATGTGAGTGTCCTGATCCTAATTGTTCTTACAAAGCAAATAGTTTGCTTTGAAGTGTCTAATTGATGAATATAATTAAAGTTCCTTGTGAAGGGAACAAAGACCTCTTCAGAAACTAAGAATGTGAGTGTTAAGCCACTGTTTTTCGATATAGCTGTATCTTGTTACATAACAGTATTTACAGCATCGCCAGTGGGATATTATTTGTAAGAAGAGCAAAAATGATTCTTGAAAACATGGGTCTCATTAAGAGGAAAAAAGTTAATTCCTTCTCCATCACATATTTACACTGTTTATTAAAAGATAGACTTTTTCGCATTGGGGAAAAAATAAACAACAGATTCTACAAAATATTATTAGATGTCCATAGAGATAGTGAAGCTTTTTTTGTCAGGATGAGACAAAAACCACCAAAGATAGGGACATCCAAGGATCACCTACCACTCATCATGTGCAAGGTAGCTGCCTTCCACCCAGTTTGCTCAAGCAGAAAATGAACAGCTGCCAATGGTAATCAGAGAGATAGAAAACGCTGCTTCCAGGAATGAAAGTCTCTTTTTTCATTTTTTTAAGGTTAAAACAATATTCTACATACCTTTCCTGAAATAGCAAGAGGGCCAGACTTGATAAGATCACAGTTGTGGAACTGAGCAGTTGCTCCTTGATGTGTTTACAGAATTTTACAGTGATATAACCAACAGCTGCTCAAAAGTAGCCTCAAAACCAACAAACATCCTGTTTTCAATCTTTCGTGAATTATTTTGAAGATTCAAAGAAAATTGTCTGAAATCGAATTTTACCAAGATAAACTTTACATCTTGACTATTTGAAGGATTTTGAACTATAACAATTTACCATTCCATCATTAGAAAATTTTAAAGTATTTTTGTCCCCCACAAAACTAAAGCTCCTCTGAAAAAGAGACCTGTGTCAATAATTCAACTTCTGTCGATCTCTCAGTAATCAATGGGCGCAATCAAAGATACAGATATTGCTTCAGAAATAATTTAAAATATGAAGGTTCAAACTGTTAGTATGAAAACCTCAAATGAAATGAAGTGTATCCTGAGTTAATATTCATTGACTATTCAAAGATGTAGCCCTGTCCCTTACTAGGGTCTTCTGCCTGCATGGAAAGGTTGTTAAAGTGGAGATGCAAAAGAGGCAAAGAGTTAGGGCAAATGTCTTAGGAGAAGGCGGGATGCTCCACTGATATGAAATAATGAAGTTTAATTTGTGACTGGTTATTGATACTGGAGGTAATTCCAAAATACCTTAAGTGACATGATTATGCTGTGGAAGAAAACAATTCTTCAATGTCCAAGACTTGGTATGTTTGTGAAAAATTGTCCTTATTATAACCATATATTCTAAATGTTTACAGTTAAAAAAGCATTGTTTTCACGATCTTTAGAATCTGATATGTGAGGCAGTATGCAGGATTCGTGACTTGAAGGTTCTGCATCAAACTCAGCAATAAATAACCTGTGATTCAACTACAATTCAAGCCAAACCTTTGTGGCTTTTTGACATCATGAAGCAATAAGCAGTGAGAGATCAAAGGGTATAAAATTGAGTGTGATCAAAGGTTGATGCTTTTTCTTTTATAAGATACAGCAGCTAGTACTGATGAAATAACTAAAAAAAAAAAAAAAAGCCTTTCTGTCACAAAAAAACAGATCAGTAATTTGTTACAGAAAAATTTACAATAGGAAAATGCAAGCAGGTAAATGTACCCTAAATATACCTTGAAGAATAGCTCAAACGAGACTCAAGTGGATAAAGGACTTCCCAGGGTATACTCAGTGGTGCTTGTCAAACACTATCCAACAACCCCAGCTAAAGTTTGTGATCATTATGGTAGTGTTCATTTGTTGCAATAAGTCAGTAATTTTGAAGAAGAATTCTATAGAGTTCATTGTACTGCTTAACATTAAATACAGTTGTGTGAGATTATTTCCCGGGCTTTTAAAAATTATACACACCATTTTTTGGAGAAAGCTTTACAATGAATAATGGCCCACTATATCATGAAAAGTTGACTTAATATTTGATTACACACAGTATATGTGATGATGTCTATAACATTGGGCATGAGGCTATTGGTCAAAAATATAATCTCCATAATAATAGCAATTAAAGGAACAATTAGATTTGATATGTCTCATTTCAATTTATAGTACCCATTCTAGAAATATAATCTGTCATAATCTGTCAAAACTGCCAGGACTGTCTGTAGTACTTCAGTGGGACTTTACAGCTAATGTCATCACCACCCACCACCCATCTGCATAATTCATTTCACTTTATAGAGAATATTTATATCTATTATCTTGCTTCATGTTCAAAATGGTCCTATAAAGTGGTTGTAGCAGAGATTATGAACTGAATTCCACTTATGCAGAAAATGAGGTAACAATGCATTTGTGGCAAAATTTGGACTAGAATTCAAATCACTCGGCTCCAAACTAAGGCATGCTCCTCCAAGAGCAGCCCTATATTAAACTGTTGACAAGGTCAGGCTGTCACTGAATATACCTCTAGGGTGAGGTGCATTCTTACCCCTGTTTGTTAAAATCTAACTAACAGCAAAAGTAGAATGGAGGAGTTTTGACAGGAAAACTACTTTTCCTTCCAGACACAGATAGTCCTCTTTTTGCGAAACCTGCTGCAATGGTCAGCAAAGTGTTTATAGCATCCGTAATGTCCAAATAATTTTGATTTATCTATACTGACAGCAATGCTATCTGTTTATCTTCCCACTAGATAGTGTGTTGCTCAAAGGAAGAAACTTATATTTTCCCCTCTGTTTAGTGTCAGGCACACTGAAGTTGCTCAGTAAAATTTGTGGAAAGAAAAGAGGGGCGGGGAGGGTAGAACTTCTGGAACTTCCTTTGAAAACCACTCTGTTGATTGAGTCAGTGACAGAAAATAGTTGAGGAGGAACAACAATAAAAATGTTTGAAGTCATCACAACAATTGTGAAAAAAAGTAAGAGATTGACTTAATCTGACCACTTGATTTAAAAATTACCAGTAATTAGCCTGCATTAAAGAGATCAACTTTTTAATACAACTGAGTAGCAAATTGGGTAACTTGTTCAAAGTTGTACCCAAACTGATCTATTATTGAAAGCAATAAATTATGTAAGAACTAGGTGGTGTTTTGTAGGATGTTAAGGACAAAATGTTATTACTGGCACTTGTATCAAATAAAATTGCTTTCTTTGACATGCTAACTCAAACTAGGAAAATGAATTTGTTAAAATCCTTCATAACCTTATATAAAGTCTGCAACCTGCTAAATGTAAAACTCTGCTTATAAACATTGTCAGGGTAAAATTTCACCTTAAAACAGAGTAATTGCTTCTATTTCCTGTGATGTTTACATAGCAGTTCCTGCAGAATTACTCCAAGAAAGAATAGAAAAGAAAATCAATAGCAACAGGGCACTATGAAATCACCTTTGAGGTAGGAATGGAACCAGGAGATTTTGACCATAAAAGTACGA
>NW_012137858.1:2063860-2076624 GCF_000956105.1 Propithecus coquereli | reverse complement strand
AATTACATAATGTCTTCCCTTTCCTTAAAAATGTCAACCACTAATTACAGAAATAATTATAGCTGTTTTTACTATTTGTAGGCAACATCCTTCTTGACTGTTTGTGTTCCACTTTTTTTCTCTTCCAAAGGCTCTGGAGATATTCTTGTAAGATAAATTTAAAACATCTACCAATTTTTGTCTTAAATATTAATTTGAGTGGAAAATTAGACATTTTTACTTCAAATACTGAGCAACAAAAATGACTTCAACCATATATATAATAATACAACATGTAGTATCCCAAGTAATTTGGAAACTAACATAAATTTCCATATACTTCTTTAGCCTTAGCAGATCTCCAAAGCTACATAGTTGAAAGTAAGTGCTTCAATGGTAACCTATTATTAACCATCAGGTCCACTCAAGACTAGGATCAAAGAATTTTTCTTCTATCAAATTATCCACAAGTAAGAGGTGAGTCCCCCTATCCAAACTAATGGCCTCTGTACCTTGTAGTAAGACAAGGGGGGAAACAAACATCTACTTTTTGATCAATCTGTAGGTTATCAAGGCTCTCTGTTTGCTTTTGCTAACATACATTTTTTATGTTTTAAGCCTTGTTGGCCAACATGCTTCTGCCTCAATTTCACAATCTGCTTTACATCTTAGTTAAAGAAATGTTCTGTATGTTCTTTCGCAGCTGATAATTATTACTTGTCTTTTGGTTTTGTTGGCAAGCATTCCTCCAAAATTTTCTCGCCTGACCAAAACCTCACACATATACAAGTTAGTCACTATTTTGAATGTTAAGAAGTCCAATTAGCATTCCCTTTCTCTTTATGCATTTTAACATACACGTTTTGATCTACTCTTGATATTATTAATTTAGAAATGTAAATTGCTAACAATGTACAACCATAAGCACCATGTGGATTTTCAGGGCTTAACCAAGTTCATAATCAAGATGACAATGAGGAGACACCATCTACAGTTGATCCTATTGCAACTACCACTTTGAGGTAAATTTATACAGCTTGAAGGAGAAATTATTACTTGCTTCTTTTAAAAGCAAATTTATTCTCTCCAACTTGATAGTTTTCCTTTCCCTCTGTTAGGACATAGTGATTTACATTGCATTTCAGTTTTGAAATTCACATCAGATGAACTTCCCATTGTTTAGTAACTTCTGATTTATATAGTATTAAGATTAATTCCATTATGACCAATATTCTGTCATAGCTCTTAATTACATTGACATTTATTATAATTACATCTAATAAATTAGACACATAAGTAAATTCTAGATAAGAATTTAAATAAATGAGAGCCACCTGGCACAATGATAGAAAGAAACTGTTTCAGCACAGGAGTGGCAAAGATACTCTACTCCCCATGTGAAAATGATTACATTTGATGAGAGAACATGAACAGATTCATCGTGATCAGGGTATTTTCTCTCCTGCATAAGATACAAGATCGGGAATGGAGTTTGGTGGTAATAAGAAGGCAGAGAAGACCAGAAGAAATATGGCAGGCCATTCTTTTCTCTTTTCATTAGAGTTAGCTAGAATGACCCAACAGTCCTTGACAGTCACTTTCAATGGGCAATTATTGAACACATACTATGGAATCAGCATTGAAATGAATTATCAGATTATCAAGTGAAACTTTCTCCACTGTGTTTGCTCTGGCACCTTCAGCATAACTATCAGGACCGAGAAGAAATAAATACTTCATATTCTAAACAACTTGAGGCCAGATCCCCTGCCAGGGGCTGTGATCAATAGCACACCCTACGCTCCCCAATCCTCCCTTCCCTAGAACACTTTCTAATCTATGTAAAATGATTTGAGGGTCAGGAAAGAGATGAGGTATTCCTAATGCAGAATACACAGATTTTGTTCTCTGTCCTCCACCAAAGTACCCAAGTTAAATGAGAACTCCAAAAGAAATATAACCAAAGCACTGGTATCCCTCCAATATTCTGAAATGAAAAACAATAAAAATAAAAATAAAGATTGGGAATCTGTCATGTCATTTCAGGGCTCTGTGCTTACTGTCATTGGAGCGAAGCAGAAGCAGAGGCTGCTGAAGAACTCGTGGCTCAATTTAACACTACTCCTGTGGCTTAAGGGAAGAATTGCCTACTACTCAGCTGGAGGTTTCTGAAGGCAAGAGGTTCATTGAAACAGTCTATGCCAGGGGTGAAAGAACCTAAGAAGCAAAGGAGAAAGGGCTTCTCTGATCCTCACGTGCCCCTGAGGTTGCTGAAGAAGACCTCAGTGGCTAACTGGGCTTCCTATGGTGAATTATGGGACAGAAGGTGGGAGAAGAACTACAGGATGATCTAGTTAATAATAAATTAGGGAATCCTCATGGGGGAGTGAGGGTCATTAGCTACTTATAGAAAGTACAGTACCAGGTGTAACAAGATGTCGCATTAACACACGTTTAAATCAGTGGTATCTGGGTTCAAGCCTCAGTTCTGACACTATTTCTGAGGTCTTTGTCAATTCACTTAAGGTCTCTGAACCTCAGTTTCCTCCCCTGCAAAATGAGATCAGTGAGCTCTACCTCACAGGGCTTTTATGAAGAACAAATTGGACAATGCTTTTAGAAATGATTTCAAATGATTACACTATGGAAACATTGCCGTTGTTACTTAACCCATATATTGCATCCCAGGTACAAACCAGGCTGCACAGCAGGAGGTGAGCTGAGGGAGAACCAGCAAACCTTCATCATTATTTACAGCTGCTCCCCATTGTGCTCATCACCACATAAGCTTCACCTCCTGTCAGATCAGCCAGGACATTAAATTCTAGCAGGAGCAGGAACCCTACTGTAAACTGTGCATGCGAGGGATCTAGGTTGAGTGCTCCTTATGAGAATCTAATGCCTGATGATCCGAGGTGATGATGCTAGCACTTGGGAGCAGCTGTATATATTATACAGATCATAATTAGCAGAGAGGTTTCACTCCACAATAAACATAATGCACCTGAATCATCTTGAAAGCTTCCCACACCTGGTCCATAGAAAAATTGTCTTCCATGAAACTGGTCCCTGGTGCCAAAAAGATTAGGGACCTCTGAGCTAGAGTCTTGCACAGCTTTATGTCTTGTACATTACCTAGAGGAGCTATATCCAGTGGAATCTAAGAATGATCTGCAATGATTCCGCAAGGATCCTGCATAATCCTATCCCATTCGAATGTGGGCAGAATCTTCAAACATGATGATATGATACAGACTGAGCATTCCAAATCCAGAAACCTAAAATCTTAAACTTTTGGGGGCCAATATGATGCTCAAAGGAAATGCTCAATGAAGCATTCTGGCTTTTGGATTTTCGGATTCGGAACGCTCAACTTGGTAAGTACAATACAAACATTTCAAAATTCCAAAAAAAAAAAAAAAACGCAAAATCTAAAACACTTGTGGTGCCAAGCATTTTGGATAAGGTATATTTAACTTATATATATATATATATAAAGGGAAATTAACTAGGTGGGCCTAATCTAACTACATATGCCCATTAAAAGCAGAAAATTTTCTCCAGATGGCGGCAGACATAAAAGTCAGAAGATGTGAAGCATGAGAAGGACCTGATATTGCTCTGCTGCTTTGAAGATGAAGGGGTGCCACATGAGAAGAAATGTGGATGCCCTCTAGAAGGAAAAAGCAGGCCCTGCAGACAGGAGCAAAGAAACAGGGGCCTCAGATCTATAGCCTCAGGGAACCGTGTTCTGTTGAGAACCTGAGTGAATTTGGGTAAGGATTCTTCCCCAGAGCCTCCAGATAAGAGTCCAGCCCCGCTGATACTTTGAGCTCAGCCTTGTGAGTGCCTGAGCAGAGAACCCATCTAAGCCTGCCCAGACTTCTGGCCTACTAAACTGTGAGACAATAAATGGGTGTGGTTTTAATTCACTAAATTTGTGGTAATCTATTATGCAGCAATAGAAAACTAATACAGATTTTGATACAAGAAAGTGGGGATGGTACTCTAACAAATACCTAAAATGTGGGAGTGGCTTTGGAATTGGGCAGAAAGGGAAGTCAGAGAGATCCAAAGCGTGCGGAGAATTTGGCATGCCACTGCTGGTGTGAGGATGGAGAGCGGTGTGTGCAAGGTTGGCGGAGTCACTAAGAATGCCTCCCAGATGACAACCAGTAAGGAATCTGGGATCTCAGTCCTACAGTCTCACAGAACTGAGTGCTGCTAGCAATCTGAAGGAGTTTGGAAGCAGTTTTATCTCCAGATCCTCAAGAGTTCAGTCCATCTGACACCTTAATGTCAACCTTGTTGAGACCCTAAGCACGGAAGCAAGTTGAGCCCACCCGAGCTTACAAAAATGTGGGCTAAAACATGAGTGTTTTTTAGTCTGTTAACTTGGTAGTAATCTATTATGCAGCAATAGAAAACTAATAAAGATGTTACAACCTATTTATTGAATGCATACTATTCATTAAATAAAAGCCATGGACTGAATGTTCATGAAGCAACTAATATATAATGTCAGGGAACATTTTATGTGAGGACCAGGCTGAAAATTCTCCTTAAGAATTTTGAATTCTTGATCATTAGAATCTGAAAAATAATATCAGAGACTAATTACAACTAGGAATAATTGGAAGACTTGTATAAGCACCCCTAGTGATGTTGAAAATATTTGCTGAGGGCAGTGCTATGGAGTTTTGTAAAAGCTGCAGTCCAGTACGGTGAAGGCTCAGCGCCGATATAACTTGGTTATTAACCTCCCTGGTTTACTCATAGGCTGATGACATGGAGATTACCTACAATTAAGTGGTAATTTTTACATTAAAGAGTGAAGTCTCAGAACACTTAAAAGACAGGGTAGATCAGTACTTTGGAATGGCTTTATGGGAAAGGCAGGGCTTGTATTGAGTCTCAACACTGAGTAATAAAGACTGAAGTAAAAGAACATCGATGATAAACTTAAACAAAACTGCAGAGATGATCAAATCTGCTCTCCCGCCTCTCTCTCTATGTATTATAACAACTCATCATTCCCTGCCAAAAAGAGCATCCCTTTTATTTTAGTATATCTCCAGGGAATAAGATCAAAGAACACTGTCCCAGGAACTTAATTATCCTTCCTTGGAGGAAATCCTCCTTTTCAGCATGAAGGCAAAAAGTAAAGGCCATTTCATCTCATTCTGCTTCCATCCATGCCTGTTAATTTTACAACACAAGTCTTGATATTAGAATATTTTAAGAATGTAGCTACTGCACTGGCACCTATTGCTATCGGCAGCCAGTACAAGGTTAAGCATCAATGAGAATTAAAACATGCCTTTTCCTAGGAGGGAACAGTTATAAAAATAATCTTCTGATTATCAATTACTCCCTAATTCATAGAGAAAAAAGGGAGTTTTATCAAAGAATTTATAAATCACTAGATCTTTAACCCTTATCTACTAAGTATGTTTATAATAATGATTCTCAAACTTGACTGTACACTGGAATTAACTAGGGACCTTTAACAAATTCTGATGGCTGAGTTCTATTCTCTCAAAAACTGTGTTAATTGGTCTAGAGTGCAGTTCAGGTCCTGTGATTATTTTAAGAGTCCCCCAGCTGATTCTAATAAATGGCTGAGTAGGTAACCTCTATTTACTGACTGGTTTTGGCACACCTGTCTCTGAGCCAAGGCCCAGGATCATGAAAACTTGTGATTCATTCCCGGGGAAAGACAACTATGAGTCCAATTTATCTTCTGCACTAGAAGAATTGGATTCTAGAAATCTCTCAAATAAAAAATCCATGAGTATTTGATCTGAAATGAAAACATTACAGAACACTGCTATTATTTCAATGTTCTCATTTCTCCAAAGGTTTTTTTTCAATTCTTCTGATTGTATCGGGGCACTGTCTTGTTTGAATACAAATTTAATTTTTCTTTTAATAGGAAGGATGTGTCTCTGCCTCAGGACCATGTACAAACAGTCTAGTTTTGGCAGGCAGTGGTCTAGGGATGCTCATGGTGGGTTAGAGGAACATGGCAAGCATTACAAACATGCGTCACAAATCCTGGGTCTAGAAAATCAATAGTTATGACTTTTAAACCAACTTCAATTGCACCATAGCATATTTAGCAATCACTTATCTACTACCTTCTATACCAGCTTTAGGGAATTAAAGCCCCCAAGCTGGGAATATACCCAACTGAAGGTAGCTTTACACTTTGCCTTCGCTAAAACTTGGGTAGCAAAACAATTTGGGCTTTATTTAAAAAAAATAAGAATTCATTTAAGGTTACATCAATGTAGAGAGAAGAGTGGAAACGTGAATGAGGGAAGCTATTAGCAAGTACATTTATTGGATAGGGAACGGCATCAGAAAACCTTACATTTCTTTTCATCTTACATTTTCTTTTGGTTTTGCCCTCATATACATATTGATGATGAATCAATTGGGTCATTCTTAAGGTTGCCAGAATCTTCTAACCCTGGAGCCTAAATAAGGTTGTTAACTGGCAAGCTGACTGATACATAATAGAAATAGGAAGGCCAGAGGCCAAACCCACATTTTACAAAGTGCCTCTGGACTGGGTGGTTGACAAGCCCAGGACTTAAGTAAATGTAGCCCCAGAAGAAAACTTGCAGATGCTTCTTCAACAGCCAGATCCATCCAACACTCTTGTTTGAATTTCAAAACAGCTGATGGTGATTTTCTTTTCCTTTTATAATTTCTTTACTTTTCTTGTAAAAAGAATATTGTACCCATTCCTTACCCAGCATCAATAGTGCATTCTTTCAGAAACTGTAAGGCATTCAGACAAAAGTGGATGAAAATACTGTTTGCAAATAACATCTTCAAACAGAATATGAGTTTTCACACAGAGAATGTTCATTAGAGGTAGAAGCAAAAGTATCACTGTAATACAATAATTGCTCACACTGAGCAAGTACTGTGGGCTGTGCACCTGACATTCAGTAACTCCTTTAATTAACCATTCTGTAAGGTTGAAGCTATTATTTTCATTTTACAAATTAAGAATCTGAGACACATAGAACTTAAATAATTTGCTGAAAGTCACACAGAGAGCAGAAGAGCTAGAATTCAAAAATTGACAATTTGGCCAAAGGTGTCTATTCTCTTAATTATTGCTCTATATTGTAGTTGTTGTGGAAAGGGCTCGTGAGAATAAGAAATAGGTACATTGCCCCACCCAAAATAGGGAAAATCAGGGACGTTTCTTGTGTGAGTTCACATCTGAGCTAAATAAAAATGTTAAATAGAAATTATATGGATGAGGTAGGTGGAGGAAGGATGATAGAATTCTTGCCAGAGGGGGCAGCATGAATGAAATCAGAAAGGAAAACAAAGCAAAACAACAAAAAAAAATAACTTTCACATTGTGTGCTGGGCAGTTTGGTATAGTCAAGAGACAATATCTAAACCAGGGAGATGGTGTTGAAGAGGTAAACTGGGTGTAGATCATGGCAGTCTTAGAATCATACCAAGCACTTGGACTTTATTCCACAGGTCAGAAACTCTCAAATATTTCTGACCATGACCCACAGAAAGAAATACATTTTACATGGTAACTATTACATTTATATGTCTATAGTGTATTTTATATAATATTAGATAATATGCTATATATTACACACACACACGTACTTACACACATACAGGATGAGCATCCCACTCCAAAATGTGAAACTTTTTTGAGCACCAAAATGATGCTCAAAGGAAATGCTTATTAGAGCATTTCAGATTTCAGATTTCAGATTTTTGGATTTGGAATGCTCAACTGGTGAGTACAATGCAAATATTATATAATCTAAAAAAATCCAAAATCTGAAATAATTCTGGTTCCAAGCATTTGAGATAAGGGATATTCAACTTGTGGTATGTGTGTATATATATGTGTATGTGTATATAGTTGACCCTTGAACAATGTGGGTTTACGGCTACCAATCCCCCCAGTTAAAAGACATTTTTAGGTCCCATTAATGGGCTATAATACAGTTTTAATAACACTGCTGTAGGTGTTATAAGTATACGGGTGATCACAAAAGGATTTTGATTACAGGAGACACAGTTTAGACTGTCACTCCAACTGGTCACTTTAATAGAAGTTATTAGCTGTCTGAAGATGATGTAGAATCATTTGCCAAGCTCAGGCAAAAGAGAACAGAAGAGGCAGAATCAAGTCTAGTTAAATACCACAAAGAATAAATGCAATAACTTAGCGTCTCCACTAAAAAGACAATTCCATATGAGAATGTTAAAAGAATGGTTAATCTGCATTCTTGAATATGTTTAAAAGTTCAATAAACAGCCAGTTACCTTGGGAGGTTACTGACATACCTGCCTGAAGGAAAGGAAACAAATAAGGTGATCATTGGTGCCCCCTCTCAGCTCTACATTTATCTTCCTGGTCACTGACCATCTGAAAACCAATTTTGCTTGCCTGAGAATAAAAAGTCTAATGTACATGAGATTTCTCTGAAGAGAGGTCTATAGAAATTTATTAGAAACAGATGAATAGTCATGACTCTCTCTGCTCGATCCACTCTTACACAAATGTCTATGCAACTACTGGAATAGAACTCAGTATCTATTTCTCATTAAAAGAATGTGAGAATGCTTCCCCAGTTTCCTAAAATAACTTTTGTATAAGTGGAGGATAATGGGCTTATTATATACAAGATAAGAATGCCTTCTGAAATACTGCAAACAGATTCAGAAAAATTAAGAATATTTTTGGTGGTATTGAGTTATTGTGTTTGCCTAACTTTAAAATATTCTAGTATATTTGGACTCTTACTATTCTCTTAGCTTATATCCTATTTTTTAGTGGTGTTTTTAATTAGAAAAATAAAAGCAAAAACAAATAAAGTCATATGTAAACAAATGAGTTGAGCCTAGCAAAAGATCTCGAAGGACTCTCCAACTTGATGTTCTTGGAATCTGAGGCAGGGCAAGAGTTCTAAACTCGGTCTATGGACAACAGAGATAAACCAGGTTTTAGCACTGAATTATTTATTCCTGCTCCCCTATCTGCCTCATCACCCCTTTAACTCAAAAAAAAAAAAAAGTTAGAAACATAGCCACTAAGATTGGCATTTCTGTAGACACTGGGCCACCTGTTGATGTCTGACTTTCAGAAAACTCACTTTCCCTATAACTCATTCATTTGGCCTTTGATTTTGAAGGAATTACTTCTTTGCTTTCCAGACCTGCTATCCATAAATAAATACACACACAATCCACATTCCCCCATTACCCTATGATCACTTCCTTGTCACTAGAAATGTACATTCCAGTCCAAGAGAAAACTCATCAGGACAGTCAGGACAGATTCCTGGGAATGTACATGTGCTACCTGGAGCATCACTACCCTAAGAACATTGATTATAAAGTTCAGAATCAAACTCTCATCAAGAAACATCTGAAACCCATTTCAGACAAGATGGAGTATAAAAAAATAAATATACAATATAGTAAAAGTTGAAAGCAACTTTTACTAAGTCTGATGATGGAAAGGTTTTTATCTAATTGACTATCATTGTTCCCAGTTCAAAATAGTTTAGGCATTCTCCGTGGTAATGCATAACTGGAATGACAAAAGTTAGCTTCTCATCCAATCAGCAGAGTAATGAGGACACTAATGATATCTAAGATTCCTATCTGGCTTTTGCAGATTTAAATAGTAGCCAAAACTGGCTTTGGAACAAGGCAATAACATTCATTCAGCCACAGAGATCTAGTTTAAACCTTGAACCAATGACACAGTGAATATATCTGTGGTAATCATTTACCATGCAAATTATTTTAAATCACTAGGAGGTACAACACACCTACATGCATAACGAGCCCGCTTTTATATTAGCATACTGCAAAAAACTTTCCTGCTGTGTGTTTTATGCTGCTGCTTCTTTATATTTTATGTGTTTGCATTAATGTTTTAATTTTCATCTACTCATACACATCCTTAGGCCATTTTATGAAGGGCATGACTTTAAAAATTCAGTCAATGTGTTAAATTAATGTAAAAAAAGGTCATGTTGCAAGTAGCCCTAAATCAATTCTTTGTGTTCCCCCTGTACACTCAAACCTTCCAATATGGCTTATTTATTATGGGTAATACAGAAGTCAGATCTGGCTCTAAACTCTGACCATCTGTCAGATTAACATGCATATACACTGAATGTCTCTCTTTGGATCACGAATCCTACCATAAGTCCTCCCTAAAAGAATATATCCATCCCCTTCCTTACAAAAATAAACAAAAACAATTGATTTATATCAATAATGTATATATAAATAAGATGGAACTTTCCCCTAAATGGCCTTATGGTTAGAATACGATTTCATCACCTCAGAAAACTTGTCCAGTATTATACAAGTAGAAGAATGTGGCAAGGTATCGAACAATTAAGAAAAAAAAGAGAGAAAATAATGTACTGATTATGAATAAAAGTTATAGAACCAGAGAGTCTCTATTAGACTTAGCTCAGCCACTGACTGCTTTAGGAGTCTGGTCCAGTTACTTCACCTTTCTGAGCTTCAGCTTTCTCAATTCAAAATAAGGACAAAAATAGTAAGCGTACTTACCACAAGGTTTATTTTAAAAATAAAAGATCTATGTAAAACATTTGTATTTTATTCAACATGTTTATTCACATTGTAATTATTACTAATATGAGATGACATCATGAGTTACTGTTAAAAACCAAGTAAGGATGTGGGTGGCAGGCTCTTTTAGATTCTGATTCAACCAGACCCTCTACTGGTCACATTCATGTGACATTCATGTCATATTAAGGTCATAGGATAGAATAGAAGTTAAGAACAAGGGTCTGTTGAATCCTAGTTCTATCACTTATCGGCTGTGTTTTATTCAGTAATATTCTTAACATCTTTATAAAACATATGGTAATAGTATTATCTACTTTATAATATCGTAGGGAAGATTAAGTTACTATATGTCAAGCTCTTAGAAAAAAATCTCTGGTATATCATTAGCATGTGACAAATGTCCAAATATGCTAAAAGCCAGTAGAGCAAGAGAATCAGTCTAACAGTCATTACAATAGTAATAATTTTAAAAATCGTAATAATAACCATCAAAATAGTAATGCTGTACTTAGCTCTGGGATAGCATGCTATCATTTGCTTACAACTGCATGTACACTAGCCAACATAAACTTCTCAACAAGCCTGTACTGTGGGTAGGCTATGGATTATTATCTTCATATTATAATGTGTGAATTTGAAGCTCAGAGACCGGTGACTTGCTAATCCACTTTACAGTGAATAGCAGTGCCAGTGCTAGCAGCTAGGTGTGGGCCTGCTGCTCCATTGTCCTTTCCACTACAGTGCTTCTCAATGGCCGAAGATCAAAATCCAGAGCAAGGCCATCCAACAGGCTATCCTGATGAGAATCCCTCCTAAAAGAAGACAGTATGGTCACAGAAATCAAAAGCATAGTGCTCATGCTTGCTGATTCCATAATTCTATAGACTATCACAGGTAACAACCGCTCAATCTGCACAAACCACAGCATTATTACCACAGAGATGCATTTTAAAGCTAACCAGTTCTGGCAAATTACATTCATTTAAAGAGGGTCTTGTTTTTCTTGCCTTTTGAAACTTCATATTTCCTTGGTCTCCCAAATCTTTTAGCAATTATTTGTAGCTGGATGGGGTAGTCCATGAATAAGTTACTTTTAAAAATACCATTTGGTTTCCAATTTTCATTCAAGCATTAAGACTTGCCACTTTTAGCTTTTGTGTCTTTATAAATGAAAGAAAAGTATATGTGGAGAAATATACACACACTCATGCAAACATATATACTCACTGTCTATATATCTATCTTTGATTTACAACAGAAAAGCAGAGATGTATGAGACTTCTATATATCAGAGAACCAGACCAGGTAGCACTCAACTTCGAATTTACACATTATTAAGGAAAAGAAAAAAAATCATTAAACACACAAATCTTTCTCCTGACAAGTTGCCCTTTCTGAGCCTCCCTTCACTGTACCTCTGTTTTTCTTTTCACATTATGGGCTTCAGAGAATTTTGTACATTTTCTTCCTCCTGGAGATCGGTCATCTCCAGGTCAAAAGATATAAGGATGTCCTTTTGGGCAGAAGCATTAAAAAATGCTATCAGACAGGAAGGCAGTTAATAGGCATTTACTGAATCCTTAGGCCACTAAGCACTGTGCTAGGTGCTTAGAACTGAGTCTTTTCTGCTTTTCACTAAGAAGGAGGGAAAAGCTGAGACTTCCAGCATCATCACTGACCTCCCTAAGCCATGAATAAAAGATAAAAAGGTTTTCTTCTCTCATCTCACAAGTTTAAAAAAGAAAAACTTTAATGTATGTTTTTGGGTCAAATGCATTATGGCTTCATGTATGTGTCAGCTCTTTAAAAAACTGTATAGATCAAATGCTCTTTTGGTATAGAAAGTTAAAACAATTTCCAAGTAAACTACCCATTAGGCAATTTAGAATACCAACAGCTGAGTGTTTTAGCAAAGGGTTTCTAAAACTCTTCACAATTGACATTTTAGGCCAGATAATTCTTCTTTGTGGAGGGTTGTCCTGTGAATCTTAGGTTGTTTAGCAGCATAGCTGGTCTATACCCATTAGATGTCAGTGTCACCCTCCAACCCAGTGGTGCAAACCAAAAACGTCTTTAGACATCGCCAAATATCCCCTGGAAGCAAAATCATCCCTGAGTGAAAACCCCTGTCTAGACCAAAACTTCACTGGACACAGAATTTTGTT
>NW_012137858.1:2058960-2059924 GCF_000956105.1 Propithecus coquereli | reverse complement strand
TCTCATTTAACAATGAAAAGAACTTTAAGGTACTCACGATAAATTATTACAGCAGCATAGCTTTAACAAATTTCTTTTCTTTCTACTTGTACATGACATAAATGCATGAGGATATTCACTAAAGAATAGAAAGAAAAGGCATTAAGTGTCTTTAAAGCAAAAAATGCTCTGAATTGCAACCATCTAACAAATAAAATGTTGAACCATGGACTTTAAGTTTTTCTGAAGCAAAAGCCATGCCTTACGTATCTGTTTTTCCCTTGTTCCATGCCTGTAATACAAAGGGTTCCTTAGTAAGTTCTTGTAGAACATATGAACAAGGTCTTTTAATGGTTTCAGAACCATGGACAGAAGATCAGCCGTTTTAAGTAGAGAGTACATTATCTTAGGAGACAAGGTATCTACTTGCTGACCCTCAATCAGTTTCATATTGACCTTGTTACGTGGGCAAATCAGTTCCCTTCTCTGGACGTCCTTTGCCTCACTGGTAAAGTAATTCATTGCCTTGTCTTTCCAATAGCAGAAACCTCGATCAGGTAAATTTTGGTCATCCATAGCTGAGACCTAAACTTGTCTTTTCACTCTGATACACAGATAAATATACTCTTACATTACTCTATTGATGAGTTTTAGTCCTTTGTTTACTTGAAGAAGGACAATGAATAGGAAAAGTGCTCAGTAAGGTTAATCTGTCAATGTATCTACTTTCCTATTGTCTTAAGTCCATAGTTCTAGTAATGAATACCTCACAAACTTGTTAACTTCATTAGGTTATCTTGGAAAATAAGTATTGTGTGAACTTACTTTATGACTACTGGAAAGGTCAGGAACAAGTCTGGTTTGATAATTTCAGACTAAGATCATTTCAAAAGTTCTTCAAAGCATAATTCTAGGAGTGTGTTATTAATTTTTTTTAATTTAAAAAGCCAGATTTTCTATAACTTTTTGGGGGAGCATCATGGGA
>NW_012137858.1:2056232-2058910 GCF_000956105.1 Propithecus coquereli | reverse complement strand
TAAAGCCTTACTATTAATGTTTTAATTTCTTGAAAATCAGAAAAAACTAGTACCATTTGATTGTACCTAATCTCTTTCTCTCTCTTCCCCCTGCTTACATACACACCCACACAAACACACAACCCCACACTGAATAAATACCTGTTAGAAGATAGAAAACAAGGAAATGAGGCAGCATGGAACAGAGAAAGAGAGTGCAAACCTCAAGTGGGACATCATCAGTTCTAGTCCTATTTTGGATTTCAGAAAGATCTAATGATCTCTTTAAGCTTCAGCCTTTTCATACATAAAATTTGAAGGTATACTAGAAGATACGTATAGTCTCTTCAATTTAAACAATATGTGATTCTCAATGTATTTTAGATGAGAGGAGTAGAAGGAACATTCTAAGTGTGAGGTTCTAAGAAAAATTAAATAATCTAAGTTACATTCTAAAATCAATATAAGCTGCAATTCTGAGAACAACTTGGCCAGCTAGCCTGAATATTTTTGGCCATGCCAGCAACAGATTGGCTGGGTGGCACTGCACAAGAGAATCTTTTTAACACAGTCTGCTCAATCTGGCCCATCTAATGTTCTGCCTGGGATAAGTTTAAATTTTTGTAGACTTAGAAGTTCTCCTTGGTATAACACAGGCTGTGGAGGGGACAATCCATGTAAACGTCTTCTTCATTAAAAGTCAATTCTTGCTAGCATTTTCATGCTACTTTTGTTCTAGTATAATACTGCATATAATCTGAGACATGTAACCTGCAAAGTAAAACCTACAGAGGTTGGAAATAATATTCCACTTTCTCTTTCAGAGACTTAAGAGACTTATAACAATAAACAAAGTTCAAAGGGAATGCATTAGAAATTTACTGAGAAATTTGGATTACAGATGGCCCACTGGAACAGTAAACACTTTTTCTGGCTTCCTAGCTAGAAGTGGGAGAAAAGGAAAGCAAATTGTTAATAGATTTCTATAGCGGCAAAACACCTCGTGTTACCTATCACTATACTCCTGCTATATATTATATGCCTTAAAGTATTACTCCAAGATTTCGCTATGATTTACATCGGCGGTCTCTAATGAAAACAGCTTTCAGAAGCATGTTAGTTTGTAGGTGCAGAACACAAGAAACAGCACTAGCTGAAATCAGGCATTAGTTTGGGGATAATGGAGAATCTAAGAAAAAGGCCATGTATGAATTTCTCTTGTCTTCCATTTCAGAGAAAGTATTCCTTGTAAAGAGAAATAAAGAATAATGCTTGAGAACACTTTATATTCATAATGAAAACAAAGAAAATACTGAAGACTATATTTTCAGGTGCCTTAGTTCAAAGGAAAAAAAACACATAGTTAGCCTAACCAGAAAATAATTTAAGATAACAACTGAAGAAAAGTGGATTTAGGAATAAATAGGAAACACCTCATAAAATATTTTAATAATATCAAGCAGCTATCTGCACAAAAAGATGGAACTGTTCCACATTTAGGTACATCTCCTGGGGAGAAGCACAGTAGATATGAGTAGACAAACATCCCTAACCCGTCTAGTCACATCAGCATATTAGCCACAGAAAAACAAAATAAATAAATTCTGGGACCACCTGAAGTGATTTGTTAATCAGCTGTGTGCATAATTACTGCTTTTGTTTCATTAATTTTAATTACCTGTTTTTCTTTTGTCCTTATGCCCTGAGGTGAGTTTTTCATCACTAATGGGCATGATTTTATGAATATCACATGCAAACAAGCAAATTAGACCCACTGAACTTGGAAGATCATTTCTTTCCCTTCCTTTCTCTAAGGTTAGCTGCTATTTTCTGAAAATGATATTGATTCTATGGTAACATGCACAAAGGCATTAATCAGGAGAACAGGAGTGTTTTTGAATTCAGTAAAGCTTATGAAGTACCTCATTATAACACACTACCAATCTATGACCCCAATAATTGCAGTCCTTAAATTATAAATAAATTAGCTGGTTAAATGGCTACCCCTTTTTTACACTACATATTGGATAACTCTTTATAATTTACAAAAGAGCTCTTAAGGAAAAAAGAATGTAGAGAATGAAAAATAAAAAGCAGCATTTGTACAGGCAGATCCAAACTGCCTATTAATCCTTTTTCCCCTTTCCTATACTGCCTACGAATAATCACTGTGTTTTTTTAATACCATGATTTATAATTAAGCATGGTATATCATCATTTGTGGGTAATAAACAGTTTTTATTAGTTTCATTTTCAAGTAATTATTACCAAAGTTCAATTTTTATTTTTAATGATAATAGCCAATTCTGGTGAGATTCCTTGAAGTAGAACTCTCACATCTTGCTGGTGTTCCTGTAAAGGTGTATAACCCCCTGCTACAGCCTGAATGTGTCTCCCAGGATTCATGCGCTGGAAACTTAATCCCCAATGCAACAGTGTTGGGAGGTGGGGCCTAATGGAAGGCATTTAGGTCATGAGGGCTCCACCCTCATGAATATATTAATGTCACTATAAAAAGGGTTTGCAGGAATGGGTTCATTCTCTTTTGCTATTCTGCCATGTGAGGAACAACATTCCTCTCCTCTGGAGAATGCAGCATTCAAGGCGCCAGCCTGAAAGTAGAGACCAAGCCCTCACCAGACACCAGCCTGCAATTTGTTCTTGGACTTTCCAGTCTCCAAATCTGCGGGGAAAAACAA
>NW_012137858.1:2036177-2051982 GCF_000956105.1 Propithecus coquereli | reverse complement strand
AAATAAAAGAACGGAATAAGGTAGTCAGAAAATCAAATGTACCTAGGCCTTTTAGCTAAAATATAAATTATTCTGATAAAACTTAACCTTTAGAAAATAATATCATGAAGAAGAAATTTAAAGAAAACCTACTCTGCTCTCAGCATGGTGATTTTCATTTAAATCAGGAACACATTTCAAAATCGAAGACCTTCAATACTCTCTTCTTCCATTTGGACCTCTAGAGTCTCTCTTTTTTAATTTAACAAGTACTTATTAGCACTTACAATATGCCTGATAATTGTATAAGTGTTTTCCAAGTATTAACTCCTGATGGCCCCTTGATGTAGGCACACATATTATCTACACTTACAAACAATGGAGCTGAGTCACGCAGAGATTAAATAATTGGCCAAGGTCTCACAGCTAGTAAGCGACACAGGTAGGATATGTATCCTGACAGTCCCGTCCCAGAATCCTTGCTCTTTACCTTCATGTAGGTGGCCTCTCCTCTTTATCAAACGCTACTATACCTCTTATTTATCTCAAGCCTGCTTAGGTATTGTGGCCTTGGAGGAGATTGAACACATGTGAACAGTTTCAGATCAAGTGAACAGGTGTGCAGAAGTGGTGGGGAGACCAAGGGAAGGTGGGTGGCCTCACCAGCTGGTCCATCTGTGGAGCTGCTTTACTCAGAAATCTCTTAGAAGTCCAAAAATAGTTGGATCTGAATTAAATGCATCTGATCTCTTACTTTTCTCTCCTTAGGGCATACATTTTATATCACTGAAAATTTCTTTCTTCTCCATAAGGAAAGGCAGTATAGAATGGTGTTTAAGAACATGAACTTGAGCTATACCTCCTGGGTTCAGTTCCTAGAGTTGAATTACTATTATTATATTTCTATTGCATGTCTTCAATGTTGGGAAGAGACTGTAGTATGTGGTCATGAAGTTTTCTCCTTCCTGAGCACGCTGTCAGATCACACTTCACTACTTCTTCCTAAGTGGGGCTGTGTCACTAGTTCCCACCAATAATATAAGAGTAGAAATGATGTGTGATATTTCCAGTCCAAGATGCATAAGAGCAAGTGTATTTTGTCTGTTCGCTTTCCTGTCATGTTTAACATCTGGATGCAGAAGATCTGGATGCATTGGAGAATTTCAAGGCCTTAAGGGATGGTGGAGCCCCAATAAGGAAGGAGTTGCATCCTTGAATTACTACGTGAAATAAAGCACCTCCTCAACACTGAACTATGTTTGATTTTGCTGTGGTCCAGCACAATAATGAACATTTATTTTATGGTCAGTGAAATTTTGCATTGATTCTTGTAACAGCTAGCTTTTATTATACTAACTATTATGAATGTATAATAGCCAGGTCATCAAAATGATCACTCTTTTAAATTACAAATTACCTTGACTTAAAATATTTTTCCTCAGTTTGCATTCCTCTCCAGAAGGGGTTTGACAAGCTCCATTATCTATAAATCTTTTTCCTCTATTAATTACCCTGCTCTATCACCTAATCACTTCAACACCTCTGTATAGTTCCCCAAATTAAAATACTTTAGAATGGACACAGATATTTTTAGTAGTTAAGCATTGATTTATAAATCTGTACAATCTTAGTACAATTGGTGGAAATACTCATAAATTAAGTAAAATCTATTGATGTTATCTGCCATGAAACCTTGTTTACTTGTTTACTATTTGTAAACAAGTTTACTATTTACTACTGTTTACTATTTACTACTTGTTTACTACTTGTAGTAAATTTTCTATTTAATTGGGCCACTTGAATGGACAGAACAAATAAAATGGCTCATGTGGTCACAACTCTCACAAAGAAAATTATCTCTAATAATAATATTATCCCTTTCTGTAATTATTGCACTACTCACAAGGAAATCTTTACTTTTTTACCCACTTACCAAATTAGTAAATAAATTTAAGCCCTAAATCTTCATGCCAACATTTCAAAAAGGGCTCCCAAAAGCTTGTATATTTCCAGAGATCAAATTCTAAAGGACATGCACTTCTTAAAAAGTACTTGAAAAAAATGCTATGTTCAGGATTTCAAATATGAATTCATTGTGTTCTTTTCAGAAGTTACATAGTCAGGGTCCTTTGCTTGTACTGGTTCAGTCCCAAGAAACAGAAGAACAATTTGTGTATTAATCAGCCCTGGCAGAAGAGTATTTCTCCTATAACCTTTGCATCTCCAAATGCCTCAAACAGTTGAAAAACTAAAAGATTATTGCTTGATTTGGCCACATTCCTTGCAATCTTGACAGTAAGATGCTCAGAAAAATTTCCTTTGCTGTACAACATGCATGCTTTACTCACAGGCTGAGAAGATACAGAATACTTTTTTGGAATTTTCATATAACCACCAGAATTTATAGGTATATAATATTCATTTATTTTATTAAGAAGATATAAGCAACATCTTTTACTTTGTACTTTTTAATTGCATATTAAGAAACACAATCTTTGGAATATTTTTTTTTTTTTTTTGAGACAGAGTCTCACTCTGTTGCCCAGGCTAGAGGGCCGTGGCTTCAGCCTAGCTGAGAGCAACCTCAAACTCCTGGGCTCAAGCAATCCTTCTGCCTCAGCCTCCCGAGTAGCTGGGACTACAGGCATGTGCCACCATGCCCAGCTAATTTTTTTTTTCTCTCTCTATATATATTTAGTTGTCCAGATAATTTCTTTCTATTTTTAGTAGAGACGGGGTCTCGCTCTTGCTCAGGCTGGTCTCGAACTCCTGACCTTGAGCAATCCACCCGCCTCGGCCTCCCAGAGTGCTAGGATTACAGGCGTGAGCCACCGTGCCCGGCCTCTTTGGAATATTTTTAAATGGTTCAACCAAAACTTTTTAGAATATGATTTATTTAAAATATATTACAAAATTTACCCATTCCACAATTTTTATGTTGTCTACCCAGTTTTTTAAATAAATGCTGTGTATATAAAGACAAGTCAGATGTTGCTCCTGACCCTAAACAACATCTGCAAAACAATGAACAAAAAGCAAAGAGATATTTCTAGAGGTAAATAAGGTCTAGTAAAACAACATTAAATTATAGGTTATGAAATCATTGGCTGAGTATGTTTTAAGTTTAGATGAACAAAGCAATAAACATCACATCTAAAACCCAGAGATCATATTATATATCCTAAGTAAAAGCTGTCAGCATGGCAGTCTTGACCATATGTCCACAAACTCAAGTTGGATAAAAGGAAAAAGGCTGAAGTCTTGTAAGATCAAGGTCAAAATGTAGATATATATTTAATCAGCATTAAAATAAATCTTCCAGCTTCTCCACAGAGAGCTCATTTTTTAATCTTACGAGTTAGTTGAGAAAGGTTTCAAATCCACTATAAAATTGATAGAACTTTTTATTATGTTGTTGACATCCAAATATGCAAATGTGCTTTTCTTAAGAAATTAATGGTAAAATAAAATTAAAATTAAAATGTTTCCTAGCTAGTAAAATTTCATATTATATTTAGTGATACAGAGAAGAAATCAATCTATCTTGGTGACAAATGATTGATTGGAGAATTCTTTTAGTATGATTCATCCCAATACTGTAAAAAGGATAATAGCATAGCAGGGAGGGAATATAGATTTGAAAGAATATTAGAACAATAGAGCAAGATCAAAATATATATTTAATTAGAAATACATCTTTCCTATATTAGGAAATATAGATTTGATAGAGTAGTAGAACGACACAGAAGCTTAAACCACTTCAGTGTTTATTTTACACACAAGGGAAGTGAACGCAAAGAGGACTAAAATCACTCAAAGTCACCAAACTAGTTTATTGGTAGATTTTGGGCAAGAACTAGGTTGAGGTCTTAGTCATAAATTCTTTGTCTAAGTTAATGTATAGATGAGTCTTCCTGTGTTTTCTTCCAGAATTTTTATGGTTTCAGCTCTGTTCAACATCACTAATCATCAGGGAAATGCAAATTAAAACCACAATGAGATACCACCTTACTCTTGTCAGAATTGCCCTTATTAAAAAGTCAAAAAACAATAGATGTTGGTGCAGATGCAGAGAAAAGAGAACATTTATACACTGTTGTGGGAGTGTAAACCAGTACAAAGTCTTTGGAAAACAGTATGAAGATTCCTCAAAGAACTAAAAGTAGACCTACCATTCGTCCAGCAATCTCACTATTGGGTATCTACCCAAAGGAAAAGAAGTCATTTTATAAAAAAAGACACCCACAATTGAATGTTTATGGCAGCACAATTCACAATTGCAAAGATATGGAATCAACCTAAGTGCCCAACAACTGATGAGTGGATAAAGAAAATGTGGTGTATACACACACACACACACACACACACACACACACACACACACACACCATGGAGTACTACTCTGCCATAAAAAGAAATGAAATAATGTCTTTTGCAGCAGTAACATGGATGAAGCTGCAGACTACTATACTAAGTAAAATATCTCAGAAACTGGAAAACAAATACCGCATGTTCTCACTTATAAGTGGAAGCTAAACAATAAGCATATATGGTCATAAAATAGTATTAATATAATTGGAAACTATTGGACACTAAGAAGTGGGGAAAGAGGAAGAGGATAAAGGATCAAAAATTATCTATCAGGAACACACTATTCAGGTGACGGATACACTAAAAGCCTTGACTTGACCATTATACAATTCATCCATGCAACAAAAAACACTAATACCACCTAAATCTATTGAAATAAATAATTTTTTTAAAAAAAGAACTTGGCTGAGTCTCATCCTGAGCTCCTTCATGCTATCAGTTTGTATACAGAATGATCCCCAGATAAAGTGTTCGAACTGACTTTTCCGCATTTCACAAATCAAAGTAAAACAAAATCGGGAACAAAGTGGTAATAGAGTAGCAGAAAAAGTTGGTATAAAAATCAAAAATGAATTCTAACCCTATGTCATCGATTAATGATGGAGCTTTTAACTTTAGGGTACTAATTTTTTAAATGGAGAGAACACATCCTCTTTCTGTCTAACTCAGAGGACTATAGAGAAACTAGAGTGAGATCACAAAAATGGTAGATATTGTAAGTTATTGTTATTTCCAATTTTCAAGGGAAGTTTTGCAATTAAATACCATTTTTCCTTAAAAAGAGAGTGAGAATATATTTAGACTACTAAAATGTTTTTTCTATATCTTTTAGTTTTCTTAAAGTGGAGATGCAATTATTATACATAAATGAGTTAAGAATGCCATACTAAATATCTTACGTGCTTTTCTCAGGGATGCATAAAACTTTCTCCATGGATATGTTCTAATTTCAAAGTTAATTTTGTGTGAAATATATATGGCACTTTTAAATCTCTAAATTAAATAATTTTAGTTCCAAATTGGACCAACAGTTAAGTAGTTGCCAGTATTAACTAAGGCCCTATTGGTAGCACATAGTACCTTAAAATAAAAACAAAACAACAATGTCATTGCCTCTCCATTTAGCCTTTCTCCTTTGAAAGTACTCCCAGCCCCACCATTAAACTCTTCCAACATTTTTAAAGTTTTAAAACATTTCCTTTATTGACTACCTTTTTATTCTGAAACAGAGATTCATAGAAAGTTGCAAAAATATGCCAAAAATCCCTCTGTACCCTTCAGTCAGTGTCTTATAATGACAATATCCTGCACGGCTAAAATACAATATCAAAATTAGGAAATGGACTTTGGTTCAAGGCTTATTCCAACTTCACTAGTTTTACATGCACTCATTTGGGGGGTGTGTGTGTATGTTTGTTGTAGGTAATTTAATTTTATCACATGTGTACACAGTTGACCACCACCACAATCAGGATACAGAACTGATTCCATCACCGTAAGTATCCCTCTTGCTACCTCTTTATAGCCACACACAACCTCTTTCCCCACACCATCCCTAACTCTTACTATGTCAATAATCTCTTCGTCCCTATAATTTTGCAATTTCAAGAATATCAGGGAAAGGGAATCATATTCATGTAACTTTTTCAGATGGAGTTTTTCACTCAGCAGAGTTCCCCTGAGATTCATCTAAGTTGTTGTGTGTATAAATAGTTTGTTCCTTTTTATTATTGTATAGCATTCCATGCTATACAATATTCCATTATTGTATAGCATTCCATTAATATAATGCATTAACTTTCTTATTTTTCCTTTGAGACAGGGTCTTTCTCTGCTGTCCAGACTGGAGTATAGTGGTGTCATCATAGCTCACTGCAATCTCAAATTCCTGGGCTCAAGCCATCCTCCTGCCTCAGACTCCCCAGTAGCTGGGACTATAGGCACATGTCACCATGCCCGGCTAATTTTTGTATTTTTTTGTAGAGAAGAGGTCTCATTACGTTGTTCAGGCTGATCTTAAACTCCTGGAGCAACTCAAGCTATCCTCTCACATTGGCCTTTCGAACTGCTGGGATTAGAGGCATGAGTCACCGTGCCTGGCAATGTGTATTAACTTTTTAAACAAACTTTTGTTTATCTTTTTCAAACATATGGCATTCCAAAAATGAAAACATTGGCTGAAAAGATGTGTCTAAATTATAAAGAACCAATTATTCATATGCTGTATAAATAAAGATGTTTGGAATAAGAGAGCATACTTTCATAATGTTTGGAAAAAATAACATTCTAAAGAGAGGATTTTATCTAAAATAGAACTCAGTTTCTAAGTTCTGAAAATATAATATATCCTATTTAGTAGTTCAATTTGTAGCTGGAAAAATTGTGCCTATATCCCAGAAAGTCTTATAAATAATTTACTGTTAATTTCAGTTTTTAATTCATTTACAAATTAGATGAGGTTAGATTATTCATTGCAATAAAATATGTTAGAGAAAATAGCTTTTTCATAGTCGATTATTACAGTATCATTTTCTTTGAAGTATGAGATGTATTTTTTTAAAAAACTGACTACAGATTATTAGTAACTTTGCTGTGATTATAATATTCATCTTTCAGATACATCCTGGAAGTAATTTGATTAAAAAATTAGTGCACATCAATTCAAAAATACTATGCCACAATTTAGAATGATGATAAAGGTAAGCAATTTAATGATATGGGACTATATTCTTGAGCTATTAGTAACTGGTATAGCAGTTTACAAAATAGTATATAGTGTAATTCTATTTTTGTAAAATGACATATTTATATCCACATAGGCATAAACACTGGAAGATTGGCACATTCTGAGATATTGATTGGCACATTACTCTTCAAATGCTTTAAACAGGGCTTAATCCCAGTCTGACTTACACAAGTACAGCTCTTGTCTAAAAATAGTATTTTCCTTTCACTGTAAGGTCAGTGTTTTGTATAAGAATATTACTTTCCTTTTCTCATTCAGCTGTACCTAAGTTCACTAATTAACATGTTTACTTTATTCACTTTCACAAAAATAATTCAATTGTTGATGCTCCTTTTATATCCTCATCATCAACAGAAGCAGCGGTTGCATAACACTGATTAAACAAATTACTTCATAATCAAAACTACAAAAGCAGAAGGCTTCAGTGTCTCAGTTTCCCTAAATACATCAAATTCAGTTTGTAAAAAATGTTTAAAGCTTATGAGTGCATCAGCATTGCTCCACTCACATCTTATGATTTCTTTTTCCTTTACTTTTTACCAAACAAAGCTGCTGTGGAATTGCTCAACCATTTACCATTTCTTCCTGCTTCTTATTTTACACAACTTTTAGTGATATTCGTAAACTGTGGCATGTTATTGATTGATATTATGTATAGCCTTGGGTAGACTTCTGGCAAGGCCTATACTCTTTTCCCCTCTCCTGCCCCTACAGGCAACATATAAAAATTGTTAGATCAGTGCATCTGCTGTTACAGCCCCGAGTAAAGCTTGTAATTTATAGTGCCACCAATATCTAATTTTCTTTTGAATTAAAAGCTTACCTTTTATACATTAAGCATCAGGATTAGTACTTCAAAGGCATCCATTATAAAAATTTTCAATTAATTATAAGCTACTTATAGAAAACTGGGGTCAATTACTGGTGCAATTTTTTTTTCTCTTAATAGTCTATATCCATTACCATTCTACAAACACAAATGTATCTCAAGGACATATTCTTTCTTAATTTGTAAAAAAAAAAAAAAGCAGAGCAATTTCAATATGGTTGTATAGATGGCTTCTAGAAAACAAATGTGGAACCTACCCTGTTGATAATACTACTACTACTATTACTACTACACTTACATGGTAGTAATTACTATCTATCTGTTAAGTACTTTGACTCTTTTGTCTTAACTACAACCCTATGAATTAAGTGATTTGCTCACCAATTTAACTGGCTTGCCCCAGGTCACCTGCTCAGCAGATGGGGGAACTACAATTTAGACCCAGGTAGTCTGGCTCTGATTACATATGGTAGAATGATTATTACAGAAATTTTTTAGAGTATGAACTGCTTTGGGAATAATATTCATCTGAATTTTGTGTCTCCAATGCTTTCCCCATTTTCAGACTTACCCATGCCTGTGTTAATCATCCACAGCTTGGCTTCAGAGCAGCAGTATTTCACTGGTTTTCCAGCAGTTCGTGGAAGACTCCAGCTACCTTGTATGGGCATTCTCTCAATGCTTTAAGCATCACTTTACTATATAGTGAGCTTATCCTAGAGGCTAAATAGCATATACAAATCAGAGAGTACAAATTCATAATTTCTAGCCACCTCTATGCAAAAGGTGATCTACAAATTGCTTTGAATTATATTAAAAGTTCAAAAACATAATTCAACTTCTTGATCCCTCCCATTCTCCAACTTTAAAATACTGGCTGCTACAATTGATATATATACTAGTACTCCGAAGATGTGACATTTTCCAATAAGAGACAATGTTTGGAAGTCTAAAGACTTGAATTTGTATCACACTTCTGCTCTATGACCTTGGATAAGTTACTTAACCTCTCTGGGTTTTACTTAACTTATTTGAATACTTAACTATATGACTTCCATAACAATGGGCTTTCTTAGATATTAATGTAAGAATTCATGATAAATTAGAGGTTCATTTAATGATGGTTACCTGAAGGAACATGCATGGACTGGGCCAATTCAAAGACATTTGTCTTAGTGATCTGCCATACTCCTCTTTCTGTTCAGGAAAGAACAGGTAACCGTCAGTATTTTTACACTGCCTAAAAAAAAACTTTAGTTGACAGAGTGAGAGCTATAAAACTTCACTGTATGATCAATTTGAAGCCATCTTTGGGGAGAACAAAAGGATCATCAAATTATTATGGCTCTGCAGATGAGAGTTTACACAGAGCCATTTTTTGTGTCCACTGAGAGAGCAACTAGATAAGCTGTGGAAGTCTCTTTCACCTGAACAGTTAAAACCACAAATATATCCTGGACTGAAGTTCAGCCAGTAGCTCTTCCTTGGTCCATGCATAATTTAAATCATTCTTATTCTATATCCTATAAATATGCAGAGGATGCAAGATGAGAACCAGACACATTCCCCAGGAGAAGCTGCTTGGGCCTAGCCAAACCTCATCAGAGTTCACTTCAAAGATCAATTCTTCATGTCCGTTGGATCAAGTTTAAATATTGTGTGTGATCCCACTGCTCCCTGTTTTCCCGTTGCATTATGCATGATCTTTGACTGTTTGTAATGTAACAAACTGCAGTGTTTCAATAGTGATTTTGCATTTTGTGCTAAACTTTGCCATATTTATAGACTAATGGGCTATTATTGTGCATATTTATAATGTTACAAAATAGTAATTCTCTATTTTGATAGTGAGAAGCAAAAGACTCTTTAAAATATTAATAAGTCTATACATCACAGAAAAAAAAATAATCTCACAAAGGCAGACTTCTCTATTGGCTTTGCTTTTGATTCTCTCCCCGCTCCCTTTTCCCCAGCCTGGCATTTCCATAATTGCTTCTTATCTTGTTTTATAGACTGGCAATAACTGTGCCTGGGCAACTGTTTTTAGAAGAAACAGAAATATTACCTGTTAATGGAATTGCACAACGATCCAACTTGTTCTTACTGTTAGGACAACTAATAATATTAATAATTTGAAATATAGTATTAACATTGTTTCCATTCTGATTCTAAAGTTAGAAGAAAGAAATCTGGGGGTAGAATATAATATTAGTGACACTGTCTATAGTTAATCCCTTAGATGTTATTTCCGACTATATCTATGTTTGTAATAGTTATATTTCCTGAAGTCATTCATGGGATTCTAATGTCTATAGCTGAGAAATGCCTTAAGATGCTCTTGTTCTATAATGCTCAAACATTGTTACTTACTAGAATTCTAGAGAAGTTCCCTAAATGCCACCAAAAGTGGTATGGCAAAGAACATACATCTGGCAAAATTTTATTTAAGTTTTGATTATTATCTAATGTTCTAGTCACATTTGTGATTCTCTACATGAAATAATTTCCACATTTTCTTTCAACCATGCATATCCTTGTCAGCAAGGAATACAAATACATGTCATATCAATGTAATCAATACAGAAGTGAGACAAGATAACGTATAGTAGAATATGGGCAAATATATAGTTATATATACATCAACGTATTCCATATATACAGAAAATATTTCTATATTCCTTCAAGTACTATAAATTTGCTTTATCAAGTGTTGAAGTAACATGAATAGAGTCTCCTAGTAAACATTTTCTCAGAAAATTGTAGTTCACTTCATGAACATGATTTCAAAGAGAAAGAATCCTTGAGTGCAAGTGCCCGATCTTTGTTTTCTGAGGAACATAACAGTATAAATACCATTCCACCTTATTTTGTTGTCTGGGAAAGAGGTTGAAAGCATGGTGGACACTTGAATGGAATCTGAGGGTCTAAGACTCATTCTTACCTGCCCATTAGTACATCAGTTTATCATGGACACTTAAATTCAGGTTGTTTTCTGGGGCTTGTTCTAAAATGTTCAGCTCAAAAAGTTGATGAATGGGTTTGTTTGTTTGTTTATATATTGAGACAGGGTCTGGCTATGTTGTCCAGGCTGGAATGCAGTGGCCTTTCATAAGCTTGCTCGTAGCACACTACAGCCTCAAACTGCTGGGCTCAAGTGATCCTCTCACTTCAGCCTCCTGAGTATCTGGGATTACAAGCATCCACCCCCACATACAGCATGAGTCATCTTTTAATCTATTAGAAATGTAATGATGTTTTTGATGTCTATAACAGAGATTGAAGTAATGCAACTTTCTTCCTTTATTCTATTACTTTTCTGATGTTTTGCTTTAAAAAGTTTTACTTTTTCACTAATCTCCAAATTTCACATTTTTATCCTAAATGACTTCCTTCTAAAGATGCTGCCCATGATAAGCAGTATCCTAATTCTCTCTTGAAAGCTTTTTTCACTCTTGCATATTTTCTCCCATCCAGCACTGACACCAACTGAGCTATTTCTTTATTCCAGACACAATTCTCCTCTGAGATTTTCATCAATAAATAAAGAGACACGCTGCTATCACAGCTGCTTGACATCTACCAAGCCCCTCATTAGGTACTGGACTACAACATAAAAGAACGAACATATTTTAAATGCCTATTGAAAGTCAAGTCAAAAAGTTAATATTTCCACACATTTGCCACTGTTCAAAAGCAAAAAGAAATTCCAAATGGTTGTAAAACCAAGCCTCTTATCTTTTCATAGTTCAACTAGCTGCGCTATAAGTCTCAAGACAACCTCTTCCTCCTTATTCTACGGTTAATTTCCTACCTTTGCTATGCCATCATCCACCTGCATCCTCATGGACACATTCAAACCTCCAAGCCTTTGGATCATCTGTGGGGCCTTGCCATCACCAAATAGCAATTTAAATGCTGTAGCTTTAGGCTTCCTAGGGATTTTATGAAGGCTCAAAATAAGAAAGAACCTAGCAGTTGGCACACTCATTCGTATGGAGTGTTGGATTGTTAGGAAAAGAAAGGATCATTAAGATCATTAATTCAGTCCACTCATTTCATAGGATGAGGCCCTGGAGGAAAAGTGACTTGTCCAAGATAATACGGCTAGCCAGGATCCCATGTAGGAGAGTAAAACTGCTCTAATATTTCACTCTAGCACCATCCCTATCACAACATACACTTTCCCAAAGCCTCCTTTGCATTTTTCCAAATCAATTATACCTTCTTATTTTTTCCCAATCTCTTGAGTGCCCATGATGCAAATGAAGAAATACAGTTCTTTAAAAATTACTATGGTTTCTACAGGCAATTCAATGATTTTTGAAAAATACACATACATACAAATTGTAACCTGCTTGTTTTGCTCCCCAGCTTCAAGCAGAACTATCACACTGACAGCTGAAGACACCAAAGAAGCACATCTTTATTATTCAGGACATCATTAAGATATAATGATCAAAAGATCTGGATTATCCCTCATTATGGATCATGCTGAAATATTTGCTTCATGTGAGGTCCCAGGGGTTTGAATTTTGCATGACCTCATGTGCTTTGGAAATTTCTTCTGAAGAATCACCCCCTTGGATATGTAATTGGTTGTCAGCATTTATTTAATTTATTAATTAAGTTTTAGAGCACAGTTATATTTCCAAAGAAGAAAGGCCTACCTTTGTCTCCAGAGCTACAAGGTGTGCAGCATGGCTGACACTCCCTAGTGGCTGTCCACACGTAGCACGGCTGTGTGCTGCTTGATCAGAACAAAGAGCCAAGAATGCCCAGAGCTGAGGACCCCACTGAATGGAGCAATCACTCCTTTCTGTGCTACTCTGGAAATGGTTCATAGAGTCTCCAATTAGCACCTGTCATCGGCATGCACTAATTCTCAAAGAACTACGTTGAGAGAATAAATTTATTTATTTCACGTTAGTCAGATTAATTGAAACCGAATTTCTTCTAGTCAAAAATATGTTTGAAGAGATTGAACCCAAAGGTTCACATATCCATTACTGGCACCAGCTTTCATTATAATGACTTCACTCCAAAGATTTCTGCAAAGACTTCTTTTTAAACTAGCATTTTAGAAATCATATTTTGAAACTAGTCTTGCTTCTATTTAGTCACCTCCCAGAGAAATATACCCTTTTTGGATGCCCTCCCCCCAAATGTAACTTGCATTTGAGCATGTTAAACGATTGTGGTTTACACAAGGAAATAAATACAAGTGGGAAGTACATGTGTGCCTTAGTAATCTCTCTCTCTCTCTGTCCCTCTGCCCCCTCAACACACTCTGATATTAACAAGTGAATGATAAATATATTAGTGTCTTTACTTAAATATCCTGATGGAAACCAAACTCTTAAAGCTATTTTAACGAAGTATTTGTCCATGAATTATTTCCAAGAGTGGCAAGAGAGCATGCAATCACAGTTTTATAATTCATATCACTTCGAGGTATAGAAACAAGCACATTAACTAAATGAATGATACAAGATGGCCCACTCCTCTTTTCCTAAAAAGGAGACACATTTCTCCCTGAGAGACTACATTAAATATAACTTATTTTCTTTGGAAAATTTCATTAAAAAAGTGGAAAATTCATCCTATAAAATCAGACATTTAGAGTACTGTAATTTTATTAGTGTTTCTGGACAAATTTTTCTAATATCCCTGCAGCTTTCTATTATGATTCACAATGTCTGCAATAAGAGAGTAGTGAGAGAAGAACCCATTAAGAGGCAGTTACTATACTGCTGGATGCAGCTAATAATCTCTTTATTTTTCATTTTTATTACTCTATAGTTTATAAATGACAATCTACTCATTACCTATTGTTATAAATATTTTGATTTAATAATGGAAATATACGTCAATAAACAGTACCTACCAGAAGCTTTCTGCAATACTTAGCAGTGCATAAATGTATATCATAGAATTTTCTGCCTACTAGACTTATTTCTTGGGAATCTAGATGAACTCATAATTTTAGCTATGATTACTGCCTGTAAACCTAGCATCATTGCTGCTACATTAAATGTTTTATCTACTGTTCGTGAGTAATAATGAATCTGACTCATTTATTTTCTATTATGAAATATAGTTTTCTAAGATATTAATATTTTTTTCAGAGAGACTAGTCTTGACGTAAAACAGGGAAGGGAAAACTATAGTTGTGAGTTGGAACTTTTCTAACAATAACAAAGTAATCAATGTTTTGGTAAGAATTGTGACAAGCCTGCAGATAGCAACGCACAGTTCACTGAGTATAAATGGAAAAATCTGAACAGACTCTCATCGGTATAACCCTTCTAAAAATCTCATAGCTTTTTTTCCCCACTAGCTAACATTAATGTCAAAAGCATCCAATATATCAAAGGTTTTGTTGCAATCTGGAACACTATCATTTGATTTCCTCTAGACCATTTCTGCAAGAAGTAAATATAACCGAGACACAACAAACAAAATAGAATCTTGGTATTATCGAGCTATGGTTTTCAAAAGTAAGAAAATTTTAGAATACTAACTTTAAGATTATTCCTAAGCACTTTCTGGAGATAATGAAAATTGTATTAGGTTAGCAATGCCCTCTTCCTCTTCCCTCTTCTTCCTCTTTCTTCCCTGCATTTTTCTTTTGCTCATTTTTCTTTTTATCAGTCCACACTGAATAAGAATGCACTGCCTAAAAAGTGAAGGTTTACTAACTACCTTTGAAAAGCCTCCCCTTTTCCTCCCTGGTCCTCTAGTTCACTAGGTGGTCTCTGGTTTCACTCCTGCTGCCAATGACAGTGACTCATTTCTGAGGCCAGTATTTATTATCCTTTCAGGTATTGTTCTCAAGATGTATTGTGCTACACGAAATCAGTAAATAAATAGTTATTTGATTCATACTCTATCCAAGGCACTGTGCTAAATCCTATGCAAAGAGATAAAAATCATGCCCTTTGCTTCACGATAAATTAGAATCTAATGGGGAGCATAAAAATATAATAGTCACAAAGTAGTTTAGCAATTCTCAACCTTGGCTGCACAGTAGGATCACTTGTGGAGTTCTCAAAAACATTGACACTGGGACCTTACCTCAACCCATTAAACTAGAATCTCTGGTGGTCAACGTTGTCTAAAAGACAAGGGATAGAGGCAATGGTATTGTTAGAATTGAGTGGAAAATGTCCTAAATGTGTACTTATGTGTAAATATCACATCAAGTGTCTGTAAAGAACAAGGATTCAGTGGAGCTTTAAATCCATGTAACACAAGGGACAATGATGTATTTAGTAATGTTCTAAAATTGTTCATTGAATTCTCTCTTCTCACAATTTTCGTCTTCAGAGTTCACAGAAGATACACCATGTCTCAGTGAACTGGTTTCATTAGGAAAGGAAGGCGTACTTGTTATCTACTGCTGTGTAATAAATTACTACAAAAGTAAGTGGTTTAAAACAACAATACACATACATTATCCTCACTGTTTCTGTGGGTCAGTAATTCAGGAATGCCTACTAAGCATTTTCAGCTCCAGGTCTCATTAGATTGCAGTGAGATTTCGACCATGGCTGTAGACAGCTAAAGGCTTCAGGAAGGCAAGAGGAATGGCTTCCAAAGTGGCTCATTAATGGGGCTAGCATCACACGTTTCTTAGTCCATTGGTTTTGTACTTCTCCTCTTCATCACCTATGTTTACAAGTTTTTTCTTAAATTATATTTTTCCCCACCCATGATTTCTAAGACCATTAAGTCTACTTTTATTCAATACATACTTATCAAATATCTCTGTACAAGGGACTATATACCTCCTATTTTTCCAGGCTGAAGATATCACAAATTAAAGGGGAAAACATATGCTCACATGCAGCTACCATGCCTACAATATTGTACTGGTGTAC
>NW_012137858.1:2032951-2034222 GCF_000956105.1 Propithecus coquereli | reverse complement strand
ACAGAAAATCCACCATGGGAGAACAACTTCCAAAAATTATTTTTTAACCTTAAGTTAGTAAAGATCACAATAACATAAAATGCTGATGCTATAAAGCTAATTTTTAAAAGCAGCATTCAGAATTGTAGAGATGGTGTAACACAATTATGTGAAGTTATAATTTGAAAGAAAATAAACAAGTTGGTTTTGAGTGATGGCACATGCATAACACTTTCTCCTTCTTATTTTTTCAAATTTCTTTTAATAAAAACACATTCATTTAAAATAAAAATATAAGAAACATATGGATATGTGTATGTAAGATATATAGGCTACCTTCTAATTCAAGTGTAGCTATTGGCTGTGATAGTTTCAGCTTCCCAAATTGTTTTTTATCTATGTGCTGAGACAAATTAGACCACTGACTCAAGTGCTGCTCCCTGGGTGCAGTGAGAACATCAACCTTTAGAAGGTGCCTTAAAAATGAGAAGTGTTACATGAATTGATATTTTAGTTGTGTGCATGTGTATAAACTTTTCTGGATATATGGCTTGCCATTTAGTTGGGTACTTATTTTGGGCCACTCAATGTGCATACGGATATGTGTGATTTCATATATGTGAATAAATGTTGGCATTTGGATTATTTTTGGCCAAAGAGTATGTGTGAAATTAGACACAGTCAGGGGCCAAAAATAGCCAAATGGCAAGCCAATTACATAAATGTTGTCTGGCATACCAAAAAAAAAATCTGGCTTAGTTACTATAAAACCAAAGTTTTAGTCCCAGTTATTATTACTACTACTATTACTTCTGGTGCTACTGCCACTAAAACCACTAACAATTACCAGGCCTTATTACACATATAAAATTTACAAAGTTTTCCATAACTTGTTTCTTTTACAACAAACAATAACCTTATATGAGGTAAGTAACAATACCATAGATATGTAGATATCAATACCATAGCAGGACAAGAAAAATGATTCTTAGAAAGGTTAAGTATTTCAGTAAAGTCACAGATATATAAGTGACAAAGTGGATACACTGAACTCAAGAATCAGACAAATGAATTGCGTGGAAGTTCTGTCCCTTATATATCACATGACCTAGAGCACTCATAAGCAGCTCTGCATTACAGTTTTATTTACCTGTAAAATGAAATGACCATTTGTGCTCTAGAACATGGGTGAAAGTGCTATAAAAATGGAAACTGATGGAATGTGTAAAGGATTGGTACTCAAACATGTTCCCCTTCCCTATAAATGCAACAATTAATTTATTCTTGGAACA
>NW_012137858.1:2031902-2032901 GCF_000956105.1 Propithecus coquereli | reverse complement strand
ACCTCCTATTTTTCCAGGCTGAAGATATCACAAATTAAAGGGGAAAACATATGCTCACATGCAGCTACCATGCCTACAATATTGTACTGGTGTACGATAACAGACATCACACGCAAACAAAGGGCTATGGTAAATGAAGGGAGGAGAGATTAGTGGCGTACAGGAAGAATTCAAAAATAACTTGGCATTGAACTTGAGCAATAATGACAAATGTGGTTTTGAGAGGCAAGAAGGGGAACTAAAGGCTAGTTGACCTAAGCCTCTTTTCTGGGACCACTGGTGACTCTGTTAAACTGTGTCAAATTTATAACATAAACAACATATTTCTGGGCTAAAGGAACATATTCAGGAGGAGTTGATAGATGAATACAAAGATTTGTTAAATAGCTGAAGCGTATGTAATGATAGGTGGGTATGGGTAAAGATTAGGTGAGGTAGACCGAATAGCTTCAAGCTTGATGGTAAAACCAAATACAAATCTGTGGTTGCAAGGAAATGTGTTGAAAATTCACAGGATGTGAAAATATATGAATTTTAAGTGAAGTGATCACCATGGGTTATTTTTCATTTGTTTGTTTATGACTTTTTAAATAACTCTACAGCAACACTAAACAACTTGGGCATATATTGGAAAAAGCAAACAGTGAAAAGGACACAGGCCAGAAAATTAAAAATGGCTGGATGTCAATGGGAAAAGGAATTGAAGGTCCAGAGAGGGCATCCCAGAAAATGGTGAGAAAGCTCTCCTGAAGCTGAGAGAGTATGGTGGACGGCTAAACTGGGAAGAGCCTGAAGAACTAAGGTCGTGGTGCAGGTGAAGAGCTAACAAACCTATTGTCAGGCCTTCTGATAACTGAATTAAAGTCCTAATAGAGTTCTTTGGGTCAAAGATTGAAAACTTGGTATCCTTAGACTGAAGTCAAAGAGGAATAGCTATTTTCCTCAACTTTTACAAAAGTAACAACAGCAAGTTAAATTGGCCTAACTTTTCCTTTACAA
>NW_012137858.1:2027714-2029217 GCF_000956105.1 Propithecus coquereli | reverse complement strand
AAATGACTCAAATGTCTATCAACTGATGATTCATAAAAGTTACAGTATATTTAAACAATGGAAAATTATTCAGCATTTAAAAGAAATGAAATACTGATACATGCTACAACATAGATGAATCCTGAAAACATACAACTGAAAAAAATCAGTCACAAAAGAGCACATATTGCATGATTCTATTTATATGAAATATCCAGAATAAACAAAGGAATACAGAGAGAAAGTAGTAGTTGTTTAGAGTATGGGAGATGGAAAGAGAAGGGTTTTCTTTTAAGGGCTACAAAAATGTTCCAAATTTTATTATCGTGATGGTTGCACATTCTGTGAATATACTAAAAATACATTAAACTGTACACTTTGAAGGAGTGAATTACGTCATATTTGAATACTATCTTAATAAACAAATGAAAAGTTTGCCATCGCCATCATCCTAAAAAAATTTCTAGAAAACTCCCTTATTTGTAGAATTTCCCTATAAAATTTCATGTGTGAATTCATATAAATATGTATACAGTACAATAAATTATACATAAACACACAGACACATACAGGTCAATTTTTTTTTTCCCTAAATAGGCCTTTGAAAACCAGTTTTAGGATAGGTTCTCGCAATTAAAATTCTTCACTAGGTGGTCAGGCCAATTTTAAATTATCCAATTCTTGGCATTTTCACTGTTTCCCATGCGAGAATATGTCAGAAGATAATAAGATCTCAGAGGAATTTTTTTCTTTCTAGTCAGCTGAAATTGTCCTGACTTAATTTCATTCCATTATTCCTTATTACATTGCTTTGGACAGCCTAATTCCATTCCCCCCCTTGGTGGCTATATCCTCTACCTAGACCTGAACATAAGTATGCACATCTTCTGCAATAATCAGACCTCAGCACAGTAGCTTTAAAATTACCTGGGCCTCCCAATGAATTGACATTATGGGCACTCGGGCTGACAATCCAAAATAATGCCTGAAAGCTTTTCTTTGTTTAGCTTTGTTCTACTATTCAAATCATGTTTAAAAATTTGTCACTTACAGAAGAAAATGTTGGAAAAACTCTTACAGATATCGGCCTAGGCAAAGAATTTATGAAGACCCTAAAAGCAATCACGGCAACAACAAAAATAAATAAATGGGACCCGATCAAATTAGAAAGCTTCTGCATAGCCAAGAAAACTATTATTAGAGTGAACAGACAACCTACAGAACGGGAGAAAATATTTGCATGCTACACATCTGATAAAGGGCTGATAACTAGAATCTATACAGAACTCAGGAAAATAAAAAGAAAAAAATCAAACAACCCCATTAAAAAGTGGTCACAGGACATGAACAAAACTTTTCAAAAGAAGACAGACTAATGGCCAAGAAACATGTGAAAAATTGCTCCACATCTCTAATCATCAGGGAAATGCAAATCAAAACCACGATGAGATATCACTTAACTCCAGTGAGTATAGCTTTTATCAAAAAGTCACAAAACAGCAAATGTTGGCATGCATACGAAAA
>NW_012137858.1:2024069-2026604 GCF_000956105.1 Propithecus coquereli | reverse complement strand
AAAATAGCTACTCTCCTAGCACTCTTTTCCCAGACAAAATAAATAGAATAAATTCATAAAATATTTTAGATACTAAAATTCACCAGGAACTTACTGACAGACTGTAAACAGGATTAATCAATAGGATGTGTTAATTGTCAGGAGAGGTAAGACATGTTCACCAAAACTATCTGCACATTTTATCTGACATTAAAAAATAAAAAATTAAAAAAAAAAACTTCTCAGGTTAAAACAGGTATATGAGTCTACTGAGAGCATAAATAGGAAAATACCACTACATTGCTGTTGAAATACTTTTCATATTTACCTACCTTGTCACGAGATGAATTTTTTAAAAGAATACCTCTCCAATTCACTTTTTGAATAATCCTTTCTGATAACATTGGGGGAAAAAAACACTGATATTTATTGAAATATGTTATATTCTGTTATAGTAGTATATACACACACACATAAAGTTTCCTTGATCTTCTTAAAGAAAATTGTTATTATTAATCCATTTTACCAATAAGGACACAGAGGGTTGCAGATGTTAGATAATATGCTCGTGGTCCCTGGTATATGATGGAACTTGAATTTGAATGAAGTATTATACTTCGAAGGCTATCTACATTCTTTCAAGTGTTCCAGTTGTCTCCACAAAAGCATTCTGATTATTGAACAATCTAAGCTCAAGAAATAAATATGATTGGCTTTAGTTCTTCCAATAATTTTTCCAACCTATACTACACTGAATCAACCATCACATTTAGTAAAGCTCTCTTAAAAATACATTGGCCTAAGCTTGTAGCTTTTCAGCCACTCTAAATCTCTTCTCTGCTACTCATCCAGCACAAGTTAGGGCCTTAATTGTAGTCTTGCGTGTTACAAAGGACACAAGACCAGGTTGGGATATGGTGTATAGACCTCCTTTTCCCCTTTCCCCAGCTTCTTCCTAGGAATTAGGTGAGGAAGTGGAGGAGGAAAAGGCAAACTTTTCCTTCCTGGGCTTGGTCAGTTGCAATGCTCCACCAATTAGTTGTGGCTGCTTTCATGGCCTTCAATGGCTGGCTGGTGAACCCAGCCATCGGTCTGGTGTCCAAATGCTGGCATTCTTCTGAAATGTACTGCATGGTTCCTTCCAGTGGAAGACTGGATTCCCATTCAACATCTTTCCAGACAGTAACTCATGCTACTGGGGTGCTCCCATCCAGTGGGCAGACCTCTTTTGTACCAGCACAATGGACATATGCCCAGCAGCTTTCTAATATGTCCAATGAACCAGTGAGAGACATATACCCTCATTCCACCAAACACTGAGTGTACAGGTTGGTTCACTGCTGCTTTCTTTCTGTCAGCCCATTTACTGACCAAGCAGACATCAAAACAAGGAAATACAATTCCTGTACCTTCATCTCCAATCTTTACAAATCTTTCTCATAGGAGATCCCTTTCTAGCTTTGAGAAGAGGATAACAGCTTTTCTTCAAGCGAGTTATAATCACTAAAAAGCCATCTCTCCCAGTTCTCTCCTTCTTTCAATTTAGAGGGGATGTGGTGGTGGAGGGTCTTGGCTTCTATCCATTAGCCTGCAGGAGTTTTATTCCACTCACCTCCCAGAAGCTCTTAGGATGTGCAGGTCTCAAATACCTATTGTCCTCCATTTGGGACTTGTGCTACATTCAAGGACAACAAGAAAAAGCCCATCCCACATTGAATTATACTTGACTACAACACAAATCTTTCTAGTTTTAACCCATATTTTTAAGAAATCAAGTTAAGCTTTCTCTCAAAAAAACGTAACATTCTTGTGTTGAGATGTTCGATGGGTTAAAACATTTGGGTCTTTTAATTGTCTATTTTAATAACCTATAAAAGGTTAGTAGATTTCTCACACAAAGTACATTTAATATAGAGACTAAATATATGTAATTTGCATTTAAAAATTACAACAAATATGATATTTTACTTTATTGCACATCATTTATTGCTTCATCCCAAATCTTTTCAGCCCAAACTTTAAGGAAAAAGAAGTATGGGACTCTATGCCCACACTTTAAACAGGACCAAGAATACAAGATTGTGAAGTACTCTAAACACTAAAAGAGTAAACACTCTAAGTATTTCTGTAGCCTTCACTACTGCAGTACTCCATCTCTTTGACAAAGCTACTGTTTTCACAGAAAGCCTAGCAAAGTTAGTGAGTCTCATTTATCTTGGCTTGAGAAAGGGAGTTAACATGGAGCTTAGTGGTTGTTATGAACACTAAAGACTTGATATATCAACAAATGATACAAAGTCTATTTCAAGTTGTTAATGTAAAATAATCATAGCTACCCTTTATTCAATACTTATAGCGCACTGAGCACCGTGCTGGGCTCTTCACTGGCCTTACTTCATTTAGTCTAACTCCATGAGATGGGCATCAGAGCCCTTGTATTATAAATTAGAACACTGAGGTTTAGAAACCAAGTAATTTAAGATTGTAAAGGTAGAAATTATTGAAGACATAATTCATATTTGTTCATTAAAAATAGTTTTTGGCCATCTACTATTT
>NW_012137858.1:2017046-2021434 GCF_000956105.1 Propithecus coquereli | reverse complement strand
AATTTAAAAAAAAAGGTTTGTGAGTAATCTATTCTTTTTTCAGTTTGACTTATACTATTACCTTCTTTATGACTATCACAGAAACTCTCAGAAGGAAAGTAGAAAATCAGCAAGTGAAGCAGTTTCAAGGTAATGATCAAAATATGCTTTGAATTTGCAAAGAAATAAATGTTTGCCTAGAAATGATCATATCAACACTTTAATCCCACAGATCATTTCACCTGTTCCATTACTCGTCCCCTTCAGCTAAATGGCTAATTTTGAAGGCCTGTGTGTGACCTACAACATAAGTCTTTTGAGGGCACAGATATTTGTCTATTTTGTTCTCTCTTCTATATCCAATCCCCAAGAAGATGCCAAAACTTAAAGGTCTGTAGAACAACAATGGCATGTCTCATTCTCTATCATCTTAAATCTATATGCCAACTATAGCTTGTCAATTTCTGGTATAATCAATTTTGCTATTCAATATAGTAGAATAAAAAGAAAATGCAATAGGGTTGAAAGGTTGTTTAGCTAGCTATCTAATGCTTAATCTGTTCAGTCTCCACATGAAGGGACTTGCAGTACTCATTACCTCTTGAGGAGTCCATTCCATCTCTAAACCACTGTAATTGTTAGATATTTCCTCAAGTCAATTGATTATAATGACTCCTTGAGTTATTATGTGCTTGTTCAAGTAATCTCCTTTTGGGACTCCTAACCAAGAATCCTAAGCACTCTTAACTTTGTTGATGATTGTATGATCCTATTTGGTTTCAAGTTGTTTTTTTGGTTTTTTTTATCATTTTCTTGTGCTCCTCTGAAGATATTCCATTTAGAAAGTGTGACAAATAGAGTAGTCCACAAAACCCTAGTCAAGTGATCAGTGTAGATGAGTTAATCACATCCATCTTTCTAAAATTAATGCATGCTTAAGTTGACTAGTTTTACTTGGTAGCCCACTACTGACTTATATTAAGCTTATACTGATTACTAAATTGTAAATTTTATTTACTCACTTGCTATTTATTTTATGTTTTATAGTTTTATAGTTACTAATCTTATGTTCTTAGTGGCCCTCAGTTTTATAGTTACTAATCTTATGTTCTTAGATTTGACACTTCATTCCAGCTTGTGACAGTCACATCGATTCTCAACTCATCTACAAATTGATATTTTGTATTTTAATTCAAAGCATTGGATAATTTTCACCAGACCAGAGCAAGGACAGAGTTTTTTAGGAAGAACTAGGAATCGCTCACTATGACCACAGTAGTTCTTGAACATAGCCAATTATTGTCCCTAAATGAGACAATCTTGAGGACATATGTCTTTATCTTTTTTAAGTAGATTGCATAAGAGATATATGAGCAAATCTGTAAGACTAAATCTTTTCAGTTCTTTCCAACCCAAATAGCAGCACTATATTCCATATTTTCAGTACTTAATAGGTAAATTATCAAATAATTGAGATCAATTTTTCCCAGGAAGAAACTGATATCAATATTGGCATGACTAATCCAGGCAACAACAGTATTAATTCCAGCAGGTACATAAAAAAATCCATTACCTGGTTATAAAACAGTATTTTAGGATAATTAAAATTTAGTCTTTATTCCAGATATTTCCAGCTCTTAAATATAGAAATTTAACCTTTCTAATTTTCCTCAGGAGTTTCCTAAGAATATTTATCTAGATTTCATGAAAAAGTCATAACATATCCTACGAAATACTTTAACAAAGTCTGGCTCTAAGGTGATGAAACTGCTTTCTTGCATGATTTTTAGAAATCACATAGTTTTATATTGCACCAAGATGCTTTGAATGTTCCAAAGTACATGCATTTCATTTGAACTTCAGAATTATTTTTTTACATGGATAGGGAAGTATAATATTATTTTCTTGATTTTATAAGCTGATAGAAGGGGAAATAAAACATGTAGCATCGCTAGGACACAGCTCACTTTAATATAGCGAGGTCATTGATTTGCAGCCAGACTATTACCTGAATTCTACGTATCACAGAAATAAGATAGATAAATGTAATCCTTACAAAATTCACTTGAGATAATACTTTATTTATGTAATTACCTTTCTATATTCCCCCAAGAGTTCAAATTATTTTTTGATGTATACTTCCTTTATTTTTTCTTAGAATGGCATTATTGTCCCTTCACATTCTGCCTCTATCTCAATCCTACTCCTATTTCCCTACTAATTGAATATGCTGGTTTTTTCCTAGTCTTGCAGTAAAGGAAAACGTTTATTATAAGGCTTTCTGAAAGTAAAGGACATTATACCATTATTATATCCTTGAGGTACATTTTAAACTAGAGACCCATTATAAATAAATATCATATATTATATGTGTTAATGCTCTTCTTCAACCAATGAATCCAATTCATATTTACATGGTCTTCTATCAAGTAGGAATATTATAGTCCTTATGCCTAAAACTGTCTTGATCAAATAGTATTGGGGGAAGCATTTAATTCATAAATGAAAGTGTAGTAAAAAAGTAATTGGATTAAAATCAGAAGACCTGAATTCTGATCATTGCTTATCCTCTTACTAGTCATACCATTTATCTTCCCTAGGCCTTGGTTTTCTAATTCATTAAACATGCACAATAAAAACCACTTTCTCTACCTTTTAAAGGTGTTTAAAAAAGACTATGTGTATAACACTTTGAAATCTAAAACAACCCATAAAATAAGGGATCATCATATTATTAGTGATATAAAAACCAAGATAATCTGAATTAAGGGATTATTGCTACTATGCAGTCAAAATTTTGCATAGCAGGCAATTATTTTTGTCCATTCTTCAGTTCAACAGCATGTATCCTATACTTTGGCCAACCATGAAGACTTATGCAAAGTGAATTCTCCAAAGAAAATTTTAGCAAGTGCATAATTACCATATTTCTTCTGGTTACCTAGTTAATAATCAGATAGATTAAATGCTAAAAGCAAGTGAAGCAAACAATCCTACTGTGGAAACAAGAGTTATAGAAATAGGGCATTTGAAAGCAGTTAAAACAATAGCTACATTAGACTAGAAATATGTAAAAATTCATAATTTGGATATTTTAATCATGTTAGCTAAGTCTTTACAGAACAAAACATCTATTAATAAATAAATTATCATAAATAGAAGTAAATTTCACAAATGAATGTGCCTAAGCTTCCAATTCAGTTGGTTAAGTTGGCTATATATTTCAATGAATTAAATATGCTTGTACATAGAAAAAGAATGGAGGGAGTGGAACAGACAGTAGATGATGTCTGAAAAGTTATTTTTAAAATGCCTTAATGCCAAAATGAGTTCATAAATTGTCCCTCAATTTTTACTATTTTGATATTTATAAATGTTATAAAGATTATTGCTTTTTATTCAAACTGGATGCTTGGTTTTAAAATAGAAATGCGGTATAGGATGATAGATCCAATTTAAAAATTTTAATTTTGAAGTTAAATGAGGATAATGTATTTACAGGCATTAAGCTGTATATCTGACATATTTACAAACTAGTATTAGAAAACAGAATTATTACTTTCTTTGAATCATTTTTTATTTTCATGATACCAAATGAAGAGATCTTACAACATCGACAATTTTTCAAAAAATAGAAGAAAGCAGAGACTGAGATATGCCAAAAGACAGTCTTTTCTTTTTTTAGCTCTGTTTTCAAGCCATTAAAAAAAAATCAAAGTACTTTATTGAGCTCAGAAAGCCATAGCCGCAGGGAACAACAGAACTTCGACACTAATTTTCTCCATATGCTAGTAGAGTGGAAGGTTCAGGTTTTTAATGATCAATGGCACCATGTTAACATAACTCCAAAAAGTGGATTCTCAGTTTTGGGGGTAATTCCAAACATGTACCTGCTATCCTCAAAGCAGAGAATTCAAGGCCAGAATAAACACAAATTCTAAATTACACACAGTATATTGTGAAATATCATTATTTTAGAAAGTAAAGAAATATCTATGGCAGAACCTATTTTATGTGCTGTCAAAATACGTGGCTAAAACTGTTTCTCAGTAATATTTTGAAGGGTAAAAAGCAATGACCTTGTCATGTTTTTGGTGATCTGGTATAACACCTGAGTCAGACACTAGTGAAGATTAATATGGTAATTATAAAAGAATTAGAAGTATTATGTAGCAAAACAGATATAGCAGAAACAGTGTCTCTCAATAATATTGGAATTTCTCTAAAGTTTTTCTCCCAATCCTTGATTATGAGCACCACAATAAATACATTTTACAGAATAAATTTTGATAATATTAAGAGTAGCAAAGACTATTTAAAAAACAGATTTATTCTCAATTACATCATTTAAAAATCACCTTTGGCCGGGCGCGGTGGCTCACGCCTGTAATCCTAGCACTCTGGGAGGC
>NW_012137858.1:2016487-2016996 GCF_000956105.1 Propithecus coquereli | reverse complement strand
ACTTGGAAATAAGAATGCAAGATAGCACTTAATAATCAACTATTTATATTTAAAATGAAAATATTCATAGTACCAAAAAGATGATTAAACCTGTGTATCAACAGACTAGTAATTGTAATTATAAAATCTATAATTTTCATATTAGAAGATAATAAAGGAAACTTAATATGCCTATGATTTATAGTGGAACAGCAGAAGAAATATGATAACTAAATAATAATGAATGTTTTCATTTATACAGGAATCTGTAAAGCCTTTTATATTGGTGAGCTCTAATTAAGCCTACTATTATGTACTAAATTCATGAGGAAATGTCAGCATAATGAAGACTAAAGTTTAGAAATAAAACATCAGCATAGTATATTCTTCATTAGGCAAATTTCTGAATGATCAATTATACATATAACATTTATCACTCTCAGTTCTAAATATCAAATAGTTCTTAGTCAACCAGACTTATTTTGATGTGTAATAATTTTACCTGGTCAAGAAGAAGAAAGGGTAAAAAA
>NW_012137858.1:2000928-2005712 GCF_000956105.1 Propithecus coquereli | reverse complement strand
AAAAAAAAAAAAAAAATCACCTTTGAGCAGGACAAACTGTGGGAGAATAATAAGCATGATTCCATACCATTGCTATTGCTGTGCCCTCTGACTTAGTTGAGAAGCTAAGTGATTAGGATAAAAAAAGTCTAGAAAAATCTCTAAAATCACAGGACATTCACTTGTGTAGCAGGATCTATAGTTACTTGCTTTAAAACTATCTAAGTATATAAATATACAACAAATCTATAAACAGGGGCTCAACTCTCAATATAGATCATGTTTCGGAAAAACCTGAAGAGATGGACAGAACTAATTATGTATATAACAGGGGACCCAAACCAAAGAACCTATCCTAGAACAGCATGTGTATTCTGTGGATCTGTGCAGCATGTTTGTCAACAGAATGCCTGGTTGAAGGTCATCTTCACAACCAGAATGCTATGCTGAATAAAGCAAAGCTTTAGATTGTTACCTTAAGTCTCTCTGCAGTATATCACTTTCATATTTGTTAAAATCTTTTTGCTCCTTTTCTCTCAGTCTAAGTTATTGTTATTGAAAAACTAGATAAGATGCTTCTCATTTAGCCATTCATTCAGAATACATTTATTGTGGGCTATGTTTCAGGGCACACAATCAGTAAAACACACCATGTTGTATCTAACCTTAGCTTATGTTATTTCTGATGGCCTCCTTTGTTTATATTTGCCTTTTACCAAACTCCTCACTCACACATGCCTGAACTCCATCCTCTGCAAAGGTGCCCCTGAGGCACAGAGACAAAACTCACTAATTCTTTTTTGTGCAGTATTGTAAGTTTCAGTGCTTCTATTATTGTCTTTACATTCTTAAAAAATTCTTTCTTTAAAAGTCTGTCTTCACTATTCAAGTTTGGTGAAGCATATGTGATATCTCACCCACATTTATATTCCCAGGTACTTAACAAGGTTCTGTGCACTTTAAAGCCTTCATGTAATGATTCATGAATGGATGAAAGACTGTCTACCTTCAGTGGGAACTGGATGCCAATTAGCTCCCAGACACCCTTCTGGAGAGATCTACCTGCTTGCTCCTGTTATCAACCCCATGATTTCTGTCAAATGAGAATGATTCTCTCAGAGCAGAAGAATATTCATCACACCCTGGAGACTTGAATGTGTTCTTAAAGTTCAGTACGTCCTTTTTGTTTCTAAAAGGCCAAAGCACTTCAGCAAGCTTCATATTCAGCGACTACAATTACAGCCTCCCCCAGCCCCAGGGTTTTGGAGAAAAAGGAATTTGTTTATCTTAGAGTCTAAGACAGAATCTAAACCATCAGCAAGGCCATAGTTTATATAGCAGTATGATCCATTTCCTTTTTAAAAATTAGGATTAGAATATCATTAGTCTTTGATTAAGTATTAGAATACAAGTAAGCCTCTAAGTGACCTGCCTTTCCAAGTCTTGAGACTTAATAGGGATCTGAAAAGCTCAACTTTATACCTAGTGACACTTTAGCTGATCCTAATTTTAAAATACATGAATTCCAATTACATATGCAAAACAAACTAAGGGTGATCTTTCCAAAAATATTCAATTTTATTCCATATTGTTTAAATAGTTTTCAAGAGAAATGTACCAAAAACCTTTAAATTCTTTCTTCTCTATTGCCAATGAGTTTAGATGTTTGCTTCATTGTGATGTTCGAAATACACAAAACTCCAGTGGCTACAAGTTTTACTCCTTTGAATGAACAGTAATTACACTTTAAAGATTCAGATTTTAAGTTAGGGTGACCTGCTTTCGTTACATTCCAACAGGCCTAGCAGATCCACTGCTCCATCAGGCATTGCAGAAGACAAACAGCCACATCTAGTTGTTCTGCCATCCAAATAATCCTAGAGTTCATCAAAGATAACAATTTGTTTTGTGACCACACTACATCTGTATGTTATCCACATAAATTTCACTATTTCAAATATTGTCTTCCTATGTGCCTTTGTGGGGGAGAATAATATTCCAATTAATGTAGAAGACCATCCTCTGTTTTTGGAAAGAGTAACTCTTAGTCAGAATATGAGAATTTTACCAAAAATAACTTTTCTTCAAGCCTAGTTGATAAAAAGGCCCTGTGAGGTTAGGTTTATACAACTCTTTATTTTCAATGACCAAATAAAGCATACAATATGTAATTACTGAGATGCCTACATCCTTAGTATAAACTGGAAAAACAAGCTTATACAAAGTTTGCAAACCTCTGGTCCCAGTGTCTCACTTTAAAGATGTCCTTACTCTTCACTCCCATTAGCCAGAAAACAGGTGTGGAAATGACCACTTATTTAGAAATATTTTCTTACAGGCAGGCTGAGAGTAGAATATGAGTCACACTAACAGAGAGTATAATCAGCCCAATTCCCCAACCACAAACCCTGAGGTTCACCATTACCAAAGAGAGGGATGTGAAACTGGGGGAAACATCATTCTTATTACTCTTTCAATGGAAAGAAATTGATTCTCCCATTTGTGCAAACCTAGAGAACTTCCCTGAATTCTGTGAATTAGTGTGCATTTTTGAGGCAAAGACAGATATTACACAACAACTTTGATGCCAGGGAAAGACTAGCGCCATGAGTGTTTAAACAGATCCTAGTTGAGGACTATGCCAACCCTGCTAAAGATTTCCTGAAAAGATGCAGAATGCCTTGAACCACAATTGCTTTTCCTCATGCAGATAATTGATATTACATGAGAACGTTCAATGGAATTTGAACCAAGCCTTTTCACATTTTAGATTTCAGGCTAGTATAATTTCCTCACCATGCAAAGCAGACCAGAAATCCGTGAAGTTCAATAGGATGCATTCAATTTCAAGAGTTTTACAATTTTCAATTCAGCTGTACAGGATCTTCGCTAAAACCCACTTGAAATAGCCATTATCAATTCCACATCTTTCTGTGAATCTCAAAATATATTAGCTAGACAGTCATCTTATTTTAGCTATAGAACGTATATCAGGTGTTTTTTCCCAGACACAAGCAATTAAAAGATTGGAAAATAACTCATGGAAATCTCCAAAGAATTGATCCTCAGAGAGCAAATCTTGCAACACCAAACACCACCAATTCCCCTTGGACGCTTCTGCTGACAAGAGTTATTGCTCGTTAAGCAAGGCGACTAGAAGATACGTACAAAAGCCATCACAATTAAATACCTCGCCTACCAAGTAACTGATTCTTGCTGAGAAGATAGTTGCTAGAATTTTCTTCCTGATCTAGTGTTATCACATAGCCATAGTGCAAAGCTTCCTTGAAACTGGTACTCTACCCATTTTGTATTGAATACATGTATTTTATTGTTGTGTAGTTGTGTTGTTTGTTTTACCCATTCTCATCTAGTTATTTCACTTTAGAATCTCATGGGTTTTGTATCCTGAAGTCAAACAACCTGTTGGAAATAAACAGCAGAGAACAGAATCCCTCTTATCTGCTTGCCGCCTAACAAATCAAAACACATTGTAATCTGGGATTATTGGAGAAGGTTTGGGGATAAAGAAATAAAATAAAAAACAGCTCGTCAAATGGGACGGCCTGCTGCTCAGCACCATGTGTTACCATAGCAAGTTGCATATGTTCAGTTATTAAATATGTTAGGGAATATGATATAGATAGCCATGGCATTATCAAATATTTTCAGTGACCATTAAACACTACAGTTACATATTTTCACTTTTACCGTCCATTAATAAAACTCAAGGCTAGAGAACCTTGAAGACAATTCAAAAAGTGGAAAGATAAAACTATATTGGGGTTATGTTAATATTTCACATGCTTAAATTATATTCACATATATTTAGCATTACTAAAAAAAAACCTGTCAAGCTAACCAAAATGTTCTCAAATTTTTAAATGTGGTTCTCACTACCAGCTGTGATTTAGCTTACAATAGATACAATAGGACTGAAGTAAATGATCACATGCAGAATTTGAAAAACTTAAGTAGGTACATCTTTTTTCCCCGTCTGCACATCTTACTTCCTTCAATTTAATCTTGGCTATTATCAAATGCTACAGAACATATGAGCTAGTCCCTTGATATAATCCACCCTCTGAGCTCGAGAACTTTGTTATTTAAATTGTCTATCAAGAGCTAAGACATCTATACCTTACTAAATGTTTAATAGCAGACTATGTCTATTGTTACTATTTGTTATATTAAGATTAAGCACATAATAATAATAATGTTGACACTATTAATATATTTAAAAACCTGTCACGTTCCACTGCTGTTCAGGAGTCCTGAGGACTGCATGATTGAAATAAGAAGTGACTAGGGCCAAATTAAGAATTATGGAATGTGTAGAAGGTGAAAAACACAGAGGTAGACTCTGAAACAAGTACTGCTTCCCATTAGGGTATTAACCACTTGCCTGCCTGGCTCTTCCAAGAATATTGTGTAGTCACCGTTTTACTGAAAAGAGCTACCTGATTCATGAACTTGTCCAAGTTCCTTGCCCCACTGCTGTTTTGTGAATGCTGCCAGAATATGAGAAAGTTTGTAAATAAAGTTAAAGGGCATTGGTATTACCTTTATACCAGTGTAATTATTAAAATATATACACACTCAAAAGAAATATGCCAGAAAGGAAATCATTCTATGGACCTCAGTATCTTAAGAAATAATAAGACCAATTGTTTTTATACTAAAACATTGCAGTTTGTGACATCCTCACATATTGTTGGTGGAAACTTTCAACTGTACAATGTTCTTAGAGGATAACTCAGTAATAAATATAATGGTTCTGCTTATAGGAATTTAACCACCTAAAA
>NW_012137858.1:1986450-1989393 GCF_000956105.1 Propithecus coquereli | reverse complement strand
ACGGAAAAATTTTTAAGTATGTTTAGAATAATTAGAATATGTGAATCTACTTCTACAACTGTAAATTTAATGAAATACAATGTAAAGTACTTCTGATGGAAAATTTAGATTCTTAGATGAGAGGTGTTGTAAGTATAAAATACACATTTCAAAAACTTTGAAAAAATAATGTAAAACATAATAATTTATATTGATTACACATTAAAGTGATAATACTTTGGATATATTGAAAACATAATGATTTATATTGATTACATATTAAAGTGATAATACTTTGGATATATTGAAAATATATTCTTAAAGTTAATTGTATGTATTAAAATTAATCTCATCTTTTTCTCTAATGTGATTACTAGAAAATTTAAAATTACATACGTGGCTCACATTATATTTCTATTGGGCAGTATAGATTGAGGGACATTTTTGGAATTCGGTGAGACGCTGATTAGGTTGTAAAAGCAAGCATGAGGTAAAAGATGTCAAGGTTATAGTCTCTAATTGCGTAGACGGGTGTGTGGTTTGGGAATGATGAGTTCAGTTTTAAATGTGGTAAGTTTGAGATGCCTCTGAGACACGTATGTGGAGATGGTGAGTAAGCAGTAGGAAATATTAGTATGGTGGTCAGAGGAAAAGTCAGGCCTGGAGATGTGTATTTTGACTTGAGCAGTCAGCATTTGAACTAAAGTTCAGAGTAAAATTTTAGGAATATTAAGATGAAGTTATTTTCATGGACCAAAATCCTTACTAATCAATGAAATTTGGATCTTTCACTAAACTTTTTTTTTTTTTTTGTCTTTCAGTCTTGTATTTCCACTCTTTATTGGGCAGGAAGGTTTTAATGCATAGGTCCAGGAGGAAGTGCTTTTTCTTGATAGGAAGAACCTACCATTAAAGCATCTCCTAGAAGCCTAGCTGCAGTATGTTCTTCCAGGGCAGTTGAGTATCCCCCCATCAAGAATATGCTTTGTTGGCAAAGGGGTAAAACAACTCGTCCAGCTGATCTTCAGGAAAGCAGAGGCCTCCTCTGTCTTGTCAACACAAAAATCCACAGGTCTAGCACACTACCTCCTAAGTGACCTCCTAAAGACATCACAAATTGCATTCCACAGCTCTAAAAATGTGCATATTTTCATCAAAAGTATTTTCCCAGGCCCTATCAAAATTATCTATAGTCCTCAGTTTCTAATTTATAACTTTGATTATTTATCCCTACTATCAACTTGAGTATACCCTAGTATATGTACCTAGACTATTTCCTTCCTTTGTTGAAGTAAACTACCTATGCCTAGTGTAGCCCAACATCAGCATTAACAGGATTCTAGGACCATAATTATCTGGGTTTCTGGTCTTTGGCTGACATGTTTGCCATGCTGGTCCATTTTTTAACTACTTCTGCCATGCATTTTGCTTATGGCTCTCAGTGCTTTTTTGTGGAATAAGTTTTCCTGAACATTGTGCAAATGACTCTTTATTTAGTATGCATCCCCCAAGCTAGTTCTTAACCCTCAAGCAATATTTTCATTTCTTTTATTTTTATCAGTCTGTATTGTGTTTAGACTTTTGCAGCACCTACGCTCTTAGGAATCTGCTTGCCTATGCTACAATTGTTGCTCATCATTTCTTCCTGAGACACACAGACTGTGTCTGGATCATAAGAGTGACCATATCAGACACGTTCTATGCACAGGAGTTCCTAACCATTACTTCTCCTAGAAATCCTTTAATAGCCCAGCTGAGATGTTCCTGGATTCCTGAGCCAGTATAAGATTATAAATGTTTGGCTGTTTTAAACTGCTAAATTGTGAGGAAATTTGTTTCACAGAAATAAACAACTAATCACCTACAGTACAGATTATTGATCAGTAATGATATGGTGAATTAGCCAAAACTAATATTTCTCGAAGGTATAGTTTTTAAAATACTAATAGTAACTACAGAAGAAATGGAGGTGTAGTCAGGAGTTATAAAGGATTCAACAAGAGGACACTTGTTTTGACAGCCTGGCATAAGAAAAGAGGGCATGCCAAGGCAACTCATCACTGACTAACTCAGAATGGATTTGAAGCCATTCTGTAAAATATTAATAACTAGGGGCCCACCACAAAGCAAGGGGGCAAGAAGAGTAGTGATGATAGAATGGAGCAGAATCAAGGGACAAGACTTTCTTCAGCTAGGTAATGCCCTGGGAATTGTTTCTGCAGTTGTTCCAAAGAAACTCCTGAGCCTTAACTTCTTTCTGACAGCTCAGGGGCACAAGGATCCCAGGGCCAACCCTGAAAACATCCAACATCTGAATAAAAATCTTGATGACTGAGTAGAATCTATCTAGTGAGAGAGAATGGGACGAAACTTTTGTATTAGAAATAGATGGTAAGAGAAAGCCCATTTTTAAAAAATAGGTTAATGCATTTTACTCAAGTGGAAAGATGATAAGGAGAAAAATGTGGAAAACAGACATAAAAAGGAAAACTGAGACTAGAATGCCGAGGACATTAAACTTGAGGTATAGAATTTGCCTTCACCTGTACACAGCTGTGGAGGCATAAATGTGTTTTAGCAAAGGAATAACATGTTCAAAGAAGCAGTTTAGAAAATTAACCTGACACAGTATGTACAATGGACTGAAAAGTATTCAAAATAGAGACAGAAGGTTAACTAAGAGGGTGAGGCAGCAGCATAAGCATCTAAGTGGTAAGTATGTGAACTGAGGAGGTGCACACAGAAATTGCTATTTTCTCTCTTTTATTAAATTTCACAGCAATGGAATTTCACAGACAGAAATGATTATAGAAATCTAGAAACCTGGCCAGCTGTGGTGGCTCATGCCTATAATCCCAGCACTTTGGGAGGCTCAGGTGGGAAGATGGCTTTGAGGCCAGGTATTCGAGACCAACCTGGAGCAAGAACAAGACCCTGTCTCTACAAAACATAGAGAAATTAGCA
>NW_012137858.1:1984009-1986400 GCF_000956105.1 Propithecus coquereli | reverse complement strand
GGCAAAAAAAAAAAAAAAAAGAATGGTTAATTTGTCAGGGTAGTGAAAATTGATTACCTCCACATTCGTAATCAATTACGGTTGATTACTACAGGAGGATTTTTTTGGTTGCTTTTTGGTTTGTTTTTTTCATTCTCCAGTTGGATTTTTCATCTCTTCTCATCAAGTCAAAATGCAGGGAAATATATCACAGATGTTTTTATATAGATACCCAAAATAATACAGACAGCAGATAAGAAGCTTACCTAGAGTAAATCTTAGAGAAGTGACCACCTGTTTGGAATATTTGAACCCGAAAGTGGAGCTAGTTGATGGTCTAACAAGAGAAATGTCTTCCTTCCCTGAGAAAATGACACATGAATAATGAGTCAATTTTATGGTAGGCCTAGCCCTGGAGTTTCTGTCCTGTGTGTGTGTGTGTGTGTGCCTCAGTGGGTTGTAAATAGGAAGTCCCAGGAGAGCATCACATGCTTTCACCATTATCCTTTGGGAGTCTACCTCATACTGTGCTCCAAGGAGAGCACTCCTGGCGTGAGCTCCTGCATTATACAATGGAAAACTACCAGTAAGATAGCAAGAGAGGCCACAAGCCACTAGTAAGGGAGCAAGGGAGTTCACTTGTTCCTCCATTCACTCAGGCATGCATTCCTTCATCAGTAAACATTTATGGTGTATCTAAGGAGCACAATGCTAGTGTGTGAAAATATAGATAAGTCAAGATCGACAGTACATGATCACTGACCTTGGAGAGATTGCAATTTAAGGGGCTAGAAGTGCATATAAAAGAAATAGCGACAACTATGGAAAGTGATATAATAGAATTAAGAACAAAGTTCTATGATAGTACCAAGAAGGACATGATTAGTTTTGCCCTAGGGGACAAAGGAAGGCTTCACAAACATATAAAATATATGATGCAGGCCTCAAAGACAGATAAAAAAGCACCAGAGTAGGAAAGAGAGGAAGACAGGTAGGAATAAGTAGAAGAAGAAATGTTTTGAAGAGAGTAACCAGCATGTACAAAGTTACTTTGGAGGTGTTTTTTTTACTATCATTATTGGTATACATATATTTTTAATTGTGCTTCCCTGTCTTTAAAATTATGTATGCCCCAAACTTACAAATCAGATTGCAAACACTAGCTAGCTAACCACAAAAAGTTTGAGGCAACTGGTAAGTCAGATAATTTGCTATTTTTTTATTTGAGAAATGGTTTATGTAGCAGATGTCTGAAATGCTTAGTAAATCATGTGATATGTGATATACTAAAAGCTGGGGTTTTTGACTTCATAAAACTGCATTAAACAAACCAAAGGCAGAGTTGTTGGGTTTGGCCTGAGGCAGCTGAACTCTCACCAGCATCAAAATAAGACACAGTGGTTAAGTGCATTTAGAAGTCAGACTGTCTGGGTTCAAGCCTCGCTTTGTGGCTTATCGGCTATGTGACCTGTGCCTTATTTCCTCATTAACTAAATGAGGAGAATATTTTTTTCTTTTGGGGTTTTAATGGACACTAAATGGGCTTACATTCGTAAACTTAGAACAATTATGAGATTGTTCGTTGCTTTTAATTGTGCTTCTGTACTAAGACGATTTTAAATACCAGCCTATGTGTCTATTTTCTGAGGCTAACATGCTAGTAGAATGAAACTTATCCATTAAATTCTAAGATACTTGAGGTCAGAAACCATGCCTCATTTGGCTCTGTATTTCTAGGGCTTTGAAAGGTGCTTAGCACATAGGCACCTTAAAAAAACAAAAAAAAGGTTTCATGAAGTGCGTGTATTAAAAGCGGGTATGTGTGAATTAGAGTAGGCAGTAGCTGAAGATGAGGCTGGAAAATAAGTCTAGATTGTGCATTCAGTGTAGGTCCAGCTAAGGAGGTAGGCTTTTGAAGTATTTGCAATAGGCCAGTGGTTCTCCATCTCAACAGGTTAAGGTGTGGCTCACCAGACTGTTGCCTCAAGATACCAGTCTATAAAGAGCAACAAATAAATTGCAAACATACGAGTAGTTAGCTCATGCTTGTATCTCTAACCTACTCCATACTGTGAGTAGGAGATAGTGCCCTTGACCTGAGCAGCACCGACCTATTGCCCTTGAATGTTTTCAGAATACACATAGGCAGTTTAAGTTGGCAGAACTTCTAGAACTCAAAGATTATTTCAACAAATACCGATTGCTTACATGCTAAATTCTAGGTTCATCCTGAGCTCTGGGAATACAACAGTGCACAAAATAGATAAAATTCTCTGCCCTCCTAACACTTACTGCTACTCAGCATCATGCTGTTTAAAATGAACGAAGATTTACTATCAGAATTTAACCACTTGAGCCTAAATCCAAAATTTTGCCTGGTTCATAAAATTGCCCACCCCAAACAAACAAACA
>NW_012137858.1:1982872-1983959 GCF_000956105.1 Propithecus coquereli | reverse complement strand
TTACTGTCATCATTGCTGTATTATTTAAATTTTTCCACAAGTAATTTTATGATCTAAAAATGAAATGTATTTAGAAATATGGGTTTTTCTGAAAGGTAAATAGAGATTGTCATCAATAAGGCAACAAATAAAATTCAATTCCTTCCGAATATCCTGTTGTAAAATATTATTAGCTTCACAGACCCAACTCTATGCATCGCTAGTCTATTGAATCTAGTTTATGCCTAGATGGTTAGAAGAATTCCACAAAAGCCAGTAAATTTTTTTTAAAAAAAAGAACAGTTAAATAATAGAAACTACTGAGAAGAAGAAATTTCCCTGCAAAACTAACTAAATATGAAGCTGATGGTTATAGCATGTTCCTCACATAATGAACAATATCTATGCAGCGATTACAAATGCCAAATACATCCCTAGCCACTCCATTTATCCAACACTCTTCTCCATAGCCAGTTCCAAATCAATAAATAACCACTTGTCTTGAATTAGGCATTGGGAGTGGGGCTAGAATTTACAATTTTTTCTTTCCACCAGGTGAAATATCTCTGCAATGTTTGTCTTTTAAAGATCAAATGAACTCAGTTCTGAAACCTACCTAGGCCGCTGCCTGACCTTACTCCACATATTAGTGCTAAAATTTCAACCCTGTTTCTCTGCTGATGCCCTGTGGGATGCGGAGCCCCCAAAGCCTAAATTTACTGCTAATTAACGATAATGAACAGGTCAACATACTTTTCCTTTGAATACCTCTGTCAGGAAAATGTGCAATCAGCAAGAGCTACAAGCAATAGACAAATTCCCTTTCTCTCCCTTCATTTACATGCTTAGATACACAGAGACTCGACTCTGCTTTTTGGTAAAAAAAAAAAAAAAAAAAGTAGGTCAAGCCTACTAGGCCTTATGCATTAGCCTTAGACTTGGGGAAAGGCTGAAAGTCGTGGCTCCTACTAGAGTTTCCAGAGCAATGTGGGTTATTTTTATATTCATCACCATATAAGGCCAATACCCTTGTGGCAGTATTAGCTTAGTCCTACATTTAGGCACAACTCAGAAAATAGCAATGAAACTTATAATTTTACCCATGAAG
>NW_012137858.1:1970646-1971792 GCF_000956105.1 Propithecus coquereli | reverse complement strand
TTTTGTCTTTCAGTCTTGTATTTCCACTCTTTATTGGGCAGGAAGGTTTTAATGCATAGGTCCAGGAGGAAGTGCTTTTTCTTGATAGGAAGAACCTACCATTAAAGCATCTCCTAGAAGCCTAGCTGCAGTATGTTCTTCCAGGGCAGTTGAGTATCCCCCCATCAAGAATATGCTTTGTTGGCAAAGGGGTAAAACAACTCGTCCAGCTGATCTTCAGGAAAGCAGAGGCCTCCTCTGTCTTGTCAACACAAAAATCCACAGGTCTAGCACACTACCTCCTAAGTGACCTCCTAAAGACATCACAAATTGCATTCCACAGCTCTAAAAATGTGCATATTTTCATCAAAAGTATTTTCCCAGGCCCTATCAAAATTATCTATAGTCCTCAGTTTCTAATTTATAACTTTGATTATTTATCCCTACTATCAACTTGAGTATACCCTAGTATATGTACCTAGACTATTTCCTTCCTTTGTTGAAGTAAACTACCTATGCCTAGTGTAGCCCAACATCAGCATTAACAGGATTCTAGGACCATAAGATCACTATTATCTGGGTTTCTGGTCTTTGGCTGACATGTTTGCCATGCTGGTCCATTTTTTAACTACTTCTGCCATGCATTTTGCTTATGGCTCTCAGTGCTTTTTTGTGGAATAAGTTTTCCTGAACATTGTGCAAATGACTCTTTATTTAGTATGCATCCCCCAAGCTAGTTCTTAACCCTCAAGCAATATTTTCATTTCTTTTATTTTTATCAGTCTGTATTGTGTTTTGACTTTTGCAGCACCTACGCTCTTAGGAACCTGCTTGCCTATGCTACAATTGTTGCTCATCATTTCTTCCTGAGACACACAGACTGTGTCTGGATCATAAGAGTGACCATATCAGACATGTTCTATGCACAGGAGTTCCTAACCATTACTTCTCCTAGAAATCCTTTAATATCCCACCTGAGATGTTCCTGGATTCCTGAGCCAGTATAAGATTATAAATGTTTGGCTGTTTTAAACTGCTAAATTGTGGGGAAATTTGTTTCACAGAAATAAACAACTAATCACCTACAGTACAGATTATTGATCAGTAATGATATGGTGAATTAGCCAAAACTAATATTTCTCGAAGGTATAGTTTTTAAAATACTAA
>NW_012137858.1:1967356-1968006 GCF_000956105.1 Propithecus coquereli | reverse complement strand
TTCTTCAAGTCAGAGAGGGGTTAAGTAATTTCCAATTAACACCACTAAACTGATACGTAAGAGACGTTTTCTCTAAAAGTGACAAGATTGGTAAAATTTCTAGATATATCTTATAAACCATAAAACATTGAGCTCATTTGTTGCTCATTGCTTCTAAGAAATGATTTTATTCAATATAGATTAAGTCATTCTGGACATCAGTAATTTAAATATGTATAGTATAACATTTCATAATTTACAAGTCATTTCTTTATATTCTTTATCTTACAAAGCTGTCATTTGTTCATTGTTCTTACAAATACTATCCAAATAAGAAAGTTAGAACTGCAAGAAGGAGAGATGAATAATATGACAGAGAACTACTAAGAAATACCAGTCACTTTAGGGTAAAATTTCCACTATACATAATCTAAGCTACCCCTTGATGAGGATCCCAGCTGGCTGCTTCATTTATTCATCCAACAAATATTTACTGAGGCAGGTTTAAAGTGGCCAGCCCATTCAGTTTGTATCCACAGAACCTAACATAGGCCTGGGACATATTAGGTGTTCAATAAATATTTCTGGGCAAGCTTCTAACATGTACTGAAATAAATGATGAAAAGCCACACTTCTATATTATTTTTCTTCTTAATCATAATCATTGTTAT
>NW_012137858.1:1962177-1964931 GCF_000956105.1 Propithecus coquereli | reverse complement strand
AAAAAAACCATGATATAATGTAATCAAATGTCCTTTGAGGCATGAGTACTGATAAAGGGAGAACTTATAGAGATAGACACAAAAAAATAAAATAAATTTACATGATTAGTCAGTGCAGAGGAGATAAATTGTACACCAAGGATAAAGAGAATGAACAGTCTTACTTGCTTCTTCTGCAATCTTCCAGAAATAGAGACTTTAGACCAAAAACTATGATGATAAGAACCCTTTAGAGTTTTTGAATTTGTGACACTTCTCTATGTTTGTTAGTTTGATATATTGTTAAAATATTAATATCTCTTAACAATAAAAGTCTGTGTGCCCTTCTTTACAGATAATGTAAGAAAATTAGGAGATAAAGAGTTGCAACCATACTCATTAGTAATTTTTTTTAATCCAGAGATAGAATGAAGAGTTCCTGAGCTATAAAGTCAATTATGGCAACTTTAAAAGGAAAAGAAAGTTTTTCATTCACGAACCACTCTTTGCCATCAATGACGTGCTGAGTAAATTATTGTGGGAGGCTTAGAATTTAGAGAAATAGGAATGATCTCAGGACATAAATGGCAAGAATCCATTGTATTTTCCTGACACTTATGTATCAAAATGAGTACAAAATGGCATAGAAAGAATCTTTTTGCCATTTTCTTTCACATCCCCAAAGATTCTTAAAGTGTCTTTCCCTCCCTTCCACTTCAGGTAACTTTATACAGCTATTTTCTCTGGTGAGAAAAGAAATAAGGACACTGAATCCAGATCTTTGGATGTCACCAGTATTACAATCTCCTGCTTCCAGCCAGACAGCATAGTATCTACTCAGCAATAACTAATTTTATTAATTTGGCTAATTTGCCTAAAGACCCTAAAATCACTCCTTCCCCCAAAAAATCTTTGTGAACACAAAATTGAGGGGATTCACACTGAAAAAGACAAAAAAAGTTTTTTTATTGCAAAGAGAATGCTTACCAACAATAATAGGTATAAGTTCTTACTACCTCTAGATTGTATACATATTTTCTACAGCAAAGTACTATTTTCTGGGAAAAGAAAATGTCCAAGAGGCAAAAGTATAAATTACTTATTAAAAAGCTAACAGTAAAATGTAAAATCTGAGTATATTCAAAAAGTACTTACTATATGCAGTTCTAGGTAGTCCCCCAAGCCTGAAGAACTGTCCACACGCACCAATACAGCTTCTTTCTGAACAGTGCTAAACCCTATGGCCAGTCTGTCTGCTCGTGTACTGGGCCGGTCATTAGGAGGCCACTTATATGTGATTTGTCCACCACCTTTGCTAAAGATATACGTTGTCCCAGCTGGAAAACAAAAAGCAAAACCAATTAGTCCAAATACATTGAGTCTACACTTTAGCAATGTTTATTATGTTGACATATCAGTAAAGTATTGACTTTACACACAAAACTATGGCAAAGCACATAACATATTTCAATCAACCATGCTCAGCAAAGTGGGCAGAGTTGTTTTAAAAGAAATAGAGAGGCAGCTCAGTTTTTAATATGTTCATTAAATTTACCAACAGGTGTTTCAGAAAAAAAAACATAGATTACTGCTTTTTCCATTGAGTTGGACAAGCATGAAATGTAACGAGGCCTTATTTCTTCCTGCCAGTTTTTAAGAAATTGTTTAGTAGAAAACACTAACTGGACACTTCCAAAAGGCAGCAGAAACATATATCAACTTGTTTTTGAAACAGGAGCTGCAGGCAGATAGATGTGACAGGGTCATACCGCACAGTAGAGCAAATCACCACAAATACGCTCTGAATCCAACTTTTATGGGGAAATGGTCTATTCACATGTGACAGATGAGAACCAGTGGATGAGCAGCCATAAGCCCCAGTAGTCACATCAAGAAAATACAGATAATAGATCCCATCCGTAGAAGTCAGTCCTTATTTAACAAGCAACATCTAGCAGCTGTCAAACTATTCAGACTCAAACTACTCAGAATCACTCCCCCCACCAAAGTGAATACTAGCCCTAAAGCACTGAGAATAATACCATGGTCTCATTCTGTGAGTACTCAAATTTTACTTTATAGTTGTGATATCATTAAATTATCCAACTTAATTTAAAAAGAGTTTTGTTCCAAAGAAATTCACTCAGCATCTAATGTACTACAGTCCTACCTCATTGCACCCCTGGCATCTCTCATTAATGCAACAAAATGAATTCCTCAAATAAGTATATTTGGAAGAGACATGAAAAGATTTATATAAGGGACAAGAGAGATTCCTCCATGCTAAGGCGACCATGGAAATGTTTCTTTAATTAGCCTAAGAACAGCCATTAGGAAGAATTTATAGAGGGGAGAGTGACCTTTCAATAATAGAAGATGCCAACACATATTTATTGTTCACCTACTGTGATAGATAATTTTACGTGTCAACTTGGCTCAGCTATAAGGATGCCCAGATATCTGAAAGGACATTATTTCTGGGGATGTCTGTGAGGGTGTTTCTGGAAGAGGTTAGCATTTGAATTGGTGGACTGAGTAAAGCAGATTGGTCTACCCAATGTGAGTGGTATCATCCAATCAGTTGAGAGTCTGAATAGAACAAAAGGTAAAGAAAGGTTGGATTTTTTCCTCTTCCTCTGCCTGACTACTTAAACTTGGACATTGTTCTTCTGCCTTTGTGGCTTCTTGTTCTCATGCCTTCAGACCTAAACTTGAATCTACAGCATTGCTTTTTTTGGTTCTTAGGCCTTCAAACTATACCGCCAGCTTTCCTGG
>NW_012137858.1:1957953-1960727 GCF_000956105.1 Propithecus coquereli | reverse complement strand
TGTGTGTGTGTGTGTGTGTGTGTGTGTATTTTTTAGTACAGAAAAGTTTCTGTTATCATAACAAGACAGTCAAGGAAAAGTTAATTGGATATGTCAATCTGAATTTATCAAGGCCAACTGTTATCATATTCTAATGTCTTATATCCATAAAGTGGCATTTGCACCTCATTATCATATACTCTCCTTCCACCTCGCAATGCTTTTAAAAAGAGAAAAATAACATGTAAATGTGAAATGACAGAACATTTAATATATGTAGATTAACATTTAGTTAGGGTACACTTCCCAAATTTATGGAGCTATGAAAGTTTCTAGTTGCTCAGTTACAGAACTTGAGGAAAATAATTTAAAGGTTTATATTTTCAAAAAGATAAATGTCACAATACAAATATCATTACTCGAGATTTGATTTCATCTCATATTTTAACCTTTTTCAATAATTGTAAGATGGCAGCTAGCACGCAATTAGCAATTTGTCCTGCTTATAATGACTTTACAGTTCTTTAGGTTTCACCAAAATAAAGCAAAACAATTGCAACTACTGTCTGACAAACATGGCAATTATTTCTAGTTACCTTCTTCTCCATATATATCTGGAGAGCAGTCTTTCTTTTTCTTTTCTATGCACAGTAGTGCATTGTATTGTACTCATCAGCACAATTCCACAGTAAGTGAGAGAATTAGATGTCCAGCTGTCCTCTCCGCCCCCAACTCAGTTTTCTTCTACGTACCTCTATAAGCATTCTGGCTTTCTTTTCTAAAAATTCACTTTGCATCACCCTTGACAAAATCTATATTCTTAAAGCCCTGTTTCCATCAAGCTAGAAAATTACTCTCATAATCAAATATATGACTAAAGTTTCAAAATCTACCTCATTTAGCATGCATCTTTCTGAACCAAGGACATGATGTACTTACTGCAGCAGAATCAGTTAGAAATTAAGAATGTAAACTCTGGACTCAGAGAGACCCAGGTTCAAATTCTAGCTGTATCATTTATTAGCCCCACGATGTTGATTAAGCAATTTATTCTGTCTTAGGTTTTCTGCCTAAAAAAAAAATGGAGATAGCAACACTATCTTACAGAGCTTCTGCCAGAATTAAATGAGATAGTGCATAGTAACATCTTAGTCCAGTTCCTGGCATATGGTAAATGCCCCCAAATTTTAGAGAGAATAGCTGTCATGTGGTGGTATATGTGTTGTAAAAATATAAAATAACTAACACTGCAGCATTGTTGTTTTATTTTAATGCAAAAGGCTTTAGAAAAGTTGCATTTACTTTAAACTTGTGTTTAAATCAAATGCCTTTTTAAAAATTAGGTTCCTACATTGTAATTTGTATTAATCTTTTCATTTCCATTCTTTGATTAGTACTTTTTCACAGAAATCCATTATATTATTATTTATGTTCACTAATAGTTAACAATGGAAGGGCTATTAAATTATATCACATAAGACCTTTCATGAGAAAAAGGATATTAGTTCATCACAACAAAACATCTAGTATGGTGAGATTTATAGCATGATGCAAAACAAATTCACCTGACCATGAAATAAAGGAGAAAGTGTTCATAAAATAAACTGCAAACTAGCTTTATTTTTAAAATTTTATTTTACATAAACATGTTTTATTTCATTACATAAATGAATTAAATGTGCAGTGGCAGTACATCTTAATCACAGTTCCAATGTGAAGAAGAACATGGAGGAATGTGCCACCTTTATTATTCACACATGCTTCTATACGGCAAGCACTAAAACATCAGTGCCATGACTACTAATGAATTTATTGCCCATTAACCTTAATAGTCATCAAATCACTGAATGTATGAATGACTTAAACTTAAAGTGGTTTTCAGTAATCTTCACATTTAAGTTGTGCAGCAAGTCTATATTATTCACTCCAAATTCATTAACAAAGCTGGAGCTATCAGACATAAATTCAGCAGTGTCTACATATTTTACACTGCAATATATGTTTGTAAGAATCATACATGGGTTCCCATTTCTAATGTTTGAATTGCCTGCGATGTTATAATAAAAAATATTTTTAGATCTTGTTGAACATACTATTTACATAAAGGGCTCTCTCCCCTCCTGCTCTTTCTTGCCAACTAACTGTCCCTTCCCTAAATGTGCCCACTTCGGCCTCACTTTGTTTCTGCAAAGGCTAATATATTTCTCCAAGTAGATTGAACCTTTCTGAAAAAGAAAACCAATCAGTATGTACAGGTCTGCTTGATTATTGGTGGCTCTGGGTCCTTGCTACCTGAACAATAATATAATTAACTTCTGAATAGATTGGCTTCTAACTCATAACACAAGTATATGAATAAAAGGTTACCTTTGAAAGCCTGTAATTCTTCAAATGTCATTGTGTAGCCAACATGAAACATTCAGGCCATTATGCTCCTATTAAATGTAATAGGGATATAACATTTTTTCCATAAAAGTTTCCAGGAAGTCAGATGGATATTAAAAGTAAAACAATTATAAATAAGGGGAACCATTATTCATCTTACAACTTTGTCAAGATACCGTTGTTAAATTTAAATTTTCTAAACAATTTTTACCTATGTGGAGGAATTCTTTGGAGTAACATTCATAGAAAGCAAAAGCAACGAGAAGACAATCTTATATGCAAAAAGGGCTTATATTAGGGTAAAATTTCTAAACTGGTGAAACTTGGAAAAAAGTCTTAAATCACTAAAACAATAACTAATTGCAGTTTATTTTCTTTCTAAATTATTATAAATTCTTTGCAAAATGACA
>NW_012137858.1:1956897-1957903 GCF_000956105.1 Propithecus coquereli | reverse complement strand
CACACACACACACACACACACACACACACACATCCTATTGGTTTTGTTTCTCTGAGGAACCCTAATACATCTACTAGGTGACTGATATGGTAAGGAAAGCAGTAAGAGAGGATATTAACAATTAGGCCACAAAACATCCTGTGTTAATGGAAAAATAGCTTCTACAAAGAGTAACATTTGTTTATAAAAGTTGTGTGTACAGCAGTATGTTTTCAAGATATCTATGCATTAAATATCTATGATTACCAAATTACCAATTAAATGAAGCTGACTTACTATCACATTTGTGTACATTTAACTAAACAGCTGATAATATTGATTTTGTGGCTATTTTTTGGAGGCAACCATTCTTTGCTTTCTGTCTCGCACACTTCCATAGGCCCTTGAGAAACTTCCAAGACCTCTGCAATATGCATATTGTACATGATGGTTTAAAAGGCCTTGGTATATAGACTTGTCCCAAGAAACATGTCAGGAGAGAATTGAATGTAAAAGCGATAAACCAGAATACTATTAAAATGCAATTGTATAGAGGTTGTACAATTTCTATTAATTTTTTTAGATACCAGTGCATGAAAGTAGTTTATCTTTCTCAAGTGAGAAAAGCTAAGTCATATTTCAAAGGCACCAGTCAGTGTGCAAGCAAAGAAAATTCAGAGTATACAGACTGTGCATCAGAAATGCCAGAGGTTTCTCGAGCCATTTATGTTCTACATCATCGGAAGCTTGTTCACTATAATATTAATAAGGAAGTACCATTTGAAAAATATTTTTCTGCTGTATAATTGCTGTAGATGATTAAGGTATTAACTTTTTCAGTAAAGCCTATGTCAATAAAAATAGGTCAAGAACATATAAAAGTGGCTACTGCTTTAAAAGAAAGATGGTTAACTCTCCATGCTGATACTTAATCATTAATTCATTTTCCCCATTTTGATTAACTTTGTTCTCTAATGACTATGTATTTCATGCGAAATAAGAAAAATGTTCAAAACTAGAGATACCA
>NW_012137858.1:1947578-1949153 GCF_000956105.1 Propithecus coquereli | reverse complement strand
AGATAAATGGTATTCAACCATGTCATCATCTATTTTGGATTTTTAAATACTTCTTTGAAAAGATGACTATTATTAAAGGCACAGATTAATAGAAACCTTAACATGAACAAAAAATAATAAACAAGACAAATTTATGTATATATAGATTTATTTCAGGTCAAAATCATGTAATTGCATATTTTGAGATAGTGTTCAAGCCAGTGAACATCATTTTAGAAAGTCTATGTAGTAAGTAGTACTTTCCTTAGTGATTTCTTTGCAATGTACTTTTTTAAAAAAACTACTTATTATTTTCCCCTCAAACATGTTATTCAGAAAATATCCCCTCTAGAGACAGTTGAGTTCAATAGTTTGAGCTGCCCAGTGAGACAGACTTGTTTTAAGATCAAATTCAAAGTCCTGAGAACCTTTTAAAAGGCTCTTGGTCTAGGTTACTTGGCTGAGAAGAAGAACAAGTAAGCGGTAGACCTCCTGCCAATCAGATTAGGAAAAACTCCATAAAGACGGCAAAGTGATCTACAGTTAAAAACAGAACAAAGCAAAACAATCCCACAACCAATAATCCTAAGAACATCAAATGCTTATATCTTTCCTTCTCAAACTAGACTGCCTCAAGCACTAAGTGAACTTTATTAAAAAGTCTCCAGCAACTAATTCAGTAATCAATTTGCATTAGAGCTATAGGCTCTGAGAAGTCACACCATCAGGTACTTTATGAAAAATCTTATTTTGAAGAGCATAAAATAAGCTGTGCAAGTTCCTTGTAAATTCTCAAATTATTAGTTAGGCAGTGGAAGCTGCAGTTGCCTAGTACTGTCCTTCAACTCACTTATTTTAAATGTTAATTGTGAAAATGGCTTTGAATAGGTTTCAGGAGTCAACAATTTTCTTTACTAGAATTATGGTCTAAAAAAATTCCTAGGTGAAAAAAAACTGACATTAACACAGGCTTAATTCCGAAGCACTCTTGGGGAAAAGTGAGTGAAATTTTCCTTTTACAAATTATAAAACTGAGGACCAGAGAAATCAAGTGTCTTCTCAATGTCAAACAGATGGGTGCAAGCTGCACTTAACTCTATACCTAGTGATTTTTTCACTATACAACCAAGAGCTAAGATCAAACCACTATTTCTTGTTTAGAAAATTAAGCTATAATTCACAAATCAAGGTCTCATTTCAATCCTCTTTAGAGTTTTTCTAATGATGCTTCCCTGGCCTGGTTTGGGGAGACTTAAAGTTTCTATAACAACACTTAGAAATCATTCATTCACATTCTGACATTTTTCAGAGTCTGACCTGTATCTTTAAATGCTATGAGATCTTTACAATGCTTTATTGTCAGCATCCTGTCCAAGCAGCCATCCCAGGTTTTGGCTCATTCTCAGGTTTCAAAATTGTAGACCAGAGATGCAAAAGACAAATCTTTCTTATTATTATGATCATTTTATCCTACAACAGAAAGGCTTTATGACTTTTTGGCAGTGACATTTGTTCTTGCCCTTAGCAGTGGAATTAACTTCTTAATACAAAAGAGGGGTTTTGCTTAATTCTTGGTATCCTCATCAGACTTATGTG
>NW_012137858.1:1944261-1946475 GCF_000956105.1 Propithecus coquereli | reverse complement strand
AAATCTAGGAGACAGTACCTTAACCAGGTGATCAAAGTTCTCATCACTAGTAATAAACATATCAAATTCAGGTCTTCCAAATACGATGCACAGAGAAGGGCACTACATCAGTCAATGGTAATTTTGCCAAAAATGCACAGTGCCATTCTAATCATAAGAAAACATATGACAAACCGAAAATGATGAATATTCCACAAAATGACTGGCAGCATTCTACAAGAGTCAAGTTCAGGAAATACAGAAAAACTGAGGAACTGTCCTAGATTAGAAGAGACTAAGAAGACAGGACAACTTGATACAATGTAAGATCCTGGCTTTAATCTTGGACGACAGAAAAGGGAATTAGAGAGACAAGTGCCAAAGTTTGAATAAGGTCTGAAAATTAGTTAATAATACTATAGCAATGTTAATTTCCTGGTTTCAATCATTGTACTGTGTTATATGAGATGTTAACATTTAGGGGACCTAGCTAAAGAGATAAAGAGACTCTTATTTTTTATAACATTTATAAATCTAAAATTATTTCAAAATAATTTTTAAAAAATGAATATATTAATCTCAAAGAGCCGTTTAGAATCTTGAATGAGATTCTTGGCCATAGGAATCTATGCTGTAGAGGTAACTTGAAAAATCTCCACATTGTGAAGTATAGTTAGAGAATTTGTTTGGCTATGAAAACTGAAGAGCATTTACAAGTAGGCAGAGGACTTTTAATTTTTGTTCTACATATAAGAAATGTGCTTAAAACAGAGCTCTTTGTAAACAAATCATTATTAAGCCGTTAAACGGAACATATTCTAAAAACTTATATTAAAATAGAAATTGCCTAAGTAGAGAAGCTAAATCTGGGATCAGTTCACTCAGTAAACCACATACTCATTCATCCATTTATTCGTTCATTTATCAGGATGCATCATTGTAGAAATCACTGAAATCCTTACAAAATAGTTTCCAGTCTTAAAATCATATAAGTACATAGCCTTGAGTTGGAACACATTTGTCCAATCTTATGATTAGATTGCTCACATTAGACTGAGCTAATTCTTTCCATGGTTTGGAATCTGGGAGAGACGCTAAGTGTCCTCAAGAGACACAAGAAAATAGTGTAAATGCTAATGTATTTCTAATATATTAGTGATATTTGCATGTGTAGAAATTAGTATACATTGTGGTTGTGATGAAAGAGAAGGTTCAAAGGACAGGTAATGGTGGAAATTATGGAGGAAGTATTTCTATTTCTTATAATGAAACAAAAAAAAAAATCCTTTGTGAGATTATTTTCAGAAGTTTCTTGAAAGTTTGAAAGCCAGATTGCTTATTTGGGTGGTAAGGAAAGACTCTATCTCAAAATAATGAGTGGGATACTTTTGACATAAACAAACAAACAAACAAAAAACAATGTTGAGGTAATAGCAGAAGGATGCTGCTGGAGACAGAGAATACAAAGGCAATACAACACATAATTCAAGAACAAAAACATCTGTATATTCAATAAAAATTAATTTAGCATTTACTGTGTATAAACCACCATGTTAGATCCAGGTAGTGATAGAAAGGTATATGCTATAGCTCTGAAATTCAGCTTTTCTGCAACTATTACTACCCATTCAATCAAATGTCACTTCTTGAATTTCTCTTCCATATTTCCCTTCTGACAGCCATAGTTCCTATGTCATCACTTTTATTATTAAGTGTTCTAATAAATATTCATCTTTACTGACCTGCTATCTTCCTACCTCTTTTCAATTTAAATCTATGCCTGACAAAGTAAAATCAAATTTGTTTTTGAAATAGTATCCCTAATTATTCCTCTATTCAAAGACGTTCAATAATTAAATCACTGTCCGCCAAATTAAGAATACTTATGGTAACTTTGACTACCCCCCCATACAAACCAACACTGTATTTCAACCAAACTGGAGAATTCACTTGTTTCCCCAAATATCCCTGAATTCTTTTTTGAGAAGATAAAATTTAATATGGTTATAGAAAGATAAAAGCAAATTTTGTGGGCAGAAATTTCATGAGGAAAGGTAGATGCATGAAATTATTTTCCAAAATAGGGAGTAAATCCATTTATATAAATGAAAACTCATTTTTCTTTAATAAGAAGTAGCCGATGTATTTTTTTTTTTTCTTTTTGAGACAGAGTCTCACTGTGTTGCCCGGGCTAGAGTGCCGTGGCATCAGCCTAGCTCACAGCAACCTCAAACT
>NW_012137858.1:1934643-1943730 GCF_000956105.1 Propithecus coquereli | reverse complement strand
CAGAAATGAAACTACTTACTTTTCTAATTATTGATTTATTAACAACAGTAGAAAAAAGTAACAGTAGCAGCAACATAAATGAAATAAAATATCTGTAACTTTGGTTTGTTTGTTTATTCACTCCTCATCTTAGACTTTCTGAAACAGCTTATGAAGATGACAACAAGAGTAAAACTCAACCAATTCTATAAGGTATCTAGCCACATATTTTTATAACAACAGTTATAAGAAGCAAAAACCTGGAAAGTCAGGCCACTTGTTTTGACAAAAAAATTGTGTGTATTTCTAAGATTTACAATCCAAAGCTGTAAGTTTTTTAACACGTGAGGAACTCTGGGCAATGAAATTCAACAAAGAAAATGGATTTTGAAAGTGACAGAGGGGGAAAAAAGGTTCTTTACAGAGATCCTTATATTTCACCACCCATTTGATGATATATAAGTATGTATGAGAGTCATTTTTGAAGTTGAAATGATAGAAACATTAGAGTGTGGATTAAAGTACCAAATCAGACCTAGGGCAGGTGAGTGTCAAACCATTTTTCCTTTGAATTTCATTCACAAAGTTCTAGCTTCCAAGATTAAAACTACAAGGTGGTTCCAATCTGCACATCAGATTCTTGAACACTCAGGTCCCCATCTCAAAAGAATCTCATGTTTGAAATGTACATCTTTAAGCTCTGGAGTCTTTAAATAGCATCCCTGAAAATGGTGGAGAAAGATCTATGGGACAGAAAGGATAGGTCACTAAGGGGCGAAGTAGGCTCCAAACTTAAAAACACCCAGATCTGGGGTCATTTTTAAAAGTTTAATTCACTTTATATGGGTTATTGTATTCAAATGAAGTTTGCATGCCATCTGTCTTTGAAGTCATTTAAATTAAGTTTTATGACACTTATGGGAAAGAGAGGCCATTTTTAACTCAGTATAATCTGCATAATCTGCTTACTACTATCAATCACTAATCAGAATTAATTATTAAGACTGTGATTCATCTTTTTTCTCAAATATTTTAAATCATTTATCAAAGAATGACGTGACTTTCTCTTCCTTCTTTGGAATACTGAAGTCATAGTCATATGACTTTGGGGTAGATGCTACTGAAGTGATGATTTTAGTCAGATGTGTAACAATAATGCTGTCTAAAAGCTTCATTTAACCAAGAGAGCAGTATTTTTGAAACAGCAGGCAGTATAAAAGTGCTTTGTGAATATTAACATATTCTAGCAAATTAGTTTGCACTCATTATCATAAGCAATTACTTACTGTTTAGATGCAGCTCGTATTAAATTGGCAAGCAATTTGCAAGAATTAAAACATAACATAGAGAGCTTTCTGAAAATTCAGCAATATCCTGAGACAAATGATGCTACTAGGCTCACAGACCATGCACCCCATGTAGTTACCCATCAAACATATTTAGCATTGAACGAATGGTTGGTTGGCTACAAGGGCTTTTAATGCAAGATCACTTAGTGGCCATTGTTGGGACATCATAAATAGAATTGTACATATCAGACGCTGGGAGGCATTATTTTAAAAAAACCTGAGGAAGGCTTTGTTTTCTAAGAATGAACCAGCTATCAATTTGACTAAATTTTGGTACTTTCCAAAAACCCATCAGATCATCTTGAGATATCTGATGCTACTCAATTTGTCCCTTTCGAGAAGTTTCTGATGTCTTGCTTGCTCTCTCCAGGTACCTCTGAGAAGAGACTCTTGATGCTTACCATTATTCATCTTACCTTCTTTAATGACTTGAGGGTTAGCTGGGCATTTAGCTGTCGGCTTACAGCCTATATTTTCCATTCTCCCTTGCAGTTGGAAGGGGCCATGTAAGTAAATTCTGTCCAATGATACACAGGCAAAACTAATGTGTGATTCTTCCAATTCAGGCCCTGAAATATACCTGCACTGTCCTACCCATTTACCTCTGTCTTTTTGTTGAGTGAGGACAAAAAGTGAGCCAGATGCTTTAGACTCAGAGAGAAAAGCCAAAGGTTGAGAATTACACCTATCCTGCTATCGTCGGACCACTGAATTGTAACTATTATGTGAGAAAAAAAACCTTATATTTTGTTCAGACCTGTGTATTTCTTAATCTCATTTTTAGAGTGAAGGGTGCTCATATAGCCTATAGAACAAAATGGCCAAACATTCCCATGTATTTTTTTCATCCTCATGACAGTCAAGTAAATTTGATAGGGAAGGTATTATTATCTCTACTTTACAAGTTTAAAAAAAGTTGGTATTCACAGAGGTAAAATTATTTCTCCATGGTCACAAAGTAATATAAAACTTTTTCTATTAAAACCTTCCAAAAAGGCAGTAATAATCTATTATTGTTTTTAGAGTAAACTAATGTTACCCTGGTAGATTCTATGGGAGGTCATATGTTTTCACGGATTTATCCCATTCCAGAATTCTTTTCTCCCTTACAAAAACAAAATGGCACACATTTACAAAATTTGGGGATATTGCCTGTGACCCTGAAGCAACATGAAATTAACTAACCCACACAGGCCCCTTAGCTTGAATACAGAGCCTCTACTTTAGAAAATTTGTAAATACTTTCTCTGCCTTTTTGAGATTTAAATCTTCTCCCAGCTTCTTGCCAGTTTTACAACTTGGAAATGTCTTTCTCAAGGGCATAGGAGCCATGCGTTTTAAATGTAGTAATTAAGAAAGGCAGTGCCCCTACCTCCCAATCTCTGTCTCCCAGCCTCTGGAAGGTAGGGACCTAATTTCTGTAAGTGCCACCTACCAAATATCTCCGTACCATACATATAACAAAGAACTTATTAATGGGAAGTTGGATGACACAGAAAAACATAATGTGTTAAAATCTGTATGCCACCAACTTTTCTCAATGTCTTGAAAAGAACTGTAATTTAGAAAGTACCCTCAAAGTGCTAAAAATTGAGAGTGCTAAGAAAAGACACTATTTTAAAAAATCAAGTAGCTTTTTTCTTTTTAAATGTGAAATTTAAAATAAAACACAAAGTTTTAATTTTCTTTTCATAAAGTAGGTCACACAAATTTTTTGGTTTCCCAGTGCATATAAGTTATGTTTATACTATACTATAAAGTATGCAATTACATTATATCTAAAAAAATGTACATACTTTAATTAAAAAATACTTTATTGATAAAACGTGTTAATGATCATCTGACCCTAAAGCGAGTCATAATCCTTTTGCTGGTGGAGGGTCTTGCCTCAATGATGGCTGCTTATTGATCTTATGGAAATTTCTTAAAATAAGACAACAATGAAGTTTGTGGCAACAATTGACTCTTCTTTTGAGGAAAAGATTTCTCTATAACATGTGATGCTGTTTGATAGCATTTTATTCACAGCAGAATGTCTTTCAAAATTGGAGCCAAAGGCCGGGCGCCGTGGCTCACTCCTGTAATCCTAGCACTCTGGGAGGCCGAGGTGGGTGGGTTGTTTGGGGTCAGGAGTTTGAGACCAGCCTGAGCAAGAGCGAGACCCCGTCTCTACTAAAAATAGAAAGAAATTATCTGGACAACTAAAAATATATATATAGAAAAAATTAGCCGGGCATGGTGGCGCGTGCCTGTAGTCCCAGCTACTCGGGAGGCTGAGGCAGGAGGATCGCTTGAGCCCAGGAGTTCGAGGTTGCTGTGAGCTAGGCTGTCGCCACGGCACTCTAGCCAGGGCAACAGAGCCAGACTTTGTCTCAAAAAGAAAAAAAAAAATTGGAGCCAAATTTCTCAAACCCTATTCCTGCTTTCTGAACTAAGTTGATATAATACTCTAGTCTATAGTCTCTGCTCTACCCACTGAGCTATCGAAGGTTGTGCAAAGTTTATATAATATTCTAAATTCTTTGTTGTCATTGCAAAAATGTTCAAAGCATCTTCACTAGAAGTAGATTCCATTTCAAGAAACCGTTTTTATTTTTCATCCGTAAGAAGCAACTCTTCATCTGTTCAAGTTTTATCATGAGATTGCAACAATTCAGTTACATCTTCAGGTTCCTCTTATAATTCTAATTCTTTCGTTATTTCTACCACATCTGCAGTTACTTCCTCCGCTGAAAGTCTTGAACCCCTCAAAGTTATCCATGAGGATTGGAATCACCTTCTTCCAAACTCCTGTTAATGTTGGTGTTTTGACCTTCCCCCATGAATCATGAATGTTCTTAATAGCATCTAGAATGGTGGATCCTTTGCAGAAAGTTTATAATTTACTTTGTCCAGATCCAGCAATGGAATCACTATCTATGGCAGCTATAGCTTTACAAAATGTATTTCATAAATAATAAGACTGGAAAGTCAAAATTATTCCTAATCCATGGGCTGCAGAATGGATGCTATGTTAGCGAGCATGAAGACAACATTAATCTCCTTGTGTATCTCTATCAGAGCTCTTAGGTGATCAGGTGCATTGTCAATGAGCAGTATTATTTTGAAATGAATCTTTTTTTCTGAGTAGTAGGATCTCAACAGTGGGCTTAAAATATTCAGTAACATGTGGAGTAAACAGATGTGCTATCATCACTACTTATTGTTCTATTTACAGAGCAGGGTGGAGTAGACTCTCCCTGACAAGAGTCAGCCTGTCCTTTGACACTTTGAAGCCAGGCATCGACGTCTCCTCTCTAGCTATGAAAGTCCTAGATGGCATCTTCTTCCAATACTGTATAAGGCTTCTTCATCTACGTTAAAAATCTGTTGTCCACTGTACCCACCTTCATCAACAATCTTAGCTAGATACGGATAACTTCTTCCGGCTTCAGCATCAGCACTTGCTACTTCTTCACCTTGTGCTTTTAAGCAATGGAGACAGCCTTTTTCCTTAAACCTTATCAACCACCCTCTGCTAACTTCAAACTTTTCTTCTCTAGCTTTCTCACCTTTGTCATCCTACATAGAATTGGACAGACTTAGGGTCTTTCTCTATGTTAAGCTTCGGCTTAAAGAAATGTTGTGGCTGTGATCTTTTATCAGAACACTAAAACTTTCTCCATATCAGCAATAAGCCTGTTTTGCTTTCTTATTATTCATGTGTTCCTTGGAATAGCACTTTAATTTCTTCCAAGAATTTTTCCTTTGTATTCACAACTTGGCTAACTATTTGGTACAAGAGGCCTAGCATTCAGTTTATCTCAGCTTTCAACATGCCTTCCTCCCTAAGCTTAATCATTCCTGGCTTTTGAGTTAAAGAGACTTCCGATTCTTCCTTTCACTTGAACATTTAGAGGCTACTGTAGGCACATTAATTGGCCTAATTTCAATATTTTGTGTGTCTTAGGGAATAGAGAGGGCTGAAGAGAGACAGAGATGGGAAAAGGTCAGCTGGTGGTACAGTCAGAACACACACATTTATTGATTAAATCTTATGTGGGTGCAGCTCATGGTGCCCCGAAACAATTACAATGGGAACATCAAAGACCACAGATCACAGATCAACATAACAGATTATAATAATAATGAAAAAGTTTCAAAAATTCGAGAGTTACCAAAATATGACACAGAGACATGATATAAGCACATGCTGTTGGAACAATGGCACCAATAGACTTGCTGAATGCAGGATTGTCACAAACCTTCAATTTGTAAAAAAAGCACATATCTGCAAAGCACAAAAACCTAAGCACAATAACACGAGGTGTGCCTGCACATTTACACACTTTTTTTTTCTCAAGTTTAGTAAGCATGTGCTTAAAATTTATACAGAATTTTTAAAACAGGTAAATATATATGCATATATCTCAGAAAATAAAATAAAATGTCATGTTCTCTGATCAAAAATGTGAGTTTTTGGCTATTACACTGCAGACAGATAAAGTATAATAACAAAGCTGAATAAATCTGAATAAGTGAAAAACCAAAGAATAACCCATCCCTTGCAGAGTGACCTAAAAGAAATCTTCTTTGGTTCTACTAAAGTTCAGACTCTCAAAACCAATATAAGAAGGCTGCGGCAACACAGTGAGACTCTTGTCTCAAAAAAAAAAAAAAAAAAAGAAGGCTACAAACCAAAGAAAATTTGTCAAGCTGGATGTCATTTATTCTTATGCAAATAAACTTCTAAAATAATTATAAAGGGAGTGTTTTAAATGATAGAAAAGTAAAACTTTTTTCCCACAAAATGTTACTAGTTTCTTAAGCAGCCTGAAAGTCTCACATCAAAAATTTTCAAGCATTTTTTTTTATTCTTTTGCCATTTTAAAATTTGAAAGCAACATTTATTTTTATATTCATTTATCATGTCTTCACCTATTTGGTAAATACCATTTCTCTTCCATGTACTATATTATACATTTTGAGGCATGTCTTCTCAAAATAGTGCAGCCAGTTTCCCTTGCAATCCCACCATCGATATGAAATCACAAAACCCACAGTGTCTGCATCCATGAGTCAGATGTACAGGATAGATTCAGAATTAAAAATGACATTTTCCCACTGTAACTTAACAGGGCATTCACCTAAAAAGGTCCTCAAATGTTTCTCAGCCCATGAAGAAGTTATAGCATGCTGAATAAGTGTGTAGGGAAATGTACAAAATAGCAATGTCCCTACCACAAGCAGCCTTGTCACTCACTCTGGAGAAACCGGTTGCCATGCCTTTTACTGTCTTCTGCTTACAATCTGCCCAGATAATCTTCAGCATGTCCACAGAAACTCACGTCAAGAAGCATGGGGTTCATATTAAAGCAAAAACATGGGAATGGAAATGCGTGCACAGATGTGAGAAGCATAAAGTGGGTAATGTTGTAAGGACCTCTGATAATTGGTTGTGAGGAGAGGAAGAGGAAGAAATCAAAGGTCACGCCTAGTTTCCTGACTTGGAAAGGTAGTAGATGATATCCCATTCACTGAAATAGGAAACATCAGAGAAGGAACAAAATGCCTAAGGAATGTAATGAGTTTGTTATGTTTGAATTTAGCCACTTTCTTCCATTTGAGAATATTATATCATGTTTACACTCCTGTAATACTTAGTACACTGAAGTGTACATGGAAGACATGTTTTAGTTTTCCTGCTAATTGATCAAGCGTGCAAGTTAAAAGGGATATTAAAATGAATACCTTGTCTGCTCTTTTTCTTAAAATGATTTTTATAAAATCATAAGTCATAAACACAGCTAACTTGTATCTCTTCATCTCCTTTAAAATATTCTTAAAATGTAATACTTAGCTTTTAATAAGACCTTTCCATGAAACCCACATGAACTGGCTATGTTTCTTATATGAACATTTACAGCGTTCCTTTTCTTTCAATAATTTTAAGAGATTGTTTTATGGAATAGGGTTTATTATATACTACATTGTCCCAAAATATCTTTGTATGACTGCTATTAGGCTTTCTGCATATATTTACTCAGTTAACTTATTGTACATAGTTGATTTGCTTCCTCTCCTCCTTAAGATTTTATTAACTCTTTTTTGCATGCAGAGCACCTTAGTAAGTCAGGGTTTGTTGGTTTTCTAGCTATGCTGCATAGGTAAGCAACAGGGTCAAATGTAATGATATTGGCTGAGCTTAGGCTCATACCCCTGCATCTGCAGGTGAAGTCAGGTTATCTGCATTTCTTCCACCTTTCATTAGTGGGAGGAGAGAAATGATGGAATCTGTTACTGTTGAAAAGTATGCTCTGTATTCTATCAACTCTGTTGACCCTCAATATAATACATTTTTAAAGTATTTCCCTAAAGAACAAGTCTAGTTAGACAATCTGTATCATATATAACCATTACTTTGACCTTCTAGACTCCTCTGTCTCTTAGTGGACATGGCTAATGGTAGCCCATATGACGCCTTCAGGCAAAGTAGAAAAAAGCAAATTTCCCCTAAACCCTTTACTTACACCTGTTGAAAATTGTCATAGAATACTGATTTTTGATAGCACAAAACATTTGCTTGCTGTTTTCTAAAAAAATTATCATATTAAATACACAACTCCATGGCAGTAATGTGAATGGTATCACCTTCACAAATGTACCACTTGCACAAACATGCATGGCTTCCCTTTAGTGAGCTGCAGGAAACCATTATGGTTTGGTTTAAGAGGGAAATTCAACTCATCTTGGACCCTATTGTTCTGTGGAATATAACCATGCTCCTCAGTGGGGGATAAATGCAAGAAATACAGAAAAGAACCATAATTCCTATTCAACCACTTTCTTTTATGCAAAACAAACATCAGTGGCAAAAGAAGTTCAAGGTTTGTTTTTGTTTTTTTTTTAAGAAGCCATTTTGCAGAGTTGAAATAAGATCAGACACAGACCTAACTTGTATAAATGAAAAGAAAGACAATATCAGAGCAGTACTAATCCAAGATGTGTGAAGAACTAAACCACAGCCACTTCAGTCATGTACTTGAAGCACAGATTTCAGCAAGACAAAACTGTGACTTGAAAAAACGAGACATTCGAAATCCTCAGGAGATCATTCCCTTCTCCTATTCCTCTATGGCTGCTCCAAAGTACAGATTCAATTTTGAGGCAGGTTAAATTGGGGGCCCAAGTGGGAATACATGGTTAATGAATTTTGTACAATCTCCTTCATTTCAATTGAAAAATTAAAAGAATAAAGAAATATCCCTCAACAAGATTTGATGGGTTTTACTATCTTTCCAATATTTCCCCCCAGATTGATTTCAGACCATTGTAGAGACAACCAGACTGCTAATTAAACTATTAACTCTTTTTTCTAAATTGTAAAGCTTTGAGCATATTTCAGAAGCCAACCCTCATCTTGACACTGAAGCCCTGAAGGATGTAGACTTTCCACAGATATCTAGGGGAGTTACACACACATTACCCTAGGCCAAATTTGACCCTGAAAGTGAAGTCACATGCACTAACTCTCAAAATATTTAATGATTGTTCCCAGACTTTACTTAATAAATTTATGTATTAATAAGGAAAGCCTCCAAGGTAAGCCCAGAGAGGTTCGTTTTTCTTGGAGTTGAATTGAAAGGTGACAAAATGAAAGTTCCCCTATGACTCTTTTGAAAGCAGCTAGATCACTTTCTAGTGAAAGGAATGTGAAGTTGACTCAGAATAAAGTGGGAGAAAATGGAGGAAATGTGCTGAAGTCCAAAAGCCTTCACAT
>NW_012137858.1:1930890-1931503 GCF_000956105.1 Propithecus coquereli | reverse complement strand
GGAAGAGACTATACTAAGGGGGAACTCAGTGACTACACTGTCAATCTCTTCAACAAAAGCACTACTATGATTACATCATGATCCCGTAAAGGCCTGGATGGTTTTATTGCAGTATAACATGAATTAATAGTTCCTGGGCAGAATGTACAAGACTCTCTGTTTCTGATTCATGTTTGTGAAACTCTTTCTAAAAGTAATAAACAAAAAAGAAAAATACAGGAATCAAAAACAAGATATAGCAAAATTCTCCAGGTACCAATTTACTTTATCCTAAAGAAAAGGACCACTGCTACAGTTAAAATAGCTAGAAAACTTATTCAAAGGCATTTTCAAATATTAAGGTGATGTTGAAATTTTCTAATAAAAATGTAGGGTAATAGTCTATTCCTATAAAGGTTCAGGTTTATCACAGAGGTGATAGTTGGATATGAGACTAGAGAAGGTCATCTCCTCAGCATGTGTTCTCCTCACCACACTCATTCACACTTATTAATACAAAAAAATTACTCAGAGGTCATGGAAGCTAACATTCCACATTTGGAAAGGATTTCTTTGGCTTAAAGATTGCCTATTCTTACTTTCTTCACATGCAAGAGAGGGGCAAGTTAAAGCG
>NW_012137858.1:1928370-1930840 GCF_000956105.1 Propithecus coquereli | reverse complement strand
AAAAAAATGAATAGCTTATTGGCTGAGCATTGCTAGCAGTTAACATTTTTATTTTCAGAAATCATATACCCCACATGACTGGTCTAGTGACTTTGTCCCAAATCAATACAATACAAAAATCCACAGAATGACAGTCTAAAATGAGCCCTAGGTTTATTAAAACCTAGTTATGTAATTACTAAGGTCTTCTCATTTTAAATCTATAATTGCTGCAGTTATACTAAAAAGGTTGGGTTTAAATGTTATTAAGCAAAAATTACACTGGCTGATTTGTTTTGTGAATACACGTTAAGATAATTCCTGCTTAGAAGAACAGAATCATTCCAAACTGGAATTATTATGAACCTTAGTAGGTTCTATTGTCACAAACATGACTCAGATCCAGAAAGGGATTCATTAAGCTATTCTAGCAGTCAATTTAAGTTGTGAAAATATGAAGGGAAGTCAGAGCATATTCTTTACAGGTGTAGCTACATTTTCTCCATTTTTCTGGTTAAGAAAGACCAGGCATCAACTCAGTGGTTGCCAGCTTGCTACTTCTTATCTGAAGGTAATCCTGCACATGCTCACCAAGATCAGAGCCATTTCTTCATTTGTTTGTATTCATATGTGGTGAGGCTTTGGGCAAAGAATTTAAGAGTCTTTACAGACAGTTAAATCACCATAGTACTCATTCTCTGGTGGATTAATAGTACCTTTTGAAATGCCATTAAACCTTTCTCATCAGAGAGCAGAAAATCATCTTTTCTTCTGAGTTACATGACAGTACCCTCCACATTGGCTGAATTTATCCATCATCTTGCTTTTCCTTTCAAGCACTGATTAGAGGCCAACCAGCAAGGTGATGATCATTTTTACTGAGGGGGACACACACACACACACACACAAACACACACATAGCAAATGACCTCTCTAAAGTATAAAGTTAGTGAGCAGAAAGAACACTTAGGGTTGTGTTCAGTGATTTATTTCTCAGGTTTTAAAAGTCTGCCCCTCACAAAACTGTCCTATATTAAAGGAATAAAAAATAATGCATTTACTCTAAAGTGGCACAATGCATACACTCAACAAATGCTGAATAAATGAATTTAGGGTAATCTCCACTACTCACCTATTTGGGGATTCCACCTGAAACAAACCATCATTTGTATACAGATAACTAGTATATCTTCAAACACATACGGACAACTCTGGGAATGTTCATATGTTAGACATAATAGGTTTAATTATAGTTTGTGATTAAATAATATTTGTCTATTGCAGAAACTGTGAAAAGCAAAGAAAAAAATGCAGAAAATAGGGACTTAGAACAGGTGAGGGAACTTTTAAGTGATTGGCGATGAGAATGAAGGAAAAGAAATAAAGAGAACAGAAACAGTAACATTGGACCAAGAAGTCATACTGTGCATCCTGCCAGAGGTCTCCAAATTGTCTGTGCCTCCAGTGTTCACACCCAGTTCAACAACACAGCTTGTTTAGAGGGTGCTAGCTACATTCACAGACGTCAACATAACTTTGTATCATTCTATCGATTGGCTATTTGGCTTGGTACCAGCACAGACCAGGATTGGTCTAGAGGTTGCTCTCTTGGTTTGGAGACCATTTAGCAAGTGACATTGTGTGAAATCAATGACCTGTTACTGCTTTCATCTTTCTCAAGTTCAATATCATAAGGATCCTTAAGATTTAATGAACCTAGTCTGTCGAAGGAAGCTTTCAACCCGCTATATTTCGTCTAATGCACTCAAATGGCTTGTATAGGAAATAATTACTACCTCATGTGGTAGGACAACTATGCAAACTAAAAAATTTATCAGTTAAGGATAATATGGCAGTAAGGTATACATTTAGTTTTTTAATGAGATCTGTATTTATATTTTTCCTTAAAGAAATGGATGAAAAACTCCCTACTGATTATAAAAAAAGAAACAAAGAAAATCAGCCACAATTGAATGCTTAAATATATGCACACAAATGGAATAGATAACATTGTAGAACAGTCACTAGATCTCTAGAGATCCATTAACATTTCATATCCAAGGAAACTAGCCACTCATTCCTTCTAAAAAAGAAAGCATTTTCAAAGCATCTGCAAATAGGTAAATGACAAAGTAGTCATTTTGAAAGAAAGTAAATTACAGTCAGATGGATGGAGAAACACGGAGAAAATACCAGACATCCACATCAGCAGAAAGAGGCAACAAACAGAAAATAAAGAAACAGAAAAAGAAAAGGGAAATATAAATAATACTAAATCAATGCCAGAAAATAATGAAAAGGAGGGTGTCATGTATTCCAGCACAAGGATGATTTCCCTAAGTGGTGCAATGCGATGGAGAAACTCCTCCAGAATAGTACAGTTATATTTCAATTTTATTAACAGATTTTTGAGTGCTCTGTACACATGAGTAGAAGAACATTGTGGATGCATTTCCGTAAGAGTTATCTTCTGAGACTTCTGTCTTTTGGT
>NW_012137858.1:1914679-1916655 GCF_000956105.1 Propithecus coquereli | reverse complement strand
AAAAAAGGAGGTATGGAATCTGGTAATTATAACTAGCTGTCAATAATGGTAGGGATCATAATTTAAATAAGGATAACAAACTACTGTATGTGTATACATATATATACACACATACACACACACTTTGCCTGACTACACAGTCAAAATACAACATTTAGCAATTATACCATGGAGGAAAAGAACACAGTTGGGATTACAGTCCTAAGAAGATAGGCATCACTGGGTTTAAGACTTAGTAAAGACTTTAAATTTAATACAACGTATTAGGTTATTAAGTATGAAATGTCCGATTTCCTTAAGTACCAAGTTTGACAGTTAATATCTCTGACATTTCACTTTGTCACTTCTTGTTTTATGTTTATTATGAAGGTTCATCCTCAGTCCTTTAAATGCATGTTTTGGCTCGTGATTATCTTTCAAAAAATTTTGTTAGCGCAATTTTTGTGAAAACACAGATAAGTAAAAAACGTGTGTTATTTTCAGATATGAGTTCCATTATGGAAGCAATGCAATGCAGACAGCTCGAAATATCAACAGAGTGTTTGAAAGGATATGGCTAATGAACGCACAGTACATGGAGGGTTTGAGAAGTTCCATTCTGGTAATTTTAGTCTTGAAAATGAGTCACATGGGTGACCTGAGACCAAGGTGGATAATGATGAGCTGAAAGCTGTAGTGGAAGCAAATCCATCTTAACCTATGCGTGAATTAGCAGCAAGGTTTGATGTTAGTATTCCAACAATATTGGGCCATTTAAAATAAATTGGCAATGTAAAGAAGCTGGATAGATGGGTTCTGCATGAATTAAACAAGTGTCAGAAGAGAAATCATCTCAAAGTTTGCCTTTCTTTGCTGTCATGACACAAAGGCGAACCATTTCCACACCATATTGTTATGTGTGATGAAAATGGATTCTTTTTGACAATCGCAAGTGTTTGGCAAAATGGTTGGATAAAGATGAAGTGCTGAAACACAGTCCAAAATTGAATATTCATCCAAAAAAGCTAATGGTGTCTGTTTGGTGGTCCAGCGTAGGTATTATCCATTACAGTTTCATAAAACCCGGTCAATCCGTTACAGTGTATGTCTAGTGCAGCCAATTGGATGGAATGATGAGGATACTTGCGATTAAGCAGCTGAGCTTGGTCAACAGAGACAGGTCGATCCTCTTGCAAGACAATACTCAACCAACTACATGTTGCACAAACAATACTGCTCAAACTACAGAAGCTCAACTTGGAAACTCTGTCATCCACTGTATTTACCAGACCTTGAACCAACTGACTACCACTTCTTCCAGGCTTTGGGCCACTTCTTGCAATGAAAAATATTCAATTCTCAACAAGCTGTGAAAAACACTTTTTGCGATTTCATCCCTACTTGCTCTGCAGGCTTCCCTGCTGCTGGCATAAACAAGCTACCAATAAGGTGGCAAAACTATGCCAATAGTTGAGGTGAATACTTTGATTAACTGTACTGCTTCTTGTTTGAAATATAATAAACTACACTTTTGATTCAGAATTGAACATTTCATATTTAATGACCTAATATTTTAAAGTTACAGTACAAACGTGCTTTCCTGATTATCACTCATCTGTTTCAGTTGCTGGTTATAGGGAGGTGGGCTGGTTTCAACCCAGAGTGTTTTTTCAGTGAATGAAGATAATTCCGACATTCTTGAGGTGGCTCTTCATGGGGCTAAGGTGTCTTCTTCTGAGGTCAGTGGTCTTAGAGCCAACCTGGCAGGAGTGCCATAGTACATTCCAGTGCAAAATCTGTCTAGCTTTTTAAATTGAGTTTTGCTTTTTGTTTTGGAACAATTTTAAAAATATTTATGAAACCAAAAATATTCCCACTCACATTAAATATAAAAGCAGCTATAAAATACTACATTCTCAATCTCCAAACTTTGCATTTAAGTACATGATTATGTCTATATGTTTATATATATTCATTATCAAAACACAAATAGGGCA
>NW_012137858.1:1910339-1911398 GCF_000956105.1 Propithecus coquereli | reverse complement strand
AATAACTCTAATTTCTATCATCCATAAAGAGATTTTACAACCAGTAAGAAAACAATCTACAATCCAATTTAAAAGTGGGCAAAAGATTTGCATGGGAAGTTCATCAATTTAAGAAATTGAAGAAACATCTCAAAAAATATATAAACACATTAAAAATAAGTGCCTCTAAGCATACAAAAACACATTCAACCATCTATTAAGGAAAGACCAGTGAAAACAACTTTGAGGTTCCATTGGCAAATATCAAAAAGGTTGACAGAGAACATGTTGGGAAATACTCTTAACAATGTTTAAAGGAGGGAAAGTTTGGATATAAACACATTGGAGGAAAATTTGGCAATCTATTAAAATGTAAACTATACAACATTTCCCCCCAGTAATTTTATTTCTAGGACTTTATCATACAAACAAACCTGAAATGTATTTATGTAAGTAGCGAGTTTGATTAGGTCACCCCTGTCTTAGAGATTATCCTCAAGTGAGTTCTTTTAAACAATTCCCATTTTCCTTTTTTCTTAACTTCCTTTATTTATTTACTTCTTAACCCAAAAATCATGCAAAATTTTCCAGCACTATACATATCCCCCAAAATGTATGTAGATGAAAGACCTGAACTGTTTGTGTTTTGGGGAGGAGAGTGCTATTGGGAAATCAGGCATATTTAAATTTTTAACATGTAAATCTCATTTTTACAGTACTTTATTAAATTTAAATTTGGTAAAAATTAGATTTTTATGAACTCATAATGTTTGATATAATTAGAATTGAAGACCTGGAATAGGAAAAACTTGATAAATTTTAAGAAAAATATAGGCAAGGATATCCTTAATGGTTATATATAGAACCCAAAGTCCATGTTAACGTAACTCAGTATTAACATTTAAGAGAGATCATTGAAGAGTATGAAAAAGACATAAAGGGAGGAAAAGGAAACTAAAATCTATAAAATATAGTAATCGTAGCTCTCTGGGAGGCCGAGGCGGGCGGATTGTTTGAGCTCAGGAGTTCGAAACCAGCCTGAGCAAGAGCAAGATCCCGTCTCTACTAAAAATAGAAAGA
>NW_012137858.1:1908735-1910289 GCF_000956105.1 Propithecus coquereli | reverse complement strand
TATATGTATGTAATTATATATACTAACATATACAATTGCATATTAACAATGAGATAATGTAAATGAAAACAATTCAGAATGCTAAAAAGTGTTACTTATAAGTAAATAATGTAATAAGATAGTGTGAAAACTACCAGAGAATATTTAGACAAAATGAAAAAATAGCAAAATAGCCTTATTTTACAATTAACTGTTAGGCTACCTGATTTAAATCACTTTTTAAAACTCTTGTGGAATCTGGTAACTATATCTAGCTACCAATAATGAAAAGTATCACAACTTAAATTTAAAGAGGACAGAATATTGTATACTTTGTCTATGAGGAAACTTTTATTTTCTTGTCTACATAGGACTATAAGGAAGATTCAGTGAAGGAAAAACCAGTGATGATTGTCCCATTCATCTCTTTTACCCTCAACATCCAAACGGTCATTCAAAATGGATATTTTTAAATTGGTACAAGGTAACTAGAAGATATTTTAGAAGTGGCTATTTTCATAAATTCTATTCTATTTTCTTCAGTCTTAATGAAATGCTGCTTTCTGTCTAAACCATCAAGGTATTAAAATATATTAGGACAAGTTGAAACCCAAGGAGAGCAAGTGACATATTTTAACAAGGTTTAATAGGTCGCTGTCTTGCAAACATGTAACTCAAACTATATTTTTTGTCACATAGCAGAATTTCAAGAAATATTTATAGATCAATGGAGAAACCTATTAACAAGTGTTGCATTTATTTTTAATTAATCTATTAGATTATTTAAATGACTATTTGGAATTGCTAAATAAATTAAAAGAAATAGTAGAATAATGATACTTTTTCCTTGTTTTTCTTCTTAAAGTTGTTTTTTTTGTTTTTGTTTGTTTGTTTGTTTTTAACACAAGAAGGAAAAAGTCTATCTCAAATAAAAGTAGGAAACAACCAACCTACGAAGAATCCTTCCAATTGCACTGAAAATTGGACATACATAGGGACAACGCCACTAGGTCAGAGGCTGCTCTGGAAGTAATTGGTTGTGCAGTCTGACTTCCTCCAAGATAAGTCACACAATCCCAAGGACCTCAGTGCTTAGAACGGGAGAACTGAGTATAAGGAGAAATTGCAGGAAGGCCACTGACCTGGGGAGGAAGGTGGGAGTCAGGAAACACACAGGCTGGCTGGTTTGTATGAAACAAAGTGTTGATTTAGCAATGTGGTAGAGAAAAAGTAGGAAACAAAAAGTTCTATAGCTGTTCACTTTGGTCAGCTGAAGACGTAAATACTACCACCACAGGCAAGAATCTGTGACATGAGTCACTGTGGACATGTTAAATACTTGCCATCTGCGAGTGGGGAGTTAGCCAAGGGACAAGTGTGTTGGTAAAGACAGAGAAAAACACCGTAGAAGAAAATGCAGCTGATTACTTCTTTAGGTTACCACCTCCATATTATCATTCAATAAAACTTGACCCTGAAAACAATGGCCCCCACTGCAAAATTCTGGGTAGAAAAAAGTAATAAATCAATGTGACAAAAAAGCACCAAATGAAAAATAAACACCAAAAAAAAAAA
>NW_012137858.1:1898217-1907220 GCF_000956105.1 Propithecus coquereli | reverse complement strand
GGAGGCTGAGGCAGTAGGATCGCTTGAGCCCAGGAGTTTGAGGTTGCTGTGAGCTAGGCTGATGCCATGGCACTCTAGCCCGGGCAACACAGTGAGACTTTGTCTCACAAAAAAAAAAAAAAAAAAATCTATAGACATCACCTGTTAATATAAAATTTATCTCAAATTTTCTAAAGATATTGTCTCCATTTTTTTAATCTCTGAAATGAGGATATGATAATACAGTCCACAATCTAAAGATTAACAAATAATCATCAAAAATGCCTTTCAATTCCTTTAAGAAAATCCAAAAATGTAGTTAGTGGTCCCTGTTGCCTAAACAGAGGCTCGAAGCCTATTACCTAACTCCATAGAGGTGAATCAAGTCACAACATAACAGGCTTTGGTGCAACAGGTTTTCCATTTGTATCCTTTACTCAGGACAGAAGTGTGGCGTGTGTTACAAAATTGATGCCAAATAGCTTAGAAGCCTTTGTGTGTTTTGAATGACAAGGTATTGACCATGGTTTCTGTAAAAGAGGCAGAACAAAATAAAAACAGATACTTTAAACATCAAAAATATCATCACTCCATTTGTTCTGTTCCTTCAGAGGTCCTATGTAATTGCAATTGAAGCTACTGGACAACAATGTTATCTTTTACAATGAACTGCCAAATTTAGATGTCAGAGTGACAGCTGAAGAAAACTGCTTGAGTGGAAAATAAATGAACAGCTACAGAGTAAACCAAGTCTTCTTGCCCAAGCCTTGTGTTATTAACTAGAGGGATGATTATTACAGCAAGAAGCTATAGCTTATAAAAATTCTATGAAAATCAATAAAGATTTGCAGACTGTAACTTCAACAAAGATTTGATTTATCAAATATTAGTCTAACTGGCTTAATTCTGCACATGCATTGCAGTTCTAAAAATATTAAGGGCAAATATTCACACTGAAATCCAAATGCAATATTTTCTAGAACTCTCTTCATTTTCAATATTTTATGTTTCTGACAAAAAATAAACTGATGCATGGCTAAAGGTCTTCACTTATAGCATTGAGGACATTATTGTTCCTCAAAGAATTGGGTTCCTCACCCCAAATTTGTCTTTCTATAATACATTAACATTTTATGATGATAATTAATAATTATTGATTCACTGAGTCTCTTCTAATTCATTTACATTGCCAATTACTTACTCATCTCGGTGGAATTATTCTTTAAGATTGGGTAAACATGGAAATTTTATTCCAAATATAGCTCCTTAAAACTTAAAAGAAAACTGTCTAATCCTATCCTCTTGTATTTTTGGCACCTAGTTATCAATAGAATGTATTAAATATTAGAAATGAATTGCTAACAGTGGTGTTAAAGGCCTTGTTTGCTTAAGATGCCCTGCATGCTGCAAAGTGAACTGAATTGCTCAATCACTGTTTTTCATGATGATAATAATGATCATATTATTGCCCATTCCTACCTTACAAAAAAAGCACATGCTGCAATTTCATTGGCCGATTTAAATCAGAAGACTAAACTGCAAAATGAAAATATTTAAAGAAAAATGGCCTATGTGTTCAAGCAGTGCTTACTCAACAATAGAGAGGTGAGGCACTGAAAAGAGCAGAAGGAAAAAGGCTCCTTGGTTCCTCTTTTGATTCTAAGGAGATGGTATGTATTTGCAGTTTGATTTTTATATCCTTGCAGACGATCCTTCACCTTATCACAACCACACAGCTGTTAAAAATAATAATAAAAAATAAGAATAAAAAGCCTAACACTTGTTGTATTCAGAAGATACATATGGCTGAGGAGCCACATGAGAACAGAGTCTACTGTTCAGAATTCTGACTTTTTCCCTGTTTGGGAGAAAAAAAAAAAAAAATCTGAAGCGTATTACTCTACTCTGCTACTTTCCAGCTTTCCTAACAATGTGGGCAGCTCATATCGATAGGCCAAAAGGAGCTCAAAAGGAGTCCAATATTTCATTTTATTTTTTAAGGCAGGAGATTGTAAAGAGGTAGTGTCTAGGGCATCTTTGTTTTCAGCACCAAGCTCAAAAGAGAAGTTGACAGATACACTTTGACAGATTTAGAAGAATATTCTCACGACAGTTTGGGGCTGGACTGATTTTGCAGCACATCCAATAAAGTACAAAATGCCTTTAAGTTCACAGTGTTGTGTGTCTGCTTACACGACTCCCAAAGGCATACAAATTTCAGGAATGGGGTTAGGGAGATGCAGTCATTCTTATTTTTTTGTTTTTGATGTTCCTTTCGACTTGCTTCATACCCTTCTATACAATATACCATAATCGGAAATATATATTTACCATACTGTTAGGGGAAAAAAGAAACATAATGTTCTGGGTGCCAATTAAGTTACCAGCACTGTTAAAGTACTGCTTATTCTATGGAATCTGCTACATGACTCAAAACATCAAACAGCATTGGTCAAAGACATTGACCATAGATAGTGCTTCCTATAAAAAAACTCAATATACCACTTCAAATCTGAACAAATCTACTTAAATTGAGCCCAAAGGGTCACCAAGGGCCTCTATTTTTTGAATAGAAACTCTCTATAAGGCTTTGTATTTACATTTAGTATTAAGCAGCTTACTGAAGCATAGTCAAGCTTATTTTACCTTGCCAGAAAAAATTCTACAAAGGCATCAAACCTGAAAGATGAAAATGAGGCATTAGACCACTTTATGTTCAAAACAGTACCAGGTAGGATGGCACTGAATGAGAGCGTGCTGAAATACTGTGGGCAGGTTGAGATAAGCAACACCTCTAACTCTTTTGGGGATAATTCTAGCACGAAATTATTTAAAATATAAAAGAATTTAATGATGCCTTACTAGCCTGATAGATCATTAAAAGAATCTAGAGGCAGAGTTTTAATTACGAAAAGATGTCCTCTTGAAATATTAATCCTTAAGATTTTAATGTCACGCTTATTCATTTATATCACAAACCATTCATTGACCCTTCCTACCAAGTTGAAGTTTCTCTCCTCTTATTTTACACTTTAATGTTTAAAAGAATATGTATGCAAAGAAACAGGCTGATTTCTATGGCATCATTTGTTGGGGGCCATCAGCTAACATGTTCCTATTTCCTGAGAACCACTCTTCAAATCATTGCCCTGTAGGAAAAGAAACAATGGCGTTGGTGTTACTGCCTGTATGTTATCCACCAAATGACCTATCAGTCGCTTGTCAGATGATACAATCATCTATAAAACTGCACTAAGGTATTGGTCATCATCAAATTTACAATGAGTTCAACATTTTACATTTAATGTGAAAATAGATCCAATCTAAATAATAATTGCTTAAAAGTTATAAAATATATCAGTATAATGTGTAACTTAATAAAGATTAGCACTCCACCTTACATGCTAGCAAAATACTTTGGCACCAGTAAAAAATATTCAAAACTGAAGAAGAAAGTACCAAAAATACTGTATGCATTTGGCTTCCTTTTCCAGCCAATGTTAACTTTTTTTGTGGTCTGCCAGGGGATCATGATGACCATGAAGATTATCCTTGTTTAAGAAAGCTATTAATAAAATAATGATTAATTAAAATATTTACATGAATAACATGAAACAATTCTGATGAAGCTTTATAAGTACATCAAACTGAAAATGTGTTATCATTTTATTAAAGACAGCCACAAAGCTTTAGATAGTGCTTGTTTATAGACTACTCAGGAAGAAAAAATATTTGCTTATTGTTGACAAAATGCCAAGAATCATTTTCAAATTAGTAGCCATAATAAAATATTAAATGATTCATAAATCACAACGGAAAACAGAAAAGTTGAAGTGAAATGATGGCTTGAAAATATCATTATCTCAAAAGAGTATAAAATAATTTAAAATGGCATAACACTAACTTTAATTTTAAATGTTAATTTATCTTGGAATTTTTGTTCAGGTTTCCCTGCCATTAAGAAAAAGCACTCTATGAAACAGCCAAGCAGGGCTTGCATAGCAGATATATTAGGAGTCAATAATTCACTTTTTTAAAAATGCATTAATACTTTATAAAATAATTCTTAATAAGACTGTTTTAATTAAATAGGATTTCAAGTTCAATATTTCCTGAGATTTTTTGAGGCCACCACTTATAAGAAGCAAACTACCAACATGGATCATGATGAACTTCAGTCTTTTGAATTCAATAAGCTATAATTTAAATCTCAGCTCTGCTACTGATTAGCCACATGCTGTACTTAATTTATTAGAATCTCAGTCTCTTAGTCTATAAAATGGGACTAGTAAATACCTACCCCAAAGATCACTATGAAGATAACCTAAGACAAATATAGCATATGATAGGCAGTTAATAAGCAGTGACTATGTAGTTAATATCAAATCACAGAAAATACTATTATTCAGACTCTGGGAGGCCCTCTAGCAGGTAGTTTGGGATCTGCAAGCCAATATTCTCCAAAGTCCAAAGTGGGTATAAGATGCCATTACAGAGTCTTTCCTGAGAAAAGAATATGATTTATGAAGGAGAGGGTTTTTTTGATTTTCATTTGTTGTGGTTTTATTTTTTTGTTTGTTTGTTTCTATTTTGAAATACTAGAGATTTGTAAGCCATTTTGAACAGTCATATGTTAGGGTTTACAAACTGTGCATTTTGGGTGCCATGTTAAATGGGGCCAAGGTAAACTGCATGATTATTATTTTCTATTAAAAATCCACAATAGTAAACAACAACAATAACATCAAAACCTTTTTCTGTCCCTTTTGTTCGGGGGATGTGAATGTACTACAGAGAGCCTTGGCAAGTGGACACAACCCTGCATGGATTCAAATCCTACCTTTCCATAATAATTTCACTAACTTTTTTGTGACACTGTTGAGGATCAAATGAGAACATACACAGGAAAATATCTGGTGACTTGATAAATGTCTTGTAAATATGGCATACCATTATTAATGGTAAAAATGTTTTCCTTGTTCCCATCCTAAGGAAGGAAGTGAACAGTTTCCCTTTCACAAACTAAGAGCTTACAGATGATAAACTGCTCCCAATTAACCCAGGGATTTAGATAAGCAATGATCAGAAAAATGAGATCCAATCATCTCAAATTCATTAATTGGTGCAAATTCTTTTAGAGCCTAAATTACTACTATGATCTACAAGTTTCAGTGCTCAAGAACAAAAGCAAAAGTGGTTTCTATGAGCAGTAGGAAGCCCAAACTCCTTCCCAAACATCTTTAAAGATTCATCATCCTTACAATAAACATGTCAGTATAATACAGTTCTAAACTGTTTGGTCTAAAGAAAAATTGTTATTGCTATCAAGAAATTAATTTCACTGTTATCATAAAATTAGTCATTTACCAAAAACAAAGCTCTACTTCATGCCTGAGGCATGAGACATTGATACATTTAATCAAAATATTTTAGAGTCATTACTTTTTAGTTTCATGTGATCTTTGCCATCTGTATTATACAACAACATATTTGGAGCATTAAGTCAGAAGTAGGAAGCAGAGGATGTGACTAGAAAGACAGCAGAGTCCATGTCACACAGAGCTTTATGTGTCTTGCTGATGATTTTGAAATTTACCACTTAAGTGACGGGGATCTACCAGTTTTAAGCGAAGGAGAGAAAAAAATATATTTAATTTCAGGCAGATCACTAAGGCAGTGATGTAGAGTATTTTTTAAGACATTAGTTACAGCCTGGAATTAAGATATACAGTTGACCCTTAAACAACACAGGTTTGCACTGCACGGATCCACTTAAACACAGATCTTTTTCAGCCAAGCTCTGATGGAAAATATATTCAGTGATGTGAACCCCAAGTATATGGAGGGCCAACTTTTCCTATCCCCCAAGTTCCACAGGGCCCACTTCAGGACTTTAGTATGTGTGGATTTTGGTATATGGTGGAAGGAGGGGCTTGGAAGCAATCCCCCACATATACTGAGGGGAGATTATAATTCAGCTTGGCATAAATAGTATAATTTTGGTCATAGTACTGACTTTCTATTTTCATATTACTTCCTTTCATAATGCAACATCAAATGAATTTTTTGAAAATATGAATCATTTCCAAATAAAATCTGGGTTACAATTTTTTCCACAATTTGATGACTAATTGGTGCAATAAAATAACTGTGAGTAGCTGAGGCAAACAGATATACTTGTGTTTTGAGTATCAGGGGAATTTATCAATTAACAACATTATCTACCCTAACGTCACTTTGAAGAAAAAGAGTCATCAAATTAACATCTTCTTTAGCATAAGTTAAGACAATAGATCTCTTTTACCACGGATATTTGCTTAAACTCTTTGAGTAGTGGATAATTTATAATAGGAATTATAAATGGGATAATGGGAATATTAGGATAACTCTCACCTATCTCTCTTTAGTTTTGAGACCTATAAGCCCCACGATGGAAGACACAGTGTATGTCTTAACTGTTCCATTGCCAGCCTCCTGGGTGCCTGGCACACAGTAGGGGTGGGATAAGTGAATACAAGAAAGAATTGTAAAATGAGATAAGGAATATGAAATTGCTCTCTAAACCTTAAAGTATGATAAAAATGTTAGTTATTGTTGTTGATTTTGCTTCACTTATTCTATAAACAGTGTCTAACTTCTTTTAAAGAGACTACTAGGATTGTAATTGTAGGATACTACAATTACTAGGATGCTCAGAAAAAAAAATACTTTTTCCTCAACAAAATAAAAAGCTACCATCCCCAAAAATACATTTAAGTAAAGTATTTTTATGCAAATGCTTCAGAATAAATAAGCATTCTTGTTTAAAACACAAAATGCTCACACCAAAATTGAACAACAATTTCCTTTTCTGGTACAGAAATTTAAGGCTTCAATTCGAACAAAGAAGCCGAACTTAGCACTGGATATCTACTGTAAGAGATTGAAGATTATATTGACACAATCTTTCGTATTCATTAGAGTTACTCCTTAAATAGAAGGATATTGGATGTCCTCTGTATCTGTGATTATTTTTCATAGCTTATCTAACTTCTTTTCCTGTGATACCTAACTGCTACATATTTGAATCTGTAATCTGAGTTCATGGTTTAATATATGCTCTGCCTGTTATACCTACGTGTTCTGTCTAAATGCCTTCTGTATCTCAACAGACATCGTCCATGGCCCCTATTAACAATTCCTGTCTCTATATCCATTCTCCTCAAAAACTCCAGGTTCATTTTCTCAAGGTTAGATTTGGAGAACTCTACGTAAATGCCTTAATCTCTCTTTTTCTTTCTTCTTCCATTTTTCTCTCTCGATGTTCTATTTCTCTCAAGCAGGGTAAAATTTCTTGAGAGAAGTGTTTATTTTCTTAATTCCTTCCCATATCAACAAAAGCATAAGTGATGCACAACAAATGGTTTTACAGGTTCCTATGATGCTGAGTTTTCACTGCATATTCGAGATTAAGAAACTGCTTTCTCCTGGAAGTCATAGTGATCATCTCACATACTTCTGGTATTCCCAGTCAACAGCCATCAATGAAAGATAACAATAACATTTCAGTTCCTTAACAGTGTTATTAATATTTCTCCCCATGCCTTAAGGCCTGTGCCTGTGCTAGACCATCAGCTCGGAATCTCTTACCCAGTTCTCTCTCTTTTGCCTAATGAATTCCACTCCCCAGCTGATCACAGTCCAAATGATGCTCCTCTATGGAGGCCTTTGCTGGCCTCCCTTACTGGAGCAGAGTCTCCCATTACGTGATTTTACAGCATCCTAAATTCTTCTTCAATGACACTTACGATGGTTTTTAAATTACTATGCATTTTGAATTCTTTTAATAATGGCTGCCTCCCACAATGGCCTATAAACTCCATAAGGGGAAAGACTATATCATGTCACCAGCACATAGGGGAGTGTCTACCATAGAACACGTTATAGTCAGTAAACAATTTCTCTTTTTGCTGTCCCTACTCACCAACTCCATGCTAGCCTCCTCCCACACTTATGCACTTAATACAGAAAAATCTATGGGGTGACAAGGCAGAAGATTGTTTTTGACATTTCCTCTTCTTTTCAAATTTATTTATTTTTTAAATTGGAACAAAAATTGTATATATTTATCATATACAAGATGTTTTGAAGTATATAGTAAGTGCTCACTTAATGTTCTGGATAGATTCTTCAAAACTGCAACTTTAAGCAAAAAGACATATAGCAAAACCAATTTTACCATGAACTAATTGACAAAAACAAGAGTTAAGTTCCTACCTCATATTTCTGGTCACAAAAACATCACCAAACTTCTAAATAAAGACTCAAAACATTTCTAATATTAAACATTGAAATAAATGTCAGCTATACATACATTTACAAAAGAACAATAAAAAAAGATCATTCTTTAGTCAAGTGTTAGTGAGTCAATCAGTGAGTGATGGCAGTAGTAGTTGTGGTGGATTAAATCAAGGAATTAATGCTTGCAACATGAAAATTCTAAGGCGCACCTCCTACCAGGCAGTTCAAAAACAAACAATAATAAATACAGTGTGCTCACTGTGCACTTTTTTAATTGCACCCTTTATTATCATGCATTTGGATGATTACTGTATATTTCCAAATTTTTTATTTTACAATAATTTGTATTCATTCATTCATTTTCCAACTCACACATTCCAGTTCAGGGTTATGGGTGGCTGGCTGGAGCCTATCCTGGCAGCTCAGGGTGCAAAACAGGAACCAACCTTGGACAGGACACCCTTTCATCAGGGGATGCACTCTCACACCTGCCCTCACTCAGACTAGGACCATGTAGAAATGGTAATGAACTTGATTTGCACTTGCTTGGATGTGGGACGAAACAAGTACCTGGGGGAAACTCACACAGACCTGAGGAGAATACGCAAACACTACACAGACAGTGGCCCTGGCTAGAAATAATTTTTTTTCTAGTTAACGTTATAATGAAAAGATGTTGAACAAAATGATATTATCTGAGTGTCTGCTGCATACAGTGTGGGATAGTCAAGTGAGAAATATATA
>NW_012137858.1:1882860-1884327 GCF_000956105.1 Propithecus coquereli | reverse complement strand
CCCACTTTGTTCCTGTTCCTGTTTTTGTTTTCTGTGCTCTGGTCATTGCTTAATTTACCAAATTTCAAACCAGTCTTTTGGAAGATTTCCAGACTGACTGATTTCTAAAGCAATCTGACAAAAATAACTTGAAATTCCAATGAGGATGAAAAAATCACTCTCTAAAGAGTGAGCAAGTCAGTAGGCTTGAGGGAATTTCTCACAAAACCACCATACAGACCACTTCACAAATAACTGAGAAAATCCTAACTTTTTGTTGCACTGAAAGACAATTGGTAGAGAGGACAAACCACCACTTCCTTGTAAAATCTTCACTAATCTAACACACTAATTTCCCTGGAATTCACCCTAAAGTTATTTAAATAGAGCAGCACCTTTAAATCTGTCTTAATTACCAGCATATGCAAAAGCACAGAATGATTGCTTTATAGAAGCCATCGTTCCAGATGCACTGACTAGGTGAATTTCCTCAGTGGGCACAACATTTCTGGGCAGACCATGTTAGTAATACTCCCAATGACTGTATGAAGATGAATGGAATGCTTAGGTTTCATGCCTACTTGATATGCATTCATTTTGGATAAATTATAGATTGATTACACCTAATTATAGAACTATTATACCACACTCATACAGTATTCTAAGCCTTTGCCACTCGTCCATCTGACTTTCTACACAAAGGGAGCCCTGGGAGAATAAGTGAGGAAAGCAAATGCTTCAAAAATTACTGACTTCATGCAATCACCACAGGAGTTGTGGTTAACATCTTTGATGATGAAGGACAATGGACTTGTCAGTTTGGCTATAAATACAAATAAGAACTAAAGTCCATTGGATACTTACAGTTTCTACCATTTTTTTAATCCTATAACTTTCTATAAAATATATTTTGTTGCCTCAATTTTATAGGTATGAGAGCTAAAACTCATCAACGTTATAAGTAATTTGTACAAAGTTAATACGTGCAAGATCCAAGTTCAAAGCCAGGTCTGCCTTACTTCAAAGTCTGCATTCTCTTTCCATTCTGCCATGACATTGCAGTAGGAGCCTCAAGTGCCAAGAATTAAGAGAAACACCAGATGGTAATTAAGTCAAGATGTACCTAATTCCTGGGATATACAACATTAGAATAATTAAGACTCTATAGTGAAGTGAACACAATGGTGATATAAACCATGCACACAGGCACAGAAGAGGGAGGTAAATTTTTCCTTACAATGTTGAAGAAAGTTTTACAAAAAGATAACAATTTGAAATGGATGTTGAAGGATGCATAGGAGTTCAACCGTGTATAATGGCAAAGGTGTGACCTGGTAAAAGATTAGATGCAATAAAAACCAGGCAGTAGGCATATTCAGGAAATCGAATAGTCCAGTGTGGCTCAGGGGCAGTTTCCTCTTTACCTTTCTCTTCTCTTGATTAGCACATCTCAATTCCTAACCTTTCCTAATAAACCTGATTTCAATA
>NW_012137858.1:1879609-1882810 GCF_000956105.1 Propithecus coquereli | reverse complement strand
TATATATATGAGAGTCCTTTACCTACAGTAAGATCCATAGAAAAAGAGTTTCAAAATACCCAAACAGCTCAGCTTTCAATAAGTGGAATTTCATTTGACATTCTACAAAACAGCTTATTTAAAAATGTAAACTTGAAAAATTAGCAATGCATGACAGAATGAAATATTTTCAACTTGCAACTGTGTGGAGAGAGAATAATAGAAAATTTTAACAAAAAACTACCTAAGAAAAGATATATCTTAGGTAGAAGAGTTTCAATTTACTTTCCCCCCCCAACTTACTTTTTAATTGACAGATGAAATTGTATGCATTTTTCATGTACAACATATTGTTTTAAAGTATACATATTGTGGAATGTCTAAAGCAAGCTAATTAACATATGCATTACCTCACAGTTATTTATATCATTTTTGTGATAACACTTTATATCCACACTCTGCATTTTTTAAGAATATGATATATTTGTTAACTATAGTCATTATGTTGTATAATACATCTCTTTAATTTATTCCCCCTAACAAAATTTTATATCTTTTGACCAACATTCCTCCAACCTTCTCACCCCAACCACTCCAGCTCCTGGTAACCACCATTCTCCTCTCTACTTCTATGAGATCAAGTTTTTTAGAATCAACATATGAGTGAGATCATGTGGTATTTGTCTTTCCGTGCATGGTACATTTCACTTAACATAATGTCCGACAGCTTCATCCACGTTATTGCAAATGACAGGATTTCTTTCTTTTTATGGCTGGATAGCATTCCAATGTGTCCATGTACCACACTTTCTTTACCCATTCATCCACTGTCAAGTAGGAGATTTATGTGAAGCAGTTAACCAGTAAACTAAGAGAGGAAGATATCAGCCAGATGGTCTGAGACATCCTAATGTATGAATGTTCCATAAATATCATTCAAAGAGGTAAACGACTAACTGACAAAGCAAAACACCAGCCAACCAACCAAACCATCAAAACTAGAAAAATCTGTGATATCTTATCAATATGAGTGCATTCCAAATTTGTGAGAAAAAGTCATTGCTGTATAATTTAAAAACTACTTCAAAGAACTCCCATAAATATATAAGAATTAACATTATCTCAGAAGTATTACAATAAAATTAAAGTTTGTAATTCAGTGTTCTTTTGATAATTGACAAATTATTTTTAGCCCCTAAAAAATAGCCTGGCTTTTTGTATTAATAGTACTTTCATTACCGGTACTGCTGCTTCTTCTTCTGTCTCTTTCTATTATTGCTATTATTATACAATAGAGATGTATGTTGATTTTGGCATTTAAGTGTAAGGGATTTATGAATAGAACATACATTTTATTGAAGGTGCTTTGTAATTAATAATATTCTAAATATTATGACCATCAGTAAGTACAGTCTTGCAAATTACTTCCCTACATGATTTCACTGAGCTTGAAGCTCAATACTTTTCAACAAGTATACAAAAACAAATAAAAATAACTCAGGGACTACGTGCTACAGCTACTGAAATTCAGTGCCTACATGTTTTGTGCAATTAGGTCTCACATTTAATATCATTTCCTGAATTGAAAATTAATCAGACAATAACTTCTCTCTACATTCTTCCCCTCAAAATGATAGGACAAGTATGTTTAAACCTTCTCTATGAATTTTAATATGCCATTAGCATTCGAAAGCATGAAAAGTATTAAAGGGGAAGGTAACTATAATACAAATGGATAGAGATTAATTATTGTTGTCTTCCAAAAGGTGTTTATATAATTTTAATTTTAGATGTTAACCATTATTTAAAGGAATGTTCTTTTCTGGAAACTGCCCAGATCTCACATTGTCTGAATATTAGCAAGTCTTATTTCCCTAAGATGGAAACTGCAACAGAGGGAAGATGACCAAAAATAGCATGTGTCTCAAGACGAGTTTGCTTTCTACCATCTGACTCTAGGATGCAGTCTTCATTAGGGTACAAATGTATTATAATGAAATGGTCTCTATCTCTGTTTCCATATTTTATCATTCTCATAGTCTATCATATGTTAAATTTAAAAGTACATTTTAAACAAATGAAAATAAGTGCTAGTTGCTGATAAGAAGATTCAATTTCCCATATGTTGCAGGTTGCTTTATTCGTTTAAGAGGTGGCATTCAAAACTATTACTTAATATGTATTAAATTTTTTTCCTTTGATAACCTAGGAAGATTTCTGGACTATCATTTCCTGATATATCAAAATTTATAAGTAATCTTATAATCCGAATTTGGAATACAAGACATCCTACTATTGAGGAAAGGACCTTGAACTGGTAGAGGGCAGTTGCAGACACAACAAAGAAGGAGCTACCTAAAATAAAAATATATATTATCGATGCACAACCTAAATACATCTTTGAGGCTTTATTGAATATCCAGTCAAAACAAAAACTCAAAGAAATATTTATCTTGGATGCTTTAACAATACGTAATTATGTTGTATCATATGAATAATTTTCTATCAAACATTTACTGAATACCTGTTCGCTAGGAGTTTTAACAAGGAGGCTAAAGAAGTGGTTGTCAACTGGGAGAAATTTTACTCTTCGGGAACATCTGACAATATTTGGAGACAGTTTTGATTGTCACAACTGGGAGAGAAGTGTTACTGGCATCTAGTGGGTAGAGGCCAGGGATGCTGCTGAACATCCTACAAGGCACAGGATGGCACTTCGCAACAAAGAACTACCTACTCCCAAATGCCAATAATGCCAAGGTTGAGGAACTCTGGGATAAAGACATAAAGATGATTTATTTAAAAGGGCATAAAGTTGGAGAAAGAATATCTTTTAAAGAAGTGACTTTACTAATCCTAGTTAGAAGAGATAGATCCTTGAATTAAGACATTTACAGTTGGAATGGTTAGGAAGAGTCAGATGGAAACATAGCAGGGAAACGACTGCAGATAAGAAACAGCAATTGAGTAGCTACGAGTAAAGGAAGTAAGAAAGATGAGAAATCTAGGACAATTCCTAGATTCAGTGACCTAGTAGCAACTCACAATATATTGAGCTAGAGAATGTAGGAGGAGAAATATAATTGGATGGAAAGTTAGGCTGGTTTTGGAAATGTTGAGTTGGAGGAGACTGAGTCATATTTAAATGGAGCCAATTGCTAAGAAGATAATTATGAATATATATGAATGTATAAATTAGCAGAGTCCTAAGGTTAAGATTAA
>NW_012137858.1:1874247-1875769 GCF_000956105.1 Propithecus coquereli | reverse complement strand
CAAATCTTGATCTGTTAAACTTGGATTTGGTCATATTTGTAATCTTAAGTCATTCAGAACTAGAGTCAGTGAATAAAAGAGAGAAGCACATTGCCTGGAATAGAAGGTGACCTCAATATATATTAGTGAAATGAATTGAGCTGGTTCCACATACAGTGAGGCTAATGAAACTTAAATGAATAAAAACCAGCTGAAGACATACACATCCATCCATTATCTGTGCCCTTAAGTGTACATACCCCAAGTCTTTCTATTTCTACACTTAGTTCTCAAATATTTTGGCTTTCTGGTTGTCTGTATGATTACCCCCTTCTCTACTGCCTTCCGCCATCCATGAGCCTGCCTCATTCGCCCACATTTAAATTGTCTCGGCTCCTGTTTGACATCTAGATGCTCACTCCAGACTTCCCATTGTCACATCTCTTCTCCATCTCTCTACCCACTTCTGATCAATATGCCCAAGAAGTTATAAAAAAAATACAAAACTGATAGTTCTTGACCCAAAGTGCCTTCCACATTCATAGACTTTTCAAAGGAAGTGGGCACAGGGATTCCAAACACACAATATTCCAAGTCTTATGTCATGCCACTCTGTCCAGGAGAGACTACAGATGTCCTATACCAAAGGCAAAGGTAGCCCTCCATAGGGAAGACACAAGGGAGGCAGGGATATGTGAAGCGGTATGGTAGGGAACTCCATCTGGTTGGAGTCTCTGGATTTAATCTAAATAGTACTTCTCTTAGGAAGTTAATCCAAATAGTTCTTCTCTTAGGAAGACATAATACAGTGGTATAAGTAAAGGAGAAATAGAGGAAAGAGACATAGGAAACGAGAGGTCAGTAGAAATACATAGGGGTTATTAGAAAAAGAAGTACATCCTCAGAAAGGAATAAAGACAGGGATATGAGCCACATGAATGATACTCTCCCTGGGGCAGAGGGAGATGGGAAGGTGACCAGTTTACTGGATTCACTATGATATTACAAGTAGCGTAACCACATTCTATTAATAGTTCTTTATAATTCCTGGCTGTGTGGCTGCTAGGAAGGTTTCCTGTGATATCTTAAATTCCCATTTCTCGCAGTAGCCTAAACAGGTCTCTTCTTTGTAACCTGAAAAGCTTGCTTGCATTCATAGAAATGGAACTGATTTCCTGTTCATTTAATAAGTTGGCTCTGACTTCAGGAGTATTCTAAAACTTCTTTGAGTAGTATCAGTATCCATGTAGTAATATATACAATCCCAGGTGACTTCTTAAAAGACCAACATTCATTTGGAACCTTTGATAAGCTTTTCTAAAAAGTTTCACGACTTTGTGGCCACTTCCACTGAATGTGTCAATTTATAGAGTAAAATAAAAGCAAAATAATTAATTTGCAATACTTCAAAGAGTGACAAGATAGCCTAATTTACCATCTAGTTATCTGTACAGCAATTGTACATTATCTATAATTCTTATTTTCTAGGAAATGCTCAATGTTTGCACTATGATCAAACAACAATAACATCAAATTATTTAAA
>NW_012137858.1:1871161-1874197 GCF_000956105.1 Propithecus coquereli | reverse complement strand
AAGAAGATAATTATGAATATATATGAATGTATAAATTAGCAGAGTCCTAAGGTTAAGATTAAAAAGCCAAGAAATAGTCAAAAAATAAACTGAAGTTTTACACATTACATGTAATTATTTATTAAAAGAGGTAGCTGTTAGATGCCCCTCTTACAATGCAACCAAGATATTTGAAGCTGGGTAATTGTAATTTCCCCCATAATGGTGAAGTTCCCTTCTAGAATGTTTATGTAATTTATGGTAGTAATACTTATTTTCCTCCCAGTATTATTCTCTGGAGAAATTTTTACTTATTCACTGTCTTTTTATATGAATGTGCAGTGGAAAGCTGGACTGACAGAAGAGACACCTTATTAGAAACCGAACTGATAGATTTGCCAAAGCTTTATATTATTTGGCTTCTTTCCTGCTACAGGAAGTAAATGTCATTTCACTATAATTCTAAATGCAATTTAGTATTAGCTGTGAATTTTCAGGCAGGCTTAATTAATCAAGCTCTTAAATTACATTGAATTACTTAGTACAAATACATGCATTACAAAGACATTTATATAATGTATAAATAGCTATGTATATAACTTATCTATAAAACATAACAGCGTCTCACTGCTATTGATTTCAAGTAGGGTCAAGACACTTGAATTCAGTGCACAGGAAGGAAATATGATATCTGTACATGCCATAATCAGCTAACCCTTAGCAAATTCATTAATCTTTTACAAGGAAAAAGGCAATATTCAGAATTCCAAACCTCAAATGGCAATAATGTTTCCTGAACTAACCCAGTTATTGTTAGCACTTATATGCTAAGAAACAATTGGAAATTAATTTTTAAGTGAACTTGGGAGATGGTTTTGGAAGACAATTAAACAAGATAATTAACTACAATAGTGAGAAAATGGCTTTTAGATTTGTTCTTAATAAACAATACCAGATATTTTCTCTACTACACACATGTATCAAAAAGTACGAACTCTGAAAGTTCACATTTAAAACCAAGAAAGGAAAAATCAACAGGTGAAATTCACTTGTGCAAGATAATTAATGGCAATTGAGTAGTATTTCTCCCCCCCCACAAAAGACAAGATTCATGTGGCACTTAATTATTTCATTTACCCAATACTTTATCTGAAATTGAAGAAGCTCTTTTTCACCAGCTGCTAACCAAAAGCAATTTATTCAATTGGGTTTGTTTTGCATGAGTTGTTCTGTATGTAACAAGAGAGCAAGAAAAAAAAATTTTTAAGTATCACACTTCCTTCCAAATATCCTCTTTAAGGATATTTGTGGTTCCTGATATAAGTGATAAGCATAACGCCAACCTGTGCTTTATTGTAATCATTCAATTTGCACTGTTTGAGCATCACTCCTGATTAATAAATTGAGAAAACAATATTTGGAGGAAGATAAATAAGACAGTGCTAGTTTCCTGGGTTCTCTAGCCAGCAGGGTAAGGAGAGCTCCAGTAAAAAGGCAAAAGCCCTGGACTCACACTCCCACAGTACAGCAGAAAGGAACCAAAGGAGGCTGTTTCATGGGTTCCCAATAATCTACTGTTTTGGATTGCTTTGGAGTTAGGACTGCTGGTTTAGGCCAATATGGAAATGGAATTAGGTTTTAAAGAAATAAACAACAACATTGGCAAAAATCAGATCTCCTCTGGACAAAGAGTAGGGCCAAGAAATGAATGTAGCTGTTCTAGAAGACATTTTGCAGCATGCAGTTGACAGTCTGACTAAATAATGAGAGTTTTCTTCAAATGAGGCTGGCAATGGAACCCTTTCCTGTGCCGCATTTTATCTCAGAGCCTATTTGCCTGCAGCTGAGGTACTATTACCAGGCGAATGTGGATGTAATGTAGCCGCGTGACACCAGTATATTTCTATTTCTAGAAAGACAGCAGAGAAAAATCCTCCAGTGTAATCATGCTAGTGTTTGCTTACTGTAGGAGGGAAAGGAATTTTTCATTTTGCTTCTGGAGCTGAACCACCAAAGTTGCAAGAAAAAAAATAAATAAGTCTCTGAATTAAGGGAGGGAAAAATCTGATGTTAGGAAACATTGGCTCGTATGCTTTCCTACTTTCAGAAACTAAACAGTTTCAACAACTAATCTGATTTCGCTTTGTTTTGCTTTCTCAGACACATGCATCTATTGAAGCATTCCTCTTCCTCTGAGTACCAAAATGAAATATGAAGAACTATTTTAAAACCAGGGGAGATTTTAGCGTAAGGTTGTATCCTCAAGTGCGTGCTTGGGCACCCTCTCTATGCTAGGCATCAGAGGGCATTTGGCCAGCTTTGTAGGAATTTATTAAACAGGCCATACTTTGTCAGGGAGAGAAACCCATGAGCCCGCCTGTAGGCAGCATCCATCCCTTGAACTCAGGCACCCTGGAAAGACCATCCTTCTATGAGTTACACAGGAATTTCCCCAATACCAGTTAGAAGCAATTTAACCATTATGGGGCCCTGCAAAATTTTCACAAGATGAGTGTCCTGCTCTCTCAGACATGTTGTTTTTGTATTTCTTCCATAAGGGCAAAGTCTCTAAATAAATTCAAACTGACTTTTATTTGAAAAGAGCAAGTGTAGTTGGTGTGTCCAGGAATTTAAGCCGCAGGAGCAATAAATTCTCCTACCCTGTTTCATCTAAACAAAGGGGCCTACAAAGGACTGTTGGTATTTACGAGGACTGCAGAGCCTTGAGTAAGCATTTTCACAGCAGCCCTGTAAGGTTCTAATGCACAGCACTACTGCTCCATGGCCAGCTTATTAAACCTTAATGGCACTCTTTAAGTGCTTTACACCAGGATGGCAAATAACTCACCCACAGCGTGGCTCCTGGAAGCTGCTCCAACTCTGCAGCCGTCCTGCAGGTTACCACCCTTTGACTCGAAATTCCAAGAAGCTGGTTTCTTCATTTAAATCAAGAGTTGGCAAACAAAGTTTGTTGGATGGACCAAATCCCATCCAACTGCCTCTTTTTGTATTGCCGGTGAGTAAAGAATATTTTTTACAGTTTTCAATGGTTGACAA
>NW_012137858.1:1867585-1868215 GCF_000956105.1 Propithecus coquereli | reverse complement strand
GAAGTTGGAGCTCAGGTGTGTACACCGAGCCTTTTGTCTTTAGACATGGCAAACACCCAGTTCAAAAATAATTTTGTCATTCAGAGGAGAAGCTATTTTATGGATAAAAGATTATGAATTTCACAGCTGACTTGAAATCTACTCAAGCCAACAATATTGGTTTCTACTTTGCAAGTAGTATTTGTTCTGTCAATGCAAATTTCTCAGTAAGTACTTTTCCCTTTCAAAGGCCAAGTCAGATTTCAAAGAAACATGTACATTTTTTAATACAAATGAAGTCACTGATTATATTAGCTCAAATTCAGATTTGATGCACTCTTTGTGCCCCACCTCCTATACTTCAGCTAAAATGGAAACAGACTTGGTTTCTAACTTTTAATATTGACATTTCTGACTATAATCAAAACGTAGCAGCATTGGCTTAGATGGCTTACTAAACTAAAGAGAAGATTAAGGGCTAATGTGGCTTTTTAAATTGTTGTTATAAGTGTGATTGTGTGACTTTTTAATAAATAGTACTTCGGTTTCCTGTATAACACATAATAACACTGATGCCATATATTGGACAATACATGAATGAAAACAATTGAGGTACTATCTGCCCTAATATGTACAAGTGTCTTCTTTCTT
>NW_012137858.1:1864696-1865869 GCF_000956105.1 Propithecus coquereli | reverse complement strand
AAGAATCCAAATTAAAAAACACTCAAACATCAATGCTTTTAAACCACAGAGTTTTTACTAAGCCACATAGTTTGTCTTCTAACTTAATGGGACATCAGGGGTTGTGGCTTCCATTGTACCTCTGTCACTTATTAATTGTGAGGGCCTTGGTCTCCTTCATCTGGGATATGAGAGTTTGGACAAAATAACCTCTTAGGTCCTTTCAATGAGTCTGGGAGCTGGTTCAGAATGTAACCCTAATGTAGTTTGTGAGGAAAACATTCTTTCCTCCTGTATGTTGTAAATCCCCACATATGATAAGTTCGTCTTCACATGTATGAAATTCTGGCTTGATTTCTTATGGCAGTTTACACACTGGGCATTCTTTCATTATGTACAAAATCAGACCAGATTGTCACCCAGGAAAGGAAAAGAAGTGACATGCTTCCAGCCTGGATTGTCTAGACTAATTTTCTTGTTCCCTTTGATGCCACCATGAGACACTTGCCAGCTGCCTCCCAGGAAATAATTATTAATTACACTTACTCAAATTAGCCTCCTCTAAAGTCCCCTTCAAGATCATACTACAGTGCTGTCCTTAGACCTAGAGAAAGCAACTAAAATTTCACAATCTTTCTCCTTCCAAACAGATTATTGCAAATTGACCCATAATTAAAACGGACTTCATAATATGCCCACTTGTTTAGGATTATTTTGACTAAAATTGTTTATTCCTCTCTTATTTCATTTCTTGGATCACTTAACTGGCCACTTGGAACTGGTCTCCTTACAATGGGTAAAAGGAATTCCTAGGTACTCTAACTCTCAGCATATGTTCATAGAAAAGTCAAACTGCAACACTGTAAAGAGAGAAAAAATAGTCAACTGGCACTCAATATATTTCATTCAGAACCAGGCTTTGAAAGAAGCAATGATCCTTTGTGCCCAGGGCTGCTCAATTTGAGCACTGCATCCTGTACTCCCTGAAATTTTATTCTGTTTCTGTTTGGATTCCAGGCTGCTAAAACAGAGTCCTCCTCAGGCAAATGTAAAAGAATAGAGCATATTTTGTCCTCAAATGACTTATTACAGAATAATCAATTTAAATATTACTTGTTATTCCTTCAAAAATTAAATCTATAACAAATATTAATGTGATACTTTTAGAATTATTGAAGAACATACCCACATTTA
>NW_012137858.1:1863289-1864056 GCF_000956105.1 Propithecus coquereli | reverse complement strand
TGAGACCAAGAATGAAGAAACTATACCCTGACAATCTCAGCCTGGATGGATTATCCCAGCCAACCAGTTGTGTACTCCCCTTGCAATCACAGAGGTAGGCAGAGTTTATGACATTATTCACAGTGTTTCTGCTGAAGAATTAGACATTTGGAAGAAAAAAGAAAATGGTGCAAAAGTTTAAAGAGGAAAAATTTTCTCACTATACAAAATTTACTTTACTTTTGAACTTTAAACAAATATGTTTTTCATTATGAAAAGAAGGACCAAACAAATGACAATTGGAAATTTGGAATGCAAAAATTTTCAAATACATACATGATGTAGATTATTCAATGTCTTCAAGTCATAGAAATAAAGAATAGTTGCTAGAGGAACATTTGCCTCTATGACTTCAAATATAAAATACATGTATTTCTAACGTTATTTTTCCCCATATACAGATGTTGTGAAGAAGAGTTTTTTGTTTGTTTTGTTTTGTTTTTTTAATATCTGTACCCCAAGATACAAATGGAAACTCTCTTGGAAAAAGGGAGTCACACCACAAAAGTCAAAAGGGAATGCAAAAAGTCTATAAACAACCACCAAACTGACACAAATTTAAAAGATTTACAATGGCAGGAGTAGACAAGGGATATAAGTTTTTATAGCCACTTTGGGAAACAGCTTGACTTCATCTACTAAAGTTGCAGATATCCATACCCTATGGTCCAGCACTTCACATTACAGTCCTGTCTTATACCCAATTGAAATATGTGCAAATGTGCACC
>NW_012137858.1:1860377-1862629 GCF_000956105.1 Propithecus coquereli | reverse complement strand
AGTCCTAGGCACTTGAAGGAAAAATATTGTATTAGAAATTAAGTCCAAATGGTTTAATTGTTGAAAGCTAGGGTGGGTACTGGGGAATAAAAGCGAGCAGAATGGACGGTAAAAAGAACAAAATATAGTCAGTCACCATCCTGGCCTTGATTAATAGACACTGACACAATAATTCTTGATTATTAGTCTTAATCACTATATTAATTCACTAGTATATAAACTTGACACAATGCATCCATTAATGTAATGTAATTTACTTGGAAATTTTTCTCCTGGGCAGTAAGTTTACCCTTTGCCAGTCCAACCAAATTCTGAGATTTCTTCCCTACTCCTGTCTCACAGGAGGAACCTGGATATATACAGACTCAGCATCTTGGTTTTTTACTTCAAGTGAAGGATTGTGCTATTAGAGTTGAACACAGATATGCAGGGTTGGGGGACAGTCACAGTATGCAGAGATATGAAAAAGAAAAGAGGATGGTACAGGCACAGTTGATGTGGGCGTGATAGTGGTAGGTCTATGGGATGGCTGTTCATTCATTTTCATTTGTTTTTTAAATTTGGGGAATTTGGGAGTTTTTATACATGGTCACTGAACCATGATCTAAATTCTCAATCTAGCTATTTTTTGACAGCACTTTTACATTTTCAATGCATTTTATATTTTCCCCTCTGACAGTCCAGGTTATTCCATTGAGTGTACATCCAATCCTGCTCACCCCCTAGCTGCCACCCTTCACACAGGCTAAAACCGATGCATGTTTTGAGGGTAGGAGATCTCATACTGCCCAATAGTTTCACTTGCCCTCATCCAGTCACTAGAAAATGATTACATCAGATTCATCCCAGAGGGTGAGCTAAATAAAAGTACTGGAATTTCAGCTACCTCATTCATCACCAGCTAAAAATAAACAAAAACAAACAAACTAAAACAATGGCTAAACTAAATTACTCTCTATCTCCTGGTTAAAGAATTTTAGGTTTTGACAGAGGCACACGTTAGTGTGTGTGAGCACTACATAGTTAGAGCATACCAGGGGACTTATTAGAACAAGCCATGGAATTCTGATGGAGTTCTCGGGGCTTCCTTGAGAGCCAATTTCTTAGACAGACAAGGTTAAAACACACATAACTATAGACACTAGTCATATATTTGAAGAGATAAGCAAAAGTATAAGGTAAGGTAACATTATATAAAGGTAAATGAAGTGAGATTTCTATGAAATGATATATGAAGGAATTTCTTTCTAGTTGAAGTAGAGTTTGAACAGAGCCAGAAAAATGTAGTATAAATTCCAATTATTAATAATTATTGCATTGTCTATTAATGAAGGCCAGGATGGTAAATAACTATATTCTGTTCTTTTTTTCCATTCTGCTCAGTCCTGCTTGTCCCATTTCTACCCTAACCTCTCACAATTAAATCATTATGATTTGATTCCTCAGTGACACTAATACTCCTCCTCTAAGTACCTAGGATGAATGTTCATTTATATGTTCAAGATGCTCTTGAGTTTTTGGACAATCAGGAAACACAGTAACAGGAAGAAGGCCAAGCCCTCAAGCAGTCTCCCTGCCCTGGAAGCTGTGGGCCCTGAGGTCATTTGCTTGATAATCTGCTCTGTGGATGCCAGTAAGCTTTATACTTGTTGGACATGTGGTGATGGGGAGGCTGTGAGCAGAAAAAATCTAGGCAGGCATCACAATGCATAGGATGAACTGGATACTTAAGCAGATAAAAGGCTCACAAGGATACTAGACCACTACTTAGTTGAGGTCATGAACAGCATCTCAGCGTAAGAGCAGCCAGCGCAATTAAACACAGTTGTAAATAATTGGTATTGGATCCTTCCTTCTGTGGAAGACATCAGGATTACAGAGATATTTGATGTCTTCAGGGAAGAGAAAGGATGAAAGTAGGCAGCTGAGGACACTGAAGATAAATGTCTCACACTTTCATGACTTTACCTGTTTGCCTACCTCTTGGCAGATAGAATCTGGGCGCAGGGACTTTGTCAGCTGTCATGTGGGGCTCTGTTCTAAATTATTTATATATTAGCACATAAGCACAGTACACAGAGAATTTGTTAATGTGATAGCATATGATGTAGTTTAACCAAAATAGTTATTGACAAAAATAATTTACACATAATTGCTTTTTCACTCTTGTGTATCTGGGAGCCTCAAAGATATGAAAAAAAATGCATTTTCCATGCTAAAGATGAAAGCTTCAGAATAGCAAGATTCTGAAG
>NW_012137858.1:1857557-1859352 GCF_000956105.1 Propithecus coquereli | reverse complement strand
CAGAATCAAGTGATACTGAACAGGCAATTAAAAGTTACTGAACTGCAAGGTAAAATTGCTTCCCTGCTCTGCTGCTGGGTGACTAAAGAGGGGAGACAATGGGACTCATATTTAGAATTAAGATAGAATGATGGAACATAGCAGCCTGCTCTACTAAAATGGAATCTATAAACATTAGACATAATCAGCAGTGCTTCAACCATGCTCTTTGCTCACAGTTAGATGGAAGATTACACAAATGTGCAATGTTCAGATCTGTGGCATGGCTGGGTAACAGAAGGCTTTTCCCTCCCAGCCCACATGGTGATCCAAATTCTCTCTTGTACAGTCAGTGCCCATTTCACAAATGGGCTATACTCCAAGAGTCCATTTGTAAGCTAGTTGTTCCAATCTTTGTATCAAGTTTCCAGTAGAATTAATGTTATAAATAGTACTCAGGTTCCTAGGCTAGCCCACATAGGCCAGTTTATTAAAAGATGTATTATCAAAACATAACACCAAGAGTACTATGGAAACTAACTACCATAATAATGCTTCTTTTGAAGTTATATTCAGAGGTCAATCTTAGAAGTACAGAAATAGCTGTCTTCTTCTGAAAATTACTAGGGGTACTTCCCATTCTTGGAGACAAATGTTGGGATGGAAGTACAAAGTTTGAAGGATTTCAGCAATTCAATCAGGGAAATTTCAGCAATTGAATCAGGGAAATTAGGGGCCAGAGGTCTAGGAAAAGGACTGGCATTGAACTTGGAAAGCAGGAAATAGCATGAGGTAGAGAGTTGGTATTATGGCTTATAAAGCATAAGAAAGGAGATAATGATTAGAGTATGGAGAAAAAGAGAATTATTCTGAGATATCCTTCTATATGCCATGATTTTGAGTTCTTATCTTAGAAGCATGAGGGCTATATGGTCCAGGATGAGATCTGTTTCCCCATATTCAGTAGAAATGTTGGGGAAAGAAGATTTGATGAGGTGGGATGGACACAGAAAATGTACAGTGGAAATCTAGGGAAATAGTAAGACATTTCCATTCCAACTGGAACCTGTTAGAACCTGTATGTCACCTGCCTCTCTGCTAAAGACCCGGCCCAATAACTTGAGCTGTGGGAACAGGTAGGAAGCCTAGAAAATGCAGTGGGATTGAAAATGAGAATACCAAGGGCTTAATGGGTAGCTCAAACATAGAAAAACAATGAAAATAAATATATGGAAGACAGGCAAGGAAAGATCTTGCCACATTCAACTAGTATAGCCATTTGTCCAATAAGAAACACATTAAATTGGCTTAAGCAATCTGTGAGGATCTCCTTTAGGAAAACATTTTTTCCATAATCTAGGGAATTTGTAACCTTAGGTATGCATGTTTTATATTTAATGATTTCAACGTAGAAAAGTATGTCTAAAGGTTTATCAAAATGCAAACTATAAAAAGAAATGTTGATTATATTAAAGAACTTTCACAAAACGATACCAGAAAAAGACTGAAAATTCAAGCCCTAGGAGAATATACCTAGAAAATATAATGAATTTCTAAGAATCAATAAGGAAATGACAAGCAATCTAATAGAAAAAAAAAAAAATAGGCCAAAAATGTGATCAGATATTTCACAGAAGAGGAAACACAAATAATCAAGAAACATGTGAAAACATGCACGAGAAGCAACCAGGGGAATTCAAATTAAATCACAATGGGATACCATTGTACATTCTCCAGACTGGCAAAAATTAAAAAGTTTAGATGAGAACACGTAGCAGTGGGGCTCATCATACCCCAAGGGGGAGAGTGTGCATGG
>NW_012137858.1:1854352-1856804 GCF_000956105.1 Propithecus coquereli | reverse complement strand
GGCAAAACTGTAGGTTAAACTGGGGACATTCTCAGAGTCATACATTTTCATAGTGCCAGTAGAATAATAACAACTCTAGTTATACCAAGTGAGAGTTGAAAATGTCTGTTTGTTTAATTATTTTCATTTGTGGTTCAGTTTTATAGCATTTCCTCATCATTAATTATATATTGCAGTTGCATTATGCAAAATGAAAACAAATAAATTAGAACGCTATGCTTCATAAAATGTAGCATAAAGTTATAGTGGCTGATACAGCCGTTGGATAGTCATTGCATTGAAATATACTGATCTCAAACTTCGCAATGTCTAAATTCTGTTAATGTAATGAGAGGAGATACCTGACTGACTGACTGACTGACCTGCAGCAAAATCATTTGTTTTGATCCAAAAGGAAGGCCTTCCCCTTTGTTACTTACCCTTCTCTCCTTACTGAGCTCATTTCTGAGAAAATGACTCAATTCGTAGCACTAATTTACAAAATGAACTGTGTAATTTGCCTAGTTGCTATGCACTCATCAGTTCTTATGGAAGCACCTGCATGAAGGAAACTGTATCAGAACTGATTGGAGAGAAGGAAGTGGCACCTCAAAACATGCACCAAAGACCCGGAAGCAAGCTTGGATCCTGTCAGAGAACCTGCTTTCAGCTATAGCCTACTGAAATCCTTCGGTTCAAGCACTAACCTCCTCTCATACTCCCTCTGTCCCCCATGCTCTAACTTCACTACCCAATCATCCTCTCTATTCTTGCCTCCTCCAGTTCTAACTCACGTTGCAATCTTTCTTGTTAGAAATACAACACAGTCACTTTGGCAAGACACAGCTCTTCTCCTACCCAGAGGGCAAAGCACTGTAGCAACAGGAAGTATGTCTGTAAAAGACAGTATTATCAAAACCTAACATTTTCCTGGGAAGACTAAGCTTTCTAACCACCCCCACTCTCACTCCTCCTCAATAAGCTTTTCCTACAACCAGGACCAACTGAAAAATGACTTAATGGTTTAGAAGCAAAAAGTTTCTACAGCATTCTAAAGTCATCAATTCAAGTGACTAACAATTCTAATTATAAGGGTCTTGAATGATAACATTTACAGCAATTTACTCTTATTTAGTCAGAGAAAAAAAATCAATTATTTTAAAAAGTATTCATTTAGTCATATACCTGAGTGTTACATCTGGTACGTGATTAACATCAAGTTAGTCTGGAAGTAGGGGTGAATTTTGCTCGGTAATGAAATAAAAAAGAAACATAGTATCTTCCCATAAGGATGCTATACTTGAAGAAAGGATCCCCATTTAGAGAGAATTAGAAGAGATATGAAACACAACATAATAAAGTGCCAAATGATTTGGCAATGACATTAAGCGACACAGAAATTCAAAGGAGAGAAATCAGTGTGAGCAGGAGTACCTAAGAAAGGCTTCTAAGACAAAGTAGGAACAGAACTAGGATTTTGGGAATGGATGAATGGGCAGGAACTAAAAAGGCAGAGAGGAAGGAGGAGGGCATTGCTGGCAATGGAACAATGGAAATACAATAGGCATTAAGCTCAAGTATGTGAAGATAAGCAGGGGATATGACCATAAGGTACGGAAAGGGCTGATCCCAGTAGCTGTTCTGATGAGGACATGAAGAGAAGGACCACAAACACCCAGAAGTCTAGCTGTTTTATTCATTGAACTAATGGAATGTGCAACGGATGCCATCTGATTCAAACAGCAATGGTTTGTACTCTCCTATCCTCTGATAATTTGCTGGCAGCATTCACCTTCTGTCATGCCAAATTACTGCAGCCCTGAAGTTGTGTAGGAAAATCTGTGGTGGCAAATTAAGTGCTTGCCATCCTGAAAGAATTCAGGCATTCAGGATTGATTATTAACAACTGGAAAGCTGAGGAAGCAAGGAGAAAATCATCACCTTCTACAGCCAAAGTCCTAAAGCCAGTAACCATGTAAACATTACCATTAGGCAGATTCATTGGAACAAAAGCATTCTTTGGCCTCCAGCCACGTTCAATTCAGACAGATAGCACAGTACGCAGGCAAACCTGAACATAGAAGAAAATGTGGCACTGGAACGTATGACTCTACACCAAGGAGACACAAACTATCCAGACACACCCACTATGACACTGGTCTAACACATATTGGCTTTCTGTCTGTATTTGCTAAATCTAAGAAACCACAGAACTACAGGGATTACATTATTGGATGCAGTATGTTCCATTGGGACAAGGAGTGAACTGAGATTCATTCACTAGGAGAAATAAACTGAAGTTCATGCCTAAGATATAGGAAGATTCACCTTTTCAATCCTGTGGACCAGTGACACAATTTATGCCTTTGAACTTTACAGAGTTTAAGCTGTACATAAATTTACAAATTTGGAGTGAGGACCAGGGTGACTTATAAAGTTACAAAATGAAGATTTTTTTCTAAATAGTAGTACT
>NW_012137858.1:1849624-1851267 GCF_000956105.1 Propithecus coquereli | reverse complement strand
ATGGCCCTGTAAGGGCTGTGGTCATTTTTATTTAACATTTGGCATTCTTTTCCTTAACTGACACTCATTGAATTATATTAGCTGTAGGGCCCCCCAAAATCTGGATCTGACCCTACAGAAAAACTTTCTGGTTGTGGGGAAGGTGTGCTCACTTTTATTCTTGGACTTTGATGTGCTGCCCAGAAATTCAGGTGGAAAAAGTCCAGCATGGGTTTAAAAATCTAGCAGAACAGTTGGGACTAGGGAAATAAATGAGAATGGTTGATAACATTACTAAAAAAGAGAAGGCGACAGAGGGGAGAAGAATTAAAATAGAATTTCTGCACTCTGGTGGCAGGGAGAGGAAGAAGAAATTGGGAAAGAGGGAGAGGATGGAACAATCAGAACAGGAGAAAAAATAACAATGTAGTTCAATCAAATGGATGCCAAGGGAAGGATGAATCATAACAAAGTAAGGAAACAGACTGTTTCCTGTGCTGAAAAGACCAACAAAGATGAATGATGACATAAAGCCACTGAATCTGCAGCTGTTAGAGGACAGGTCCTATGGACTGGTGATCACTGGAAGAGAAGATGTGAATGGATGAGGAAGAAGTTTGCAGTGCCCTCCATTAGGTTCACAGGGGAGCTAACCTCACTAAGGGGTACTTGGGACTAAAATTTGCTGTTGCACTAGTGATAAGCATTTTACATACCCATTAAAATTTCATAAGAAGGCAAGTTGAGTTAGTATGACTCTCATTTTACAGATGAGGAAACTTGCCCAAAGTCACACCACCAAGCAGAGCTGGAATTCAAATTCCAGGTTTGCCTAGCTCCAAGCCCATTCTTACTCTTACAGCACAACTTAATAGCAAAGTATCTATCTATCATCACTATTATTATCAGTATTATTCAAATAATTACCTGGAATGTAGAATCAGAAGTGACTTGACCCTAATTTTAGGACTATTTTTTTTTTTTCGAGATTTCACTTCAAGTCAGAGATAAAAGCCACATACAAATTAAGAATAGAAAATGTATACGATTGAATCACTAACATTTTATGTGTTTGTTTTCCTTTACTTTATAATTAATCTGATGTTTGTAACATGTTAAAAAGCTAAGATGTCAACATATTACTTTTCCTTCTTCACAGTTTCTAATCTGTAGACTGTAATATATAACATGATTAGCATTTCAAAAAGAAAGTAAACAAAAACTTGGAAGAAATATATTTAGCAGAGAAAGTTTCTAAGTATGATCTGTTGTTTGAATACATTTTTAAAAAGAAGCTCAAAGTAAGCATTTTACTCTTTTCCTTGCATCATAGAGTGCTTATCAGTTTTCATCAAAACAAAGAAAATAAGCACTTTTTTTGGTTTTTTTCATGTAGTGGGCTGACTTTTCATATTCTAAAAATGTTTTATTTATGTTCATATTCCAATATTAATATTTAACACATGGATTAATGTAGTGTGCACATTGTACTGAAAGATGAATTGAAAAAATGCCTGCAATTATTAACAACCAATTTCAACTAAAACTATAATTTCAGCAGCAATTACCTTAAATGATAAATTTTTCTTCAATTTAAAAAATAATTTTCTTCCTCAAATGTTTATTGAAATTATTATATCCTACTTGCTGTATCTGAAGATGGC
>NW_012137858.1:1848543-1849574 GCF_000956105.1 Propithecus coquereli | reverse complement strand
AATCCCTGTGGGGTCACTGTACCCTATACGGTTGTGCAGTGTGTGTCATTGCTTAAATAATACACTGTAACAGTAGTTCTAAAACTTGAACATACTGCAGAATCTTCTGGAGTGGTGGTTAAACTACAAATTGCAGAGCTTCACCCTCAGAGTTCTCCATTTATTAGGTCTGGGTAGAACACAAGAATTGTCATTTCTAACGAGTCCCCAGGTGATGCTGATGCCGCTGGTCTGAGGACCACACTTTAAGAACCACTGCTTTTATAGTATTTCTGTTTCAAAGTCTGCCTCCCATTATGAGACTAGACCCACTAAAGAACAGATATGGTGCCTACCACATTCTGGGCACTCAATACATATTTCTGAATGCAAAGAGGCCCCTGCAATGTATGATGGAGAATCAAATGGAAAATGAGAAGACTGACCATGTGAGTTTCAGGAAATGAATGGATGTACAACCTATGGAAATCTTCTTCATAGCCTTGAATTTGATTTAAACCACTGTGAAGTCAATATTCTGAACTTATGGAAGGTTTGGCAAAAAGCATCATGGTTTAAAGAAAAATGAAAAGTGTTTAAAAATCAACACTTGATTTAGTTTCTTCTAAGTCCTTTTCAAAAATATCCCTATGTGTATCTGTTCATTAAGCAAACATTTACTGAACATGTACTATAAGTAACTGAGTAAGATAGAAAACATGGGAAATAAGTTGAAGAAAATACTACTTCCTTTTAATAAAATGCTATCCAGTAAGTAGTTGTCATGCATTTCTAAGAATGATGACTACAAACTGTCAGAACCAAAAGAGATATTCTAGAAACTCAAAGTAGTTCAGTGAGGATTCTGAGGTTGGTAGCAGAGAGGGAGTTACAGAAAGAGGTATAAAACTATGTGAAGATATAAGCTTGGGCCAAGGAAGAGAAGGTTTTGAATATAAGACTTAGGAATTTGAACTCTTTGAACTTACTTTTGTAGGAAGGGGAAGAAAGCAATACTTAGCAATACTAACTTCAGGCAAGGTATAAGCTTG
>NW_012137858.1:1841096-1844708 GCF_000956105.1 Propithecus coquereli | reverse complement strand
GTATGGATATACCACAATTTTATTATTTATTTTCATGAAAAATAGAGTTGATACTATCTTAAAAGTTGTTTTACACATATATTCTGTAGTTCTTAGGTTTTGTTTGCTAAGGAACTTCAGCTAGTGAAAATTTATGCTGCTTTTTATTCTATTGAGACCAGGCAGAATGTTCACAAGAAAATTTTTAACACATCTAACAGTATTGCTAAAATTTTAAAAATTGACAGCACTTAGTATAAATGAAAATATGGAACAACTGGAACTCTTATAAATTGTCAATATGAATGTAAAATCATACAACCACCTTGAAAAACTATGGGACAAAGTCTAACAAAATTAAACTAATTCCTATCCTATGTCTCAGCCTTTCCACTTCCAGTATACACCCAACATAAATGAATATGCCCACAACTCAATTAAAAATGTTCATAGTTATAATAGCCCCGAACTGGAAACAAACCAAGCATGCATCCACATAAGAATAAAAAATAAAATTGTGTTATGTCCTTACAATGAGATATTACTCAGAAATAAAAAATAAACAATTAGTGATATGTATATAAATTTCGAAAATATTATGCAGATCCAAAGAAACCAGACACAAAAGAGAACATTCTTTACAATTCCATTTATATCAAGCTCAGAACAGGCAAAATCACCTACGATGATAGATGTTAGAATAGCAGTTGAGGAGGAGGAGAAGTTGTGACTAACACATAGCCTGAGAGTAACTTCCTAGAATGGTAAAAATGTCCTGTGTTTTGACCTGGATGGTGACTACACGGGGGTATAAATAGGTTAAAATTCCTTTCTTCTATTTTACTTAAATTATATTTCATTGTTAAAAAGGGAAAATCATACCAAAAAGCACACTTCATCATGTTTCTTAATTTTATATGGCAGGATTAGTTACATGTATATTCTGATTTTCCTCTTAGCATCCTCGCTTGTTAAAGTGAAGTAATTAACATATGTTTCACACAAAAGAGATAGTATTGAATGAAAAGATATCATATAGCTTGCACAAACAACTCAGTACCCTGGCTAGCAACCAAAAAGAGGAAGGACTTAATAACATTTAGTTCTCTCACATAACCTTCTCTAGGCTTCAGCATTCTCAAGAACTGGAAACTTCTATTAATTTTCCACTAATTCTGTCACCCCCGTTCTAATCCTAAACTCCAAGACTTCACTATGCTGGTAATAACTTCCTGCACTTGACTTCTGACCCAGAACTGCTTGCTTGGTCAACCTTCTAACACATCTTGTCTCTTGTCATTTCAATCACTTATCTGATTAGATGCTGGCTCAATATCTTCTGCTTGTGGAAATATATAAAATGCCCCAACATACAGAATCATCTTCATCTCAAAGGGATAAAATGTAAGAAAAAGACTAGAAAAGAAATAACAATAGAGAAAAGTGCCAATAGATTGACTATAGGAAAATATTAAATTCCTATACATTAATAGCACGATAAACAAAATTAAAAGACAAGTAATTAACTGAGAAAAAATATTAACCACATATACAATAACAATATAGGATTAACAATATTTGTAAAGAATTTGTACAAATCGATATGAACAAAAGGAACACACCACTAGAAAAGGTAATGAACAGACAATTTGGTGAAGTATAGCTGGCAAATCTACATGTGAAAATGGAAGATGTTCAAACACAGTAGAAGTAAAAAAGGTATAAAATGGTTAAAACTGAGATTTTTTGCTTATAAAATGATAAAGACTGAAAACAGTAATTATAATCTGGAATGGTCATTGTGTGGGACAGTATAGGAGGTAATGTAAAGAAATACATGGGGCAGGAGGTCTCAGTTTGAAAATGAATACTAAAAACCTTGAAATAATTATACTTTCTACCTTACTTCCACATTTTGTGCACAACACAAATATTAATGTTGAAGTATTATTTATGAAAGCAGTGTCTATAAAATTTTTAATGGAAATAAACTAAATGTCCAACATCAAAAAGACTGGTGAAATAAGTATGGTCCAGATGAAATACCATCCAATATCTAAAAAGTTATAATTTAGAAGGACATTAATATAAAGAAAAGATGTTCATAATATATTGTTAAAGTTTTTGAAAGGAATGCAAAATAGTCTGTACAGGCCGGGCGCGGTGGCTCAGGCCTGTAATCCTAGCACTCTGGGAGGCCGAGGCGGGCGGATTGTTTAAGCTCAGGAGTTCGAAACCAGCCTGAGCAAGAGCGAGACCCTGTCTCTACTAAAAATAGAAAGAAATTAATCAGACAACTAAAAATATATGGAAAAAATTAGCTGGGCATGGTGGTGCATGCCTGTAGTCTCAGCTACTTGGGAGGCTGAGGCAGGAGGATTGCTTGAGCCCAGGAGTGTGAGGTTGCTGTGAGCTAGGCTGATGCCATGGCACTCACTCTAGCCCAGGCAAAAGAGTGAGACTCTGTCTCAAAAAAAAAAAAAAAAGATAGTCTGTACAGTAGAATCCTATTTTTAAAAATGGTTAAGACAAACTACTAAAAGCAATACACCATTTTAACAGCAGTTGTCTTCGGATACTATAATTATGATATTCTAATTTTGTTCTCAAACTTCTCGATTTTCCAAATCTTCTACAGTGATAATGATAATCAGTAAAAACAAATATTAATGAAAATTTTTACGATCTCCAAATGACTTAAGAGTTTGACAGAAAGAATTTAAAAACATAAGAATGTTCTCCTCCTTTTCCTTTTTTCATCAAGGAGGATTGACTATTAAAACAAGGCCACGTCCTTCTGCTTTAATCTCACATCCCCAAGGATTTCACATTAGAAAGTCCTTTCTCCCAATACCTCATCCCTACCTTTCCCCACTGAGACATTATTTTCTCCCCATTTAAAAAAATCTCCATAGTAATATGAATTAAGCAAGGAAACATTTTAAACTGTCAGCTTAATGGTGCACACAGGAATTATTGTTGCTCTCAGTTCAAGTAAATTTTAATGAATAAAGCAGCTAAAAAATGATATCTTCAAACTATAAATGGAAAACTTGTTCAGTTTCTCAGAGGCTGTTTATTGCCATGGGAGTTACTTGATTTAAAATTCTTCACAGAGGATGGCTTGGATATGGTTAGATTACTCTGAGTTAGAGTAACTCATGAATAAAGCTGAAAGAAAAACAGTACAGTGCTAGGAAAGGAACACAGAGCTGGACATTTTACATTCTTGCGTCTCAGAGTCATATTTGTAAAATTAGGGGTGGGAACTAGTTAATTGCTAAAATCCCTCTTTGTACACCAAATTTCTAATTCTAGAGGTGTATTTGTCATCCACATAAAGTGAAAAAGAATGTAGAAGTATAACCCAATAATAATGTCATTTTTAGAAAGGTATAGATGATTTAAGAATAAGACCAAAAAAGAGAAAGCTCATAAAAGATTTAACATTGAAAAATCACAAACATCAAAGTAGATTAAACTCGGAAAAGACATTATAAAATCTAAAGCTTTATAAATAGGATGTGATGAAATGTACGCTGAAATAACACCTGCATCAAAGCCTTCTTGGTCAAAGGAAAAAGTGCTAACCATTAAGAGATTTTTCTCTCTTTTTTTGCTAAAAAAAAAAAA
>NW_012137858.1:1814510-1840521 GCF_000956105.1 Propithecus coquereli | reverse complement strand
AGTCTACTTCCTATATGAATGCTTTCTATGTGTAACAGTTCTTTCTAAGAAAAGGGCAATAGATTTAACAACCTGTTAGTATCGCGGTTAATAGTCTATCAATACCAGCTGATCCCTAGTGTGAAGGTATCAAGTTTGAGATATCTTCCTACATCTTTCTCCCTGTATCCAAGTAATTTTCCTGCATCTTCTGAATATAAGCAATCACTGCTAAGAATTATTTATTAGACAAGAAGCGCTGGAGACTTACAAAGATCTAGGTAAAAGCTCTAAGGTGAAGATATTAGTTCATAATGGAATAAGGTCTGGTTCCTCAAACAACTGCACAAGGACCACCTACATTCGAATCTCTTAAAGTGGATATCTATATATGCAAATTCTTAAGCCCTACCCCCAAATTACTGAAGAGAGTCTCCAGGGGTATAACCCAGGCATATGCAGTTTTAATAAGCTCCTCAGGCAATTTTGATACAGTTTACATTTTAAGAATCTCTAGCTTACATCAGCTTAAAGCATTGCAGCTTCTTAAATGACTAGGTTACTATATTACTATAATGTTTTTATTCTTTTAAATATAATTTATATAGCATTTTGTAAATTTATCTATTTTATTCCTTACATAACCTGGTTCAATGAGGACAGGGATTGTCATTTTTAACCAGTTTTAGAGAGATCATTGAATCAGCAATTGGTGTACCATGACTCCAAAATTCATGTTCTTTTCAACATGCAACAGATTTTAGTAAAAGCTATGAAGACACTAGCAAATGAATTGTTAATGGTGGAATCACAGGCGATGAGAGAAATATTTAGGTGTTGCAGGCGACTTATAGAGCTGAAAAAAAAATCATATCCTGCTGATTATAGTTAGCTTTAAAGCTAGTTCCAACTAATAGAATGAACATATTATTGCTTCTACGTAAGTAGTGGAGGCCTTGTAGAAATCTTTCTATAAACATTTAAGTATCTATGAATATTTATTGTCGGGCACTAAGCTATAACAAAAACAACACTCATTGTCCTCAGGGAATTTAATCCAGGGAAGTTAGATTCTGTTTTGAAAATGTAGGCAGTATTTCTACAAACACATACTTTGGACATATCTTAGCATCATCACTAAGCTCACTGATGACACCAGGAAACATTCACCTTCACCTGGTTGGAGAGATCTCTGCTTCAGGGAAAGTGTTGACCATCTTGCCAGCTAGGCCTCATTCTTCATACTGTATTAAGCAAAAGGCATTTCCAAAGTGAGTGTGTCTTTGTAAATTTCTTTGTCATCCTTGTGAAGAATCAAGTGCTTTAATTATTAAGTTTTTGACAGAATATCTCTATTTTCTAAGTGCTCTTTAATTCTCTGCAAGTAATTGGGTATTTTAATTATATGTAGCTTCTTGTCACTGTTCATCTAAAAAACATTTCAGCATTAGTTAAAAGAAAGATGTTAAGCGTGAGTGTTTTCCTGGGTTGTCTGCACATTTTTTTTTGAGTTATTTCAAGAATGATCAAAAGCCAGCGAGTTCATCCTTCAAATCAGAATTTTCATTTCTTTTCTGAAAGACTAACACTAATAAGCAACAAGAAAATTAAACCATCACACTAACAAAATGTGTTTACAGCTAATCAATAATCTTGACCATCTACTTTTATTTTATTTTACCATAACGGGCCATCAATCCCATTTATCTTTTTCTCCTAGTCCAGCAGGTCCACAGAGACTGGGCCCTTTCAGTGTTTCCTTCCCAGAATCCATACACAATCATTATGTCTACTCATCTCCTTTGTCTTTTAAGGACAATCTACAAACAGCCTGTGCTCACCTATGTGGGTGCAGAAGCAGCACTGGACTATGGGCACCAGGTTACTGGCTAAGGCCCCAGCTCTGCAGGTTATAAACATGTGACTAAGGCCACTTAAAGTGACCAGGCCACTTTGCTTTTCCATCTTCAAAATGGGGCAAAAAGCTGCCATGCCTCATTTACAGGCTTTTTGTGCATATCAGTGAGATAAAACACAATAAACACTTTGTAATTAAGAGCTTTACAAATGTGAAAAATGAAAATAAACCAAACATCTTTCCAACTACCAGAAAGACATCTGTCCATTTTCTACAGAAATCTGTAATGAAGGAAAATGTGTGCCCATCTAGCCCATTCAATGGTACAAATGTGGCCTCTGGTGTCAGAAAAGCAACAGGAGGAAGAAAAAGAGATGGCTCTGGCCTCTCCTAGGGCTGCTGCAGGACACGGCAAGGCCTCCCTAAGGTGTTCCAAAGATCACAAGGCAGGCAGGTTAAGTTAAAATAGAAAAACAGCAGAGGGGATTTTTTTAAATTTCAGAGTATTAGGGGAGTACAAACGCTTTAGTTACATAAATTGCCTTTGCACAGCCCAAGTCCGAGCTGTAATACAAGAGTGCCCATCCCCCAGACAGCATGGACCATACCTGTTATGTGTGAATTTGCCCAACCCCACCTCCTTCCTCCCCCTCCCACCTGCCCGACACGGAAGAATGTTACTTCCATAAGTTCGTATAAGTTTTGACCGATTAGGACTAATTTAATGATGATTACATGTGGTCTCTGTTTTTCCATTCTTGTGATACTTCACTCAGCAGAGGGGATTTGAAGGCCTCTTTCCAGCCTTGGGTCTTTTGGCAGAGAGTAAGACAATGTCCCATTCCACGCAGAAGGCACTTGATAAGCACTTGATGATTGATTGGTCTCTGCATTCTTGGCACTCACTGGAGCAGTGATTTGCCAGCAGAGTGTGTAAACACCCACATTTCAGTAATAACCTAAATATCTGCATATTGTGAATGAAGGGGCTGACTGAATGAAATTATGTAAAAACAGAAAGTCAGCTCCCTGCACATCTTGCCTTTACCATTCTCTATTTAGATGCAGGACTTTTTCACAGTGAGGGTATTAGGGCATCCACAAGGGAAGGGTGGAGCCCTACTGTGTTTTCGGGGAGCTTTTTGTCTGTGTATATGTGTCAGGCCATCTTTCAAGAATGTGCTCCACTCTGGCAGCTCCCAGCAATGTCTAGAGAGCACAGCACTGTGTTTTCCAGCTGAACTAAGAATTAGGTCTCTTCTATAATGTTTTTCTCTAAGGTCAAGACAAAAAAAAAAAGAAAAATTATGTTGTCTGATGGGCCTCATGTCTCAAGAAAATACACACAACACATACACACATACACACAAAGTCATTCATTCAGTGGTCTAACCCGACTGTCTGAATTACTAAAAAAATTCATTCCATTGTTTTTCATTTTAAAAAAGGTACCCATTAAAGCAGTGTTTTCTGCTCATGCTATTTGCTTATATAAGAATGTCTTCCTCTCCACTCACCCACAGACCCATCTTACAAAGTTTCTCTGAAGGTCCACCCCTCCTTCATGAAGCTTTTACTGATTCCCTTTCTGGGAAGTGTTTCTCTGATTTCTAAACACCCACAGTGCCTTAGCATAGATTGCTGAGGCATGTTCTTTGGAGGACATGTTTTCCAAATAGCAGGCACTCCATCTAAAAGGTCTCTTGATTCTCCAAAACACTATGAAATGTATGAATGTGTGGGGTGGAACATAGAGGAGCCAGGTAATACCTTTTCCAAGAACATACTTTACCATTATCTGTTATCTAGAAAATCACCTTCATTTTAAGATATTTAGGGGAACATTCAAGTTACGTGGTTTCCTAGCTTAAACCTATTGCTGGCACCCACATACCAGAATAAATAAACCTTGGGGGAGGGGCAATAAGTACAATAACTTTAATCATATTAGCTTCTTGTCTTAAACACATCTTGCTTTGACTGAATTACCCTGATCTTAATGACACCTGACTGTTGATATCACCTCAAAAGCTTTCTTTACACTTTGGGGAGTGAAAGTGACGGACACTGTAAAGTGACTCTACCTTAAAGTACATACCTCATACCAGGTGATCATATAGCTGAAATAAATTTGCTTTAAACTAGCATGAAATTTTGCCTACTACATAGTCCAAAAAGGGCCTCTTTTTAGAAAGAGAAGGCAAAAAAATTCAAGCATGGATGTTAAATGGCTATTAAAATGTTCATTCATTTTAAGAAATTGGCTAATCACGTTTAAAAAAATAGGTGATTAAATTACAATTTCTGTGTATTTTTATTTGATTTAGTATTCTGAAAGGCTTGTGTTCTATCTAACTGCTATACTCTTACTGTTTGGCTATATCATAGGCATCAAAGTGGCCACAATAAAAGAAGTGACATTAGCAATTCTGGGCCGGGAAGCACTATTTCTCTTACCAAAATCTCTTTCAGCTGTAATACCGCCAGGTAAAGATAGCTTTGTGTTTGCTGACATTTTCAGAGCTGATTGGGCAAAAAAAAGTTGCAATCATTTTCCTAAGTCTTTCCTCATTATCTCTGCCCTCTCCTCCCCTACTCTACTTTAAGGAGGCCTATTCTAAATTTGAAAAGAATTTTCTAAGAAAAAAAAATGTCCAACACTAAGATGCAGCAATAGCCTTCACAGTTCAGCCCTACTGCTGGTTTCCTGGTTTAACTCCCACATGGATAAAGGACATATAAATTGTTGGGTTACCACATAATACCCTCTTGTTAACATTTGTGTCATCCTCTTTTGGATGAATCAGATACCAAGAAAGGATCTGAATTTCAAGCTCTTGTCTTTACTTAAGAAAGTCAACCAAATCAATCTAGAATAAGAATGCAATCTGTTTTAAAAGGCTCTGAGGAATCTTCCTTATAACTAAGCTCAGTCCTTTCTGGGTTTTTTTGCAGAATAGAGGAGACTCACTGCTGGAGAGAGGTTCATCTACCACTTGAGGAATAGCAGCAATTTATCAGGTCCTGTGCCAGATGTTTACATAGTATCAAATCTTCACAATAACCCCACAGAGGCCTTATTTTACTCTAGAGAAAACCAAGGCTCAGAGAAGTTCAGAAATTTTTCCAAGGTCAGATAGTTAGTGGATACAATGAGAACTATAAGAGTTAATCCTTTAACTCACAAAGAAGTTTCCAGAATCCCTGTACTGTTATTTTAAGCAGAATGTGTGGAATATCAGTAAATAAATTGAATAAAAACACTGGTGTTAAATTGAAGACACAAAATAATCTTTAACAAAAATGTCTTTAAGTGACTGAAACTTCAAAGAATTTACCTTCCTTTCTGAATGTTGCCCCAACTGATAATCTAATTTTAAAACTCAGTAGAAATGTTTAAATTCCTTATGTAGTCATACAATACCATGTATATATAAAAAATACAATTTGATATGTAAAATCTTCAAGGCATCATAATTAAGAAAACATAATGAAAATTAAAATACTCAAAGTAGTTTATTAATTGTCATTCTTTTTTCTATATTCTGCCTTTAGAATTGTACAATTTTATTTAACCATTTACAAAGGATTCCTTTCATCTCAGGAGAATATAGTCACATAATCGAACTCATCCCCACTGCTCCCTTTTAATTGTAAATCATGGCTGCACTTGCGAATTAGTCTATTATCACAGCAGATTATCAATTTGGTGGGGAATGTTTTTGCCAACTAGAATGAAAGTAGTTAACAAACATTAATAAACATCTTAAATCGACCACTCCTTTACTCTTGATGTGGTGGTAGATGTCAATTGAGATTAATAAATCAGTCAAAACAAATAATGTGATGAGGAAGGGAGGCAGAGGGAAGCCTCTTGATGCCATGTGTAGTGAAGAATCACTATGCCCAAAAACAAATTGGAAGATAAGGATAAGGCATTAAACCTTCAGAGAAATGACTTGTTGGAAACTAGACAAAGTAAATCCAGATAGTCAACCTCAGTGGGTCCATTAAGAACCACTGGAAATAAAACCTGGAGGAGAAAACAAAATGCTCAATCAAAATAAATTATGTTTATTGACAACATAATGTAAAGGTTAAAAGCATGGACTTCCTGGTATACCTGCTTGGGTCTAAATCCAGGCCCCACAACTTCAGCTTCATTAATTTGGCTATTTCTTAAGTTTGCTGTGCCTCAATAACCTTGTGTGTAAAATGAGAGAGTAATAGTACCTATCTCATAGAGTTGTTGGGAAGGTTAAATGAGTCATTGTTTTGTTAAGAGTTTAGAACAGTACCGCACATATAATAAGTACTAAACAATTGTCCGATAAATAAATGATGCAGTTGCCCATTTACTACCATTTTACACAGCCCCTGTTCTTTCTCTGCATACCCTTTTTACTAGGGGCAATTACGATAGTGAAGTAATCCTACAATTTTTAAGTCACTCCCTCGTTATAAGCCAAGATTTAAAGTATTGCTTTGTAAAGGAAATTAAAATATAAATTTATTTTATTAAAAAGAAAAAGCAAAGTTCTACATTTAAAAATAAGATTACTGAGGCAAAATTGTATTACCTGCAAGTACAAATGGACTGTTGTTACATGTTTTAGTCATTACGAAAGCACCCAGACATCAATACCTTGAGTATTAACACAAGGCTTTTGTATAAAGATGTTTATCAGAAACCTATTCAGCAGTGTTCCACTTTTGATTATAGTATACTAAGTTATCCATAAGCGGCATCAAAAACCTGGTATCCAGGCCAGGTACAGTGGCTAATGCTTATAATCCCAGCACTTTGGGAGGCAGAGGAGGGAGGATAGCTTGAGACCAGGAGTTTAAGGTAACAGTGAGCTATGATTGTGCCATTGCACTCCAGCCTGGGTGACAAAGTGAAACTTTGTCTCTTAGGGGGAAAAAAAAAAGAAAAAAAAAAGAAAAATGAACTCTATACCTCACTTAGCACAAATCCCAAACAAAAGAATGAATAGAGAAACCAAATACATTATTTGCATATTTAACAGCATGTCCAATTAACCACTTTGCTGACAGAGATTAATTTATTATTCATCTTATTCCAGCATATGTTAATACTTTGACAGTAGACATGAAAAATGACTGATACAGCACATTGCAATTTTGAAATGTTAACTCTGGATGGACTTCAAGAAAATGTAGCTTAGAATGTTGAGGAAAGTTTCTCTACTTCAGCTTTAGAAAGATATAATCTAGAAAATGATCAATTTTCCTACTATGTAGGAATAAATGGTCCAATATGACAAGATTTTCAGAAATAAATATGAAATACAAAGGAAGTATGCTATTAAACAGTGTCCTGCAAACCAAATAGAAAGTTCATTCTCTATATACATATAAGCAAAAATTCCCTGAGGTACTTAAATTAGTCATGCTGCAGTATTATTTCTCTACACCAGACTATCACCTACTTGATAATTATAAAAGATAACTAGACATAAAATGACATAGATATGAACTAAAGCACTCATTAAACTAACAAAGACAAAATCTTGAAAAATTTGAAAGACAAGTTCCTCGGAAAAACTACACACTTCTTTGAAATGTTCTGCTGCATGCCCAAATAAAAGTGCTAATCGGTTAGTGTGATAGTATCATGACACTAGGCTACCACATTTTCCCTTAATGTATTTTTTAGAAGAGCATCACGATCACTCTTAGAGATGTGCTTTATACTCTGTAACTATCCACAATTTAGATAATCCAGTCGCAGTGTAAAATTAGAGATTTACAAATCCAAAATTATACCACTTCTCTTAGTTAACTTTCAAACCTATAGCCACTTAGAAAAATATGCCATGATGACCGGACGTAACTAATAGCCAAGACAGGCTGAACCACATAAATAATTACATGTACTAACGTTAGTCCAGTGGCAACCCAGATAATCAAAACAACCATGCAGAAGTGATGTTCAAATCAGTAAATGTCACTGCCTTGTATTTTACCATACATTAAAAAGCATTTTGCTTAAAATTTTTCTTTCTTTCTAGTTGTTAATAGTTACAAATACATCATAATACTTTTGTCAATTCTAGTTATTTGATAAACAAATCACCAAATATATGCATGAACATATAAAGCCCATAATTTTGCTTTAAAAAATGTAGGTCACATTATATAATACATTTCAATTGGGAATCCTATAGCCCAAAAGGATACTATATTCAGAATTTCACAATAAAAATGACTACAAGATTCATAGAAGTTTCACATAAAACTTAATCTAATATGTACATAACTACATACATTGAAAATACACCAGAGAAACACCTTTCTATACTGCCTCAATTACAATTCACAAATCTCATAGATATTATGTCCACACAATTAACACAGAAGGTTCTTATCTACCTCTACACCTGGTGATTAAAAGGAAGTCTGTACAGAAATCATCATCTAGTCTTACAGCTTTTTAGTATAATTATTATTATTTGATTAATACTCTTTATCACTGCCTAAGTATAGCCCTTCAAGCTGAATTTGAGAATGGTCCTCATTTATCAATCCTTCTCCACCTTCCTACTTATTTATAGACTCAGTACCACAATGTAACATTAGACAAAATTTCTTCCACTACAATGTGGATGTAAATTTAATATCAATATTGACTGGAAATTCTTACAGTTGTATGAGTTAACTACTCTTTTTTGCCTTTTTTTCTTAATAAAGCAATAATTTTTTGAGAAGTGAAAACTGTAAAGTAATAACAGTGGAACAAAATTCAGGTCTTCCAAATTCCAATGCAGTGTCTTTCCCCTTCCCCACAAAATCCCGCCTCTTATCATATTGTCATGGAAAAGCAAAAGTTCTACGGCTACTTATTAATTAAGTGACCCTGACAGAATTATCACCTCTCTAAATCTGTTTCCTTGCCAGCAAAATGATGATCATAAGCCCTGCCAGGGTTGTGATGATGATTAAATGAGACACTTTACATGAAGGCACTATGGAAATATATACTTAAAAGATAGCTGTGTTCACTCAGTTCTGTCAAAAGCTTGAGGGAATGCATTGTTATGTGAGCAAAACTGAAAAAAATCTTGCGTTTTGTGAGAGACTAGAATATTTAAAAAGTTTCTTACAAGGTTCTGTGTGGAAAGACATTCTCCATCCCACATAGACCAGAAAGAGGTGGGCAAAAATACCAAGTGAAGGAAGCAAGTGCTTTTCTAAGAGATATTCCATGGAACCTCAATTGAGAGTCCAGTACTAGGCGAAATGGACCCCAAGCCTGACCCCCACACTGTGGCTCCTGTGCACCTAAGCCACCCCCTAAATAATGATGAGGACAACTGAATGGCTTAAGGGACTGGAATTTAATCTCTGCAAAGTCATCTCCAGTTACAGTATGCTTGGAATCAATAAGGCACCAGGAAAAGACAACAAGAGCATGAGGATTTTAAGAGATCCTTATTATTAAAGGAATCTTAGAACTAGAAATGATCTTAGAGGTCTGCTAGTTCAATTTAAAGAGAGAGAGAGAAACAAAAACAAAACAAGCATATGAATGACAAAACAATATAAAAAGCCATGCTCAATAGTATTGGGATTATTACCATCCCAAAACACTAATTGTGTTTTTCATTAAAAAGAGGCACACAATGTAGTATAAATGAGCCCCTGATGGCAGACTATGGTGACAGGCAACAGCAGAGTAAGGATGGTTTTCTCTATATACACCGAGTCGAGTCGGGTTGCTCCATTCTCTTCTCAAAGACCAAGCCTACGAAGAGCTGTCTTTGGTGACACAGTGTTCAGGTGGAAGTGCAGATGAATTAGTGCAGCCCCTCCTCACTACCGGAGCACAGGCTTCATGGAAGAGTATTTATAAAATTTCTTTCAATTATTAAAAAAAAAATTATTGGGGGCCTATTATAGTCTGGGCATTTTAAAAATTCATCGTCTCATTTATTCTTCACTGCAATATAACTCATTGTGAAGGGAAGTAGCTTAGTAAGTTTACACAATACTAGTAAATGGCAATGGCCAAATTTTCACAGAGATATGTTTCTGAGAATTATCCTTACCAGATCAAGCTGCCGCAATTATCTATACATTAATGTGAATTTAAATCAATGAATTTCTGCTTAAATACATTTGTAAAACAAACCTTATCTGTATTTGAAAAATGAAAGCTGTATATTTTGTTAGAAGAAAGACATGCAGCACTTGGTGGAAAGCAATTGCACTACAAGCTCTCTCTAGAACATTAATAATAAAGGACAATAAAAAGTGATGCAGATAAAATTCACTATTTTGATGTTTTTATCAGATCATTTCACGTTGAGTCCCAGATGATTGCTACATATACATAAACTTTACAGGGTTTTTTGTATTTATGCTTAGGGACTGCCTGTTTTTAAAGAGAAATTTTATTTGTCTGTTTTAAGATCGACTCTTTCTAACCATAGCTTGGATTTTTAGAAATAAGTTGTAAACTTCTTGATGATTGTGCCTTGGGTATCTCGGCTCCTCTTCCCTCACTCCTACTCTCATTATCCCCATTATTCTTTGGCCGTCTGTAGTACATAGTACACACACACACACACACACACACACACACACAAATGTGCCCATAGCAGACATTTACAACATATTTACAGAATGAATGAGTGAGCAATCTAAGGAATAAATCTATTAAAGTTTGGGGCTATCAAAAGTTACTCTAGAATGCTAAGATTACTTGGATCATGACTAATTCAAAGATTCTTCCAAAGATATTAGCTGGCCATCTTATGGAAAACAGCATTTCAGTGACGTAATTTTTTTGTCCAAGAATCTAAAGTAAGGAAAAGGTGTGGGAATAGCAATGTCCACTTCTGCAGAACAATCATAACCAAAACTGTGCTGGGTCACACATATGAATTAATTACCATCTAATTAATATTAAAAATTAATAGCTAAATGTTTCTTCAATGCAGAGTATATTGTTCAAGGTTTGGCTAACTCTCTTGGTTGCCACATAAAAGGGTAAAGTGATCACCCAATCAAACAGCAACCTCTTGTCTCCTAGAAAAACAACAGAAAAACAAAAACCTCCTCAGCAGAATCAATGCAGTCATCTGTGGGACACCAGTGAGGCGCTATCAACCTTTCTTACAGTGAGCATTATTGTTAAAGCATGCTGGAAGCAAAATTCTTGGTCACACTTCTTATAATGATTTATTCTCCAAGAGATTAACCATTAAACTACATGGAGGACCTTCTTAGCTCGAGTTTAAAAACCTCTGAGCTCATGGAATTGCTCTGGGCTATGGGCCATGCAGCTTTGATTCTAATTCCTCTTTGACTCTGATCAGATATCTGGCCCCATTTTGTGGCACATCTGTGCTATGCCTCAGTATTCCTAGCAAAAAATTACATTCAAACTCCCTGGGAAACCCACCACTACTCTTAGAAGTTCAGTATGTGTACCGAAAGTGCCTCAGAAAGAGAAACATTATAAATTCAAGATATAATTATTATCTTTATATAACACCATTGGGCAACTTCAATTACAAACCACACTTTTAAAATCTGTTAACATTTCCTTCTGGGAAAGCCCTTTTGGCCTTTAATAGTATAAGCTAATCACGGCAATATAATTTCCGGAGCTCATATTTGTGGGAGGAGAATGGCTGGCACTGGTGTGCTCCCATCTACGATGGCTTTCTCCTTCATCTCCTGAAATTATTGAGAGACTCTAAGCTAATTTTCTAAAGTATGCAGAAGCAGTTAGAAAAGCCGGGAGCTGAGACGGGAACCTGAGCATTGCACTGACATCATTCTATACTCCCCACATATGGCACATCATGAAAGCAGTACTGGCTGAGCACACTGGTCTATTCTGGACTCTTGTTGGTGTTAAGCAGCATTCTTAATTACAAGCAGGCTTGCTTTTTATCATTTACAGTCACATAGCTCTCTGTTTATTTAACTGAAAAATAATTTTTCTATGGAAGTGGTTTCACCATTTATGTTTTTAAGCACATGCAAAATAAAGTGGGGCCCTACAGTGTTCTCAAAACCTGCTTCTCATATGCACTTAAAAAAATCCTCATCATAATCCCTGCAACTGGGTCAACTTGCACAAAGATGTTCGGGGTAGCCATGAGCAATCCCTGCACCCTGTAAACCTTGTAAGTGACACCTCATAATAGTGCAAATGAAGCATGGCAAGATGAGAAAATGAAGAAGAATGAACCTGGATAGTCGGCCCGGTAGTTTTCAAAACATAGGAGACTCAATTTTATTCCTTAAAATATACCACACACAAATTTCTCTTTTATACATTCAAGCATATACATGTATTACCTATGAAAAAAATGTCTTGTAATTCCCAGAAATTCTAACACAACCATACAGGCTGGTTCATTTTGTTCATCTACATATTTGCAATAGTCTCAAATTTTGAACTAAGCTTCATTTTCACCTGTCTTGACTTTCAGCTAAGAATTAATCATATTGCCATCTACCTTTGTGCTTTCCCTTCACCCTCATCTATTAGGCTCAAAGATTCTTTCCTTGTGGGCCTTTTGTCCCAATAATTAGCTAAATATTCAGGGAGCCTATTGACCCAACAAATTCAGCATCACCTCTTTGTTATTAGGTTTTTCTTTAAGCCGCCACCCTGCCTGCCCCGTTCTCAGACCCTCTGTTCTCCACTTCACCCCATTTCTCCATCCCCCACTCTGAGAGGCTTGTTTTTCATCTTAATGTTCCTTGATTGTTCTCTATAGAGTTAATATTTTTTTTCCAGAGAGGGAAGAGATGAAGTATGAAAAATCCACACCCCGGCTTTTCTTTGGTGGGGGTTGGTTACAGACAGCTAAGTATGCTCTTCTGATTGAAAATCAAAAAGAAACAGAGAGACAGCCTCTTCCAAAGGAGTGAGTGTGAGGAAGGTGGGCAGAGTTTTAAAAACACACAAATGCGAACACACAATAGAACCTTCGAAGGAAAGAGAAAGAGAAAGTTTGCTGACCCAAAAGAATGATACCAACTGCCGCTCACAATTTTCTCCACTCTCCTCCTATTCTTTCTCTTTTACAATGATAGATGCCTCTGATTTTTTTCTCATTCACACAGAGACAAGCACTGTATTATGGAGGGAAAGAAATGCTCGTAGAGACCAGCAGACGGCGCCTGACTGGGGCAGAAGCTGCAGTGGTGAGAAGAAAAGAGCGCCGGACTCTGCGGCAGGGCCCCGTTGCTGTCCTCTCCCCACACCCCTGGCACTCTCCCCATCGAGCCGCCTCGTCCCTCTGGAGAGAGGCAGAGACACAGAAAAGGAGAAGTTAACATGTATATGAGATTGTTAGACAAGTGCTTCCCACTGGTACAATTAGGCGCCCCGCCCCCTCGCATACCCCCATCTGGCTCACCGCACCCACCCACCCACGCTCTGTCTGCCCATCCCCCCCAGTCCTGACTTGCCTCCCTCCCGTGGGACTCACAATTCCGCACAAAGTCAGGGCAGTGGTTGGGAACTGCACCCGGGTAAAGGGAGCAACAAGCTCCTGGAATACTGGGAGTCTGTGGTGAGATCACCAGAAACTCCCTACTGTTTCATAAGGATCTACTCTGTTACTTGTCACTAAGATGCCCGGGTTTGTGGCATCCCTCCTGTCTCCATACTAGCCACTCTTAACTCCAGAGAGAACCAGGAGAAGGAGGAAAGAACCAATTTCTCGGACCCATAGTGAAGTGTTCCCCTATTCTGCTCCCAAAGCGACGTTGCCAGTGGCACTTGGTCTCTCTTTAGTTAGATTATTCTATAACTTCTCATATCTAACCAGATCTTGGTAGCACCAGCAGGTGCTCAGGGGGAGAGAAATTACACAGGAGAGGGGCAACGGATCTGGAGCTGAACCAAGTCTGGAAAGCTTAACCGGTCCTGTAATAAAGGTGTGGAAAAGCGACATTAAAAACGGTCCACAACTTTCACTCTGCTTTTTAAAGAAGTAAAATTTACACCGGGGGGAGAAGAGAAATGGGGAATGGGGAACAACTCACAAAAAAAAATTAGATTTTTTATGTTTTGGCAATCCAGGGAATCTAAAATAGGCATTTATCTGAAGATCAGAGGAACCTAGCCTCACAGTGTTGGCCACTCTGGAGAAGAAACCTGCCAGCCAAGGCTTTTCTCCACACTCTGCTCTTTACAAAGGAACCAGGGGTTAGGAGAATAGATTCTTTAGCTCTAACTTCTCCTCCTCCATGCAGACCTCCTGGTTTGGCCCAGCCAACATTGACGCACTTGCCCTTCCTGGAAAGCACCAAACACTGAGGAAGGAGGAAGCAGGACCTCCCTTATCCCAATAGCCTTCAGAGTGATCCTCAGGGAGATGGGTTTGTGTAGTCAAGCCTCTCTCTGTACCATTTAGAAAATAACTCAGCCTAATTACCATGAAAAATAAATATATTTGTGTGTGGAGTGGATGAAAGGGGGATGGTGTCCAGAGGTCCCCTGCGTGACTGATAAAGGTTGGCCTGTTTTGGAGAGGTTGCCTCGGTTACCCTCCTACCTTCTCCAATTAAGGGAGAGGTGGGGGCAAAAGGAATTAGCCTCCCGTTGAGTGAGTCCCGGGACCGCTTGGCTGTCACTGCAGTCTGGGTGCACTTTGGAGGAATGTGCCGCTGGAATCTCTCCCTCCCCCAGGTCAGGGAAGATAGGCAGGAGGTGGGGCAGCATATACAGCACAGACAAAAGGTTCTGCAGAGCCCTCCTCTCTCTGGCGCTCAGGTCCCTTGACTGAGCGCGGCGCCCCATCCGGCCACTGAGTGACCTTCTGGCGAGTGACGCCCCCTTCCCGTGGGGCCCAGCCGCCCAGACCGAGCTAGTCCTTTAATAGGTGCCCATATCTCTCTCCCTGCACCGAGATAGGGAATGCCCCTCCCACCCCTCACACAAACACCCGCGACGCCTTCCCTCAACCCCTTTCTATTGTCTTCAAAGAGATAAGTGGCTCCCACCAAGCACACCCAAATGCACCTCCCTTTTCTCGAGCTCCCGTTTCTCTGAGCCTTAGGGGCCCAGAAGCGAGTGCAGGGTTGGAAGGGGATAGCCCGCGAGAACTTGGCATCGCAGACCCACCGTGTCCGCCTCGCAAGGATGCCGGTGACCTGTAGATTGCAATAGGCACTGAATGATGCTTGCTGCTGCCATGGAAATGGTGGATGTGGTGCGCTCCCAAACTGGACGCCCCCCACGCCACTCCCAGGAGGCCGCTGAGGGTGAGCGGGACTATCCAGAGCAGGGCCAGGCGCCCCCCTGCGCCGCCACCGCCGCCGCCAGCCCCGGGCGAGCCCAGCTCAGCGCCGCACCGGAGCATCCTCTGGTACATGGCGGGGCGCCCGGAGAGGGGCAGCCGCCGCGGGAGGCAAAGTTTGGGGCGCGGGGAGCGGAGAGGGCGCGGGGGAGCGGGCGGCTCGGGGTGGGCTGAGGGGCCGACCGCCTCACCGCGCCAGGGCACGCATCTTCTCCCTCCTTCGGACAGTCTTCTCGGGGTCCTGGAGTCCGCCGTGCCTTGCACCCCAAACAATCCGAAACATAGCCGAGGCGAATGCAGCTGGCGGGGGGCTTGTCCGGAACGGCAGCCCCGGGGAACAGCAAGCGGAGCGGGTGGCTGCTCTCAGATCTCCAGGGCTCCAGGTTCTCCAGAGATACTCCCAAAGAGTTTCGGGCGAGAGTGCGTGCCGGGGGGTGGGGAACCGAGAAATTGTTTAAAGCTCCTCCCGGAGGGTCCTCACTTCTACATGACAGCCATCCACCGCGAATCCACTAGGTAAATCCATTTAGCTTTGTGTGTGGGGACTGGGGAGGCCACTTCGCCGGCCCAACCTCCTTTCAAGAGAGAAGCAGACCCCATGGAATCGAGGCACCCCTTCCCTCCATTCAGCCCCGGCCGGCTCGCCCGCTAGCGCCAGCCTCCCCCGGGCAGCGCGCAGAGCAGCGGCGCGCATCGCCTGCTCCCGAGGCAGTCTCCGCGTCCGCCGCCTCCTGACACTTACGCCCGGCGAGGGGTTCAGAGGGAAGAGTGCACCCTTATGAAGAAAGCGGGAATCGAACGGGGGGAAGACGGCTGAGAAGAAGAAGAAGCGGACGAAGGAGTAGGGGAGAAAAAAAGAAAAAGAAAAAGAAAGAAAGAAAAAGAAAAAAAGAAAGAAAGAAAGAAAGAAAGAAAAACCACACACGCTGGTGAAGCAAGGGGCTCTATGCAAATCTGCAGTCTCCAAACAGCAAATCACTGAAGCTCGGATGCAATGCAGAGGACGAGCCTATGTAACGAGGGAGGCTGGTCTAGCTTCCCACAAAAATCGCCCTGCTTTGCCTCTCCCTCGCATTCTCCACACATCAAAGGGACACGTGTATGGCGATGCGGGAACACCTAAAAAGCAACTCTCCCTCTGTCAGGTGATCCCTCCGTCTGAATTACAATGGCAAATGGCACCCTTCCCCTACCCCTATGGTGTAGATGTAACCAGTGTCTTCAGAGCTCTTAAAAGGGAAAGAATTCGGCTCTTTTTATTGGACCAAACTTGTTCTACCAGGTGTTTAAACCCAATCTGCTAAATATGGCTTGACACCATCTACTCAAGCATCCAGGTTTGATGATCTGTTAATTACACACATTACTCATAACAAAGAGTCCTCTTCCCACTACAATATCATATCTCATGTAAGGCAGTGGAAGTTCAAGGGACCAAAACTCTCAAGGAAGAAAAAGGATGAGAGTTATTAATAATTTGGCAGCTGGGAAAGGGTCAGAAAGTGGGAGAATGGGAAGAGAGGAAGAGAAAGGACCAGGAGAGAATTAGGAGAAGGCAGAGAAGAGAGAAATGGTATGAATGAAATTGCTTATATTTTGCTCAACATTTTAGGAATATTTAAGGTCTCCCAAGATTTCTATAGAAGCCTCACTGTGATGATCTTTCCTCAGGGTCAAATTCTGCCTTTCTTTCATCCTGTCTCATAAAAAATATAGCATCAAGGAACAAAAATTCCTAAATCTAGTACCCTCAAGGAAAAGAGGTCATTTATATTCTTCATTTATATTGCTGAAACACAGTGTCTTTAACTGAAAGCTGTGTGTCCTGGGTGAAAGAGCAGCAAAGCCAACACACACCTAAGAATAGAAATCCCGCAATGCAAGTGGACTTGGGAAGAAGGGCAGCAGGAACTGGAGGCTAGCAGTTAAGATTTGGGACTATGATTGAAACACTCCCTTGGTTTACAAAAGATGATAAAAACTATGACAGATCTAGTGGTTGGGCTTTTTTTTTTTTTTTTAATTTCTATTTAAAGCCAAAGGAAAACAAATAAATAGGCATGACTCCTCACTAGCATCTCACCATCTATATAATCTGTTATCGACAAATAAAGTCCTGTACTGAAAAAAAGAGTAATTCTGGGAGGATTTGATTGAAATCAGCTACTCACCCAAGTGACCGTTTAGACTTGTATATTGCTTCCTAGTCCATTCAAAGAGTCAACCACAGGACTCTGATGGCCACTATGTAAACAGTGCCCTGGGGCCCCCAAATCAAATCTATAGCAATCCAACATCTCATATTCCTGTCAAAAGTTTATTTGATTTTACTAAAAAGAAAATTCTTTAGTAGTTCATTAATCAAAACCGTTTACTCTTGTTAAAGAAGGTGCTTTTATCTACTGAAATATGCCATGTTGTCTAACCTTCCACAACTGCTCAAAGACCAACAAAACCCAAATACAGCATCTTTCACTGTGTACAGATCCTGCCTTTGTCCCTAGGCCATTTCGTCTTCATTTTGTTATGTTTGTAACATATGTATTTTAATTCACTAATAAGAGTTGTGAATATTCATTTTTAAAATATCAGTTGGAGCTTCAGAAGGAAAAGGAAAATCATCCTCACAGTATGTTTTCAGGGCTATGGGTCCATATTCTGAATTTGACACTTTGAGGTGTTAGCATGGAAAGAGCACTGTATTAAGAGATAGGAAACCTGTGCTGCATTCTTGACATGGCCATTTACTGGTTATATCACATTAGTTACTTAGCCTTTCCCTCAGGCACTGTGGCTTCCTTTATAAAATAGTCATGTTCCTATCTTTCCTAACAATCCCACAGGGTAGAAAGGATATAATGCAATATTTAATGCTAGAGTACTTTAAAATATATCAAATGCTCCCTACAATTAAGGCATTATGTGTCTCCTCTCATATAGGTCTAGCAAATTCAATCTGATTAGCACGAACAAAACATTCAGTCCCCTTCCACCTATAAGAAATGTAGAACATTGCATTGTTTTCCAATACCGTCATATATGGTGTTAATCTGTTCTTCCCTCCTCAACCAGATGGTAGATTCCTGAAGAGGATAGGAGTCAAGTCTTTATTTGTACTCCCTTGAGTACCCAGCATATGTGAAACTATCTAGTCACTTAGTACATGCAGTCAATTCTCATTATTCACGGTAGTTATCATAAATAAAGTCACTGTGTACAATGAACCAGAAATACTGAACTATTGTTCCTAGAGAAAAATACAGGGTTAGGTTCCTGCAAACCTCTGGTCACAACATTTCATCACCTAATCAATACATAAACTTGTTTTATGTGTGTTTCTGAATAAAGACATCTTATTTAATATGTATTGTTGATTCATTAACACTGAACTTGTGACCAGCAGCACTCTAACTCATGCCTGAATGAGGTTTATTTAACACATGTATTTTCTCCATAAGGCACATCACAACTTTCTTGCACCTGGAAACATTAGACAGCCCTTGAGCATTATGCTTGAGGGCCATTTCAAACAGCAAAATCACCAATAAAAAGCATAAAAATATGAAAAATGTGGTGCTAAAAAGACCTAAAATATGGTACTTGTTTACAGTATGAGAGCTGAAATAAGAAAGCAGAGCATAGTCTTGTTCAAGCTCAGCTGGAAATATGTGCTTCGGGGATTTGCAGTTTTGGCCATTCTCTGCATGTCAGCTAAGGATCACCAAAGTGCCACAGGTTACAAATAAATTTCAGGGAGGAGGTAAATTCATATCTGTGAATAATGAGGATCAACTGTTATTCTCTTGATTACTCGGAAAGGATGGGCTGACACTTTGGAGAGTGATTTGTACAAAGTAAAGCCACAGAAATAAAAGAAGTGTAGAAGATTCTGATGAACTTTCCCAAGAGCGCTCAATGAAGAAAAGGCTCCCCTCTGCCTTCCTTATATTGTCTGAGGCCTTGGGAGATAAAGGCAGGGTTAGGGAAAGGATAGGTCAGAAATCTTTGTTTTTACTGGAGTCTTAAGAGCTATGGAGGAAATATTTATGGCTGCCTCGAAAGAAGAAATTGTAGCTGTAGTCTTTCAGGCAGATGTCTAGGGCACCTTTGCAATACTTCGGAGGTTCTAGGCTGGATGCTGTGATACTGATGCTGCAATATTTGTTATAAATGGTTGTAATTTTGTGGAACAAAGAGCAATTCTCTGTCCAGATAGCAGAGAAAAAGTATTGTGGGCAAAAGCATGCCTGATCTGGATGAAACAAATAAAGTGTGTGCTTACTCACTAATTTGTGTCTCTTCAGCTGGTCAGTCCTTATGCTTGAAACTGTATTATCGAAGGGAGACTGAGGTATCAACTGACAAATTGTTCTTAGGTGAGTAAAAGACTGGTTGGAGGAATCACACTGTTAAGCTAACTGTATTTTATTCTCAAAAGTTTTAGCATAGGCAGTGTGATAGAAGTGTGTGTTAATGTCGTTCTATACCCCAGAGGGTCAGTACCTTCATCGGTAATTTATCCTCTGATATCTCAGTCAGAATCACAGAAGCCAGGGGTGACTTCTAGAAGCCTTGGGCTATCATCATCTCTAATCATGATTTGGCTTTGCTCATTAATTATAATATTTGTTGAAGATAAGTTATCATTGGTGAAATTAATCATTTTTTAATTGGTATAATGGAAGTTAGGAATGGGTTCTCCTATTGGTCAAATCATTGATACATGAGATGTGTAGATTCGCAAAAAGCTTTTACAGACACACCTCACTTCTACTTAATTAGAGAATGTGAATCTAAGAGGCTTTTCACTCCTTACCATGAGGAATGGTTCCAGAGTAATAGTGAGAACTAATGCTTATTTGTAGCTGGCTTTACTCTGAGAGATTTAAATGTATTAACTCATTTAATCATCACAAAACAGTGTGAGGCAGGTACTGTTATTGATTTCTAGCAGTTGTTAGTCACCTAATTCTAAGAGATGGGGAGCTGGATGCTGCCACTGAAAAACTGCCATATTTGCTTCAGGAAAACCTATTTTTTACAAGACATTTTTTCAAGCACCTAAAAGAATAAAGAGCTGGAACCTCATGAAGCTTCTAGAACAGGCTATAAAATCTTGCGCCTACTTATTAATAAATGTCTGTTTCTGTAGCAGAAGTTGGTCTGAGACTTGCACGCATTATGACCTGTACTTGTGGGAACCCTTCAAAGAGTGGTTAACCCTCATTTGCTCCTAACCACTGTAGTTACTGAGATCTACTTGAAGGCACCTAAGAGTTGTGTGTGCTAAACTGTCCTGAGCCCACTCACAGTTGATGATTTGCAATGAACCAAAACAAGGTAGCTTAAGTTGGACCACAGTATTAAGAAACGGGAAGGGTTTTGAAATCCTAGGGGAGAAAACAAAGGAAATAGAAAGAGACAGAAGCAGAGGGTGAGTGGAAGGAGGAGTGTGTGGATAAATGGAAAAGGACAGGTCATTTCAAAGTATGTTTTCATATTCAAAAAATCAACCCTTGTGTCTCAAGAAACAGGATGGTTGTCAGGCAGACACTTTCAACCTTTTCATGATTTTCTTAAGCTTAATTGGAAATCCTTACAGCTCGGTATTAAGTTTTTTAAATAGGAAAGTAGACACTAAAAGCAGCAGAGGGGAAGTATATTAAAATCCACAAGCAGCACCAATCTTTTACAAATTAAAGATGAGGAGAGTGTCAGTCCTGCATTTTGCATTTCTACTGATGTCAGCATAAAGAAAAGGCAAACAGACTCCACATACCCATCTACCTGCATTTCTGAGTTAGAACTGAGAGAGTCAAGAGGGGAGAACTCAGCAGAGGGTGCGGTCCTGGCAAGTTGTAAAGATAAACCCTTGATCCTGTTACCTCTATGGGTTATTGCAGGTTCCTAAGGGTGTTCTGAGAAAAGATCAGAATAGGAGAAAAAGAGCATAAAAAGTGAAAAAAAAAAAAATGCGAGCGCTAAAAGCATCTCTGAAGATTTAGTGTAATCCCTTTATTATTCAGATGATAAACTTGTGTTACAGAAAAGACAGGTTTATTTATGAAGTGATTACTTATCTGGAAGTACACTTTCATCTCCCACCACTCGCAATCCAGTTGTAAGTAGAGATTGGTAAATTCAGTCAATTTAGCTGTTACCTAGCACCTCCACATTAATATAACAAACCAGGGGGAGTCAAGAGGACCCCACATGAGCCAATATAAGACCCAATTCACTCAAATTAAATTAAAGCCTGGATGCACAATTTGACTTGGGAAACATGATTAGATGTATTCAAATCCAGGTTAATTGTGCTTAGGATTGAAATATTTAATAATCTCTATCTTTTCTTTTATCCTATTTAATAAAAATTTCATTTATGATGTCCAGCATAAAACTTGGTGCCTGAGCACCAAGGTAGGCTTACAGAGATTTCATTGTAACTGCATCTTTAAGTCTTGTGCATATTGCTTGTGCATCAACCAATCAGGTGCCATCTTTCAATCACTGTCATCTTACGTCGTTTTTAGTGGTCTTTCAATCAGTTTGTGTTGTTGGCAAAGTTTTCCATAGGTTCATGCTCTTTTAATTTGAATGTGTTCAAAACACAGTGGGACAGCATGTAGGTGGAGTGCCAGACTATGAGTTTAAGTCCGAGTTCCATTGTTTTTATTCATGTGCCATTGGGTTTAATGGCCCCTTGACCCAGTTTCCTCATCTGGAAAATGATTATGACACTATATATAATGGAAATGGAACAGTTTCTAAAATACATATTAAGTACTTAAGAAATATAAGTTATCATCCTTTATTCATAAGTATTTATTTTAGCTAATTTATCATTTATACATATGTACTTTTTTATACTAAAGACCTAAAGATAATGATCTGTGATGTAGTTTTTGATTTAGTCATGTTCTAAAGTTTCCCCATTCAGTCTATAGTCATTTGGCCATCTCCCCAATAATTTCCTGGCCCAGCCTCTGTTTCCCTTACTCTGTGGTACTCTAACTTGAGTCTATATGGGAACCACTAGAAGAGCTATTAAATCACAGATTGCTTTAGTTTTGATTCCCTTAATCTTTGGAAAACCCTGATGATTTGCATTTCTATAAAGTTCCCATGTAATGCTGAAGCTGCTGGCCCAGAGGAATAGGACTTTGAGAATTATTGCTCTGTCTGAATGTCAAGGTCCTTGACATGGGTTTTATGAACCAACACATGGAAATCCTTCTTCTTAGGCTCCTTTTCGCTGGTCCCATATAACTGTAGCCAGATTACTGTACCCTAAGCATAGACAATAGTGCTGTTCCCATTCTCTTCTTTAAAGCATTCTTTTAAACACTTCAAGATATCTATCATATAAACCTATTTGTCCTTTTCTCATACCATGTAACTATAAAGCAACTATAAATTCCCTTTAGTTGGAAAAAAAAAAAAACTCTCCGGTTTTCCTTCCCATCTTTTGTATTTGACCTCTTCTTTGGTTAGACTTGCTAGTGGCCATGGGCAAGAACCCAGACCCTACACTAGGGTTCAATTTTATTTTTACCAACTTACTACCTATAAGCCTTGGACAGGTTATTTAAACTCAGTTTTCTCATCTGTTAAAAGGGTTAATAATTGTAGGGTTGTTGTGAGGATTCAATGAGTTGAAAAATTTAAAGCATTCAGAATGGACTAGTGACTGATATACGTAGAGATGTACTAGCTTTTTGTTGTTGTTTTTGTTTGTTTGTTTAGAATTAGTTATCCTTCCCCCTTCTTTTATGGCAGGGATAAAACAGTTTATGATAATACTTGTTTCCATATAAAACCTAATACTGGTCATCCAAACAGTCGCCATAACAAAAGAAAATAAAACAACAATCACCACCCAAGAAGTCCCTTCCAGGTCCCAGCATTTGAGGCCTCCAATCTAACCAGCACTGGCTATAGGAAAGACCAATGCCACAAACTGACAACCTGGGATCTGTGCCTGCATTCCAGGGCACAGTTTATCATACACATCCATCACTGCAGAAGAAAGAATCATGAGATTATTGAGAACGGAACTAGAACTGGAAGGACAATTATAAGGCAAGTTAGAGTGATATTAAGATTAAGGCCTAATTTGCAAAGTCTCTAGTAAATACAGATATTCAAACCAAGAACCAGAAATCATGTACCATATGTTTAATTTCCTGAATGCTCAAGCACTTAGAGCGTAAACCAATTTGATCTATCTTTATGAATGTATGTTCTGGAGCGTATATTACCATTTGAATGCACTGAAAGGAATTTAATCATGCAATTTGAATTGAGTCTCTAAATACCTTTATCTGGAATCTATAATCTAATCACCATTCAATTGAGGATTTATTAGATTACACACACTCACATATATACATTTGACATATTATTAGATTACATGTTCTGTTAGAATGATATTTGATGTTAGTACCACAGACAAATTGCTATGACTATTCCACTATGAAGATCTCTTTTCCAGGTAAAGTCAAAGTTCTTCATCATGGGATATTCTATCACGCCCTTTCAAACTTGCCTCCATGCTGCCTCTCTTGTCTTGCCTCCATCTCAACTTCTACCAGTTTCCTTATAAACACCCCAGGCTTCAGCCACATGAACTTCTCACTCTTCCTCCCTCTTCCCTCAAACACACTGCACTTTTTTTGTCGCCGTTTCTTTGCCATTGCCCATGTTATTCTCTCCATAAAAACTACCTTTTCTCACTTTCTTCCTTCTCTTAACATCCCATTTTTTCTTCCACCAAATTTTAACACATATTCCTCTGTTGGAAAATTTTCTGAAATCTGACAGTCATTTGCTACCTTCTCAAGTATAGACTATACAAATACCTAAAAAAAACAAAAAACAAAACAAAAAAAAAAACCCCAGGATATGTAATAGTGTATTCACATTACTATTGTGCTAAATGAAATATCAAAGCAACTTGTTAAGTCTATCTCCGTGTTTAATAATCTAAAATCACCAAAACCAACAAAGAAAGAAAAAAAATTCTCTTCAATTTATCCTTGCAGGTTTTTGGTGAGCCCGTCTTACTGCCTAAAATATAAAGAAATTTAGGTTGAATTTTAATTTAAATGCTAAGTAAATTGGTTATGAAGAATAATAGAATTCATTGTCATATTTTCCTACTCATGTTATAAACAGATGTCTTTATTTCCCATACTTTGTGAAAAAATAAAAGAAAATATCACCAAGCTAATATGCTTGCTGCCAAGTTGAATTGCAGAACAAACATTTATAGCCAACTTATAAATCCTTGACTATAGGGCTTTATAATGGAAATACTGGCACCATTTTCTCTATAACAATTCAAATAATATCACTATAGCAAAAGTTATAATGCAGTATATTTTTCTGGGATGGATGATGCAAGATTAGCTATAGGAGTTGGAAAAACTTTCTGTAGCTCAATTTAAATTCCATAATTATTTCAATAGTTCAAGTCTCTTAGAATATGTATTTCAAAATGAGTAGTATGTGCTCCAAAACATTTATTCTTAAAAATAGGACATATTTTGATACTTATATAAGAAATATTTAACCTCTGAGACATTCTGAAAAATCATTAATCAATGTTTTTTTTTTTTTAACTGTCTTCTTTTCCTTTTGTAAAAGAATTACTTTCCCTCACATTTTCTCTGTTCTATTGCTGAGATGATTCCCCCAGAGAACTGTGTGTTTATCTTGACAGGTGTTAGTAGATCCTCAAACCTCTATGGAATTGTTCCTGGTTGCATTGAGCTACAGTAGAAAACATTACGCCTGCAAAATAATGAACTTACCTATTGCATTCTAAATAAAGTAAACCACACAGCAAGTGGAATTAATCTACTAATGTTTTCCTAATGAAGCTTTCATTAGGCATATGGTTTGGTCTTCAATATTTAACACATGAGAGGCATTAAAAAAAGCATACTTGATGATTTTTTAAAAGCATACCTGATGATTACCACGTATATTATTTTCAAATAAACTAGTTTACCCTCAGATTACCTTAGGCATCTAATCAAAGTGATAACAAGAAATATTTCTAAGGAAATTTCTTTTTTCCAAATAGGAGAAATAAATGTCTTAGCTACCACTGCCCTTAAAGAATTAACACTGGATTTGCTTTTCTCATTTTTAAGGGAGGGCAAACTTTTAATTTTCTATGTGCTGTAAAATTTCACACATTAATAAAATTTAGGAGCCAAATATTGAAAATGGGACTATTTAAGTCCAATTCACAATGGTTTGGTTTAAAAGTAATGCTACTACCTAGTATAGCAAACATCAGCTTAAATTGTTAAAACTGTATACTTTAATGGCCAATGGAAGATCAACTGTCAACAAACAAAATCAGGATCCCTTCATCTTGGCAATATTTCAATTTACCATTTGTCAAAGACAAAATTCAAAGCATCTCACAGAAAAACTTGCCTCCTTCAGAAAATCATGAGGTTTAGAGCATGTGCTATCCCATTCCAGCTAACATTTACAGTAGCATATAAAAGAGCTACAAATAAGTCACATCTTCCTTGCTACACTATGCCAAATTCTTAATTTCCCATTTCAGGTTCCCTTGTAAATTTCCTCCTGCTTCTGTATAATTGCAGTTGTCCAATTGAGACTTGAAGATCTTATCAGTCATGCATGTTGTTATTATTATTATTTAAATTTACTCATTTGAACTATTATTTACTGCCAAGCTTTGCCGAAGCAAGGAAACAGACATGGTAAAAGAAGACTAAAGGTGGGTCTTTTCTCCTTTGACAGCAGCAGCCAGAAACAGTATGAAAGCAACGGATCATGAAGAAAAGCAATTTCCTACTTGAGGGATTAGACAGTACCCTCTTTTGTACTGTTA
>NW_012137858.1:1812122-1812692 GCF_000956105.1 Propithecus coquereli | reverse complement strand
TAAACTATCTGTTTAATCCTATATAAATCAGATTTTGGAAGCTAAATACATACCTAATGAACGTAAGTAATTTCTTGGAAGAATGATTACTTAGAAGGGTGAGTCAGTCACCGGGGGCGCCCAGGCATTTGGAGGAGACATTAATCCCTAAGGAAAGTAGGTAACATATGATTTGATTTGCATTCCTCCAGAACCATATGCATTTTAGGAAAGTCAAGGTAGTTGCTTTAATACAGGGGCCATTAAAGATAATAATTAGGGAAAAAGGCTGCCCAAGGCTCTTGAACATGAGAAAATGTCTTTGAGTAAAGAATGCTATGGACCTGAAGGGAAGTGCTTTTTTTCCCTTTCTAAACATGCCAGGAAAAAGAAAGAGAACATTCCATTTCCTAGAAATAATAGGGAGTTAGACTTTGTTGAAGACAGACTCCCAACCAGGGGATCTCTGATGTAAGCGAGGTTTATCAGTAATAAATGAATCTTCCCAGGTAATACATCCACAGGTGAGTAAGTGCAGGCTGCTATAGATTCACTTGTCCATTTAATCATTGTTGTATCAAATCATTTCTT
>NW_012137858.1:1808299-1810297 GCF_000956105.1 Propithecus coquereli | reverse complement strand
ATGAATTTTTATCCTTGCATGTCAAATCACATGGATTAATCTTATAGGAAGTTTAAACAAATCCTACAATTCCAAATAAATAGTCCCAAATAATTTAAAATGTCATGGTGTTACTTGTCTTCTATATTGTTAGAATTGATGGACAGCTACCTTATGTACTTTCAATCTGGAAAAGTAGCCAGTTTCTGATGTTCTTTTTGATTTCTGACTATAATATCCTGCCATGACATTCCCTGTGGTTTCAAACACCCACATATCTGAAGCTAACTGGCATATTGATAGTAGGTGATACTAAAATAACTCCTGACCTACAGCTCCAGGAAGAGTGGCTACTTGAAGTAATGATCAGTATCCCCTCCTACCCATTTCTGTGAGTTCTGATGCTTCCTAAATGTACGGAGACTAGTCATGATCTTATTCTCCCAGTGCTGGGGTGGGCGAGAGTGGGAGAGAGTCATAGCATCACAGCTGGGAGGAGGCTGTGGTGTGAACTGAGCAAATTGAAGAAGGCAGATGAAAGGCCAAAAAGGAGGTGTAAAGTGAATAATGACCATGGCTAATAGGCAAGATAAACATATCTCTTCATAAAAGATATTTATTCTATTTATTGAAAGCTTACCTCAATTGCTACGTCTTTCATTAAGAGTCCCCTACTCTCTTCACTTATTTTCTGTGCCATTTACTCGAAATGATTTTAGTTACCGTGTATTGTTATTCCATCTCTGTAGGTACAGACATTATGTCACCAACTATGCTACAACCACATTAGGTCAAGGAATATATTTCATGTTGCTTTCATTCTCCACTTTGTAAGAAGGTATTTCGTTCAAAATGTAGCCTACTGGCCACTTACAACACTTTCCTACAAAGTCACAATTCAAAATTGTACATCATCCTGGATTTACTGAATTTCTGGGGATATGGTCGGGAATCTGCATTCTTAACAAGAGACTGGGCAACACTGGTGCTCACAAGTGTTCGCCAACCTGAGACTTGGCACTGAGCAGGTGCTCATAAATGTCTGGTGCTGCTGTTAAGATGATGCTTTCTGGTATGTATGCATGCATTTATGAAAAACAAAGAGATGATGATTTGTTCAAGATGTCCTTTCTCTGCCATTAGCTAGTAAATACCTTGAGAGTTGATGTCCTTCCCAGACAGTGCTCTGTATTTTCTTTTAATTTTTTTTTTTCTATTGCAGTAGGCACTTCCTAGAATGCACCATAAATAATTGTTTATGTTAAGGAGGAGAAAGAGAAAGGTGGTGGAGGAGTAACAAAAAATAAAAAAAAAAAAAGGTGAGTTTAGGTTGGGAGGCATAGAAAGAAGGTATTATTCAAAAAACTTCTTTCTCTGAAGGACAGGAATTTAAAAGTGCTAATGGAGTTTCTACTTAATCCTTTCTATTTAACTTCTTTGTTCTGCTCTTGCTAACACTAAGAATTACTGTCTCCCCAATAATATTTTTGAGATTACTAAAGACATTCTTGTATGAACTAAGACCACAAAGGGCTAGCATACAACAAATCCGTCCTATGATACTGAGGAAATGTGGACCCCTATTTCTCCTTCTAAAATTAAATTCAAGGAAGTCATTTTGATTTCAACATGCACTTGTATGGTTGTATATGTATGCGTGTGTAATTACTTGTGTGGATAACTTTAGCAATGATCTATCAATTAAGGGCAGTGTTAATGAGCTGTAAAATGGACTCACCCAGGCACCCATGCCTTTGATTGTCTCCTATTACAAAAGGCATTCCTTATCTTTCACTCATGTCTAACTCCCACACAAACCTTCTGTGCTTTCATTTTATTATTACAAATAGCTAAAAGTCAAAGTTGGAAATTGAGACTTGAGCACATGTTGCTTATGTCCAAAACAACAAGGAAATGAGGCTTTATTGCCTCTGTGTTTTAGGCTTCAAATTTTTGAATTTTGAGAAGACATTTGCTATCCATTTCCATTTGATTATACTGAGAATATGTCTTGTATTC
>NW_012137858.1:1805047-1807805 GCF_000956105.1 Propithecus coquereli | reverse complement strand
TAAACAACCACCTTTCATCTTATCATGGTTCAAAGCTCTAATGATTAGAAAGGTATTCATATCACTGAACCACATTATTTCCTTCCTATACTTTCTCACATCAGTCTAAGTACTGCCCTTTGGAGACATACACACACACACACACACACACACACACACAAACACTTTTGCTTACTCAGAATATCTTTCAAATATTTGAAGATGACTGTTAATAGTCCTTTGAATCTATGCCCCTCTGGCCATAAGAGCCAAGATCCCTCAGTAGTCTAGTCATCCTTCTAGACTCAAGACATTTAGAGCTAGAAGAAACACATTTCATTTTGGTAATATTCTCTAAAGAAACATATAACTAAAAACTAAAAACAGTGGTCCACTTGCAGTCTGACTTGTCCATCATTGTCTGCTTCTGTTGGGTATATTCCTGTTTTTTGCTAGGAGGATCATGGTATTTCATTCTCTAACTGGTAAGATCAGCAGTTAATGACTTTTTGAGAGGTTTTCCACTTGAAATGCAGCAGAGCAAGAGATGTGTACATACTTGGCCATTCAGACTCAACTCTAGATAATCACATTTCCAACTTCAATAGTGATGATGTTCACATAAATAAAACATTAGAAATTTCCAAAAAAGAAATATTAAACACTTTATTTAGATGAAAAGTCTAGCACTTTTTCCAGAGGTTGAGTCACTAACAAAGAATGGAAAACCTCAGACTTAGAAAATGAGTAGAGCAAGCATGAGTTAAAGAATTTCTATTTTATGTGTCAAAAAAAAATGCTCTTCAGCTTTACTTGATTAAAAATGTCCAAGAAACCCTATTTTGCAATACATGCTCACAGCCCAAACCTCAGTGGTGCAGCAACAAACATGCAAATAATTTAAACCCAGAAAATGGAAAAGATGAAAAAATTCGGTTCCCATTCCTCTATTGATTGTTTACACTAGCATTTCCCAAAGACTGTTGGAAGCAACATTGATCCTATCAAATGCTTAGTGAAGATAAAAGACCATCAGCTAAATATACTTCTAAAACATCCTCTACCATATCTGCATCTTTGTGATTTCCACTATAAATTACATATTTCCGGCTCCAGAACCTCCCTTTTCAAAGATACCCATTAGCATCCCACAACACCATTGTTCCTCAGAGCACACTTTAAGTACTGCTGCACCACATTCATCTAATTTATCAAATTTCTATCAAATATCCCCTTTCCTTTGTGTTTTAATATCTTACCAAGTGTGAGTGAATGTGTTTACTCTTGGGTAGTAAGATCCTTTTCTCCTCTATGACAGATCCTCTTCTGCCTGGCTCCTTGTGAGGCACAGCACACCCTAATGGGGAGCTAGACCGCTAAGTGAACTCTTCTCTGTCCTACCCTCCCATACTCTCACTTGCAGGAAGATTTAAAAACCTTCCTAACAAGTACAATGAACACTATTCTGGGTGATGGGCACACCTAACCGCTCTGACTTAAGCATTATAAAAGCTACCCCTGTAACAAAAATATTTGTACCCCTTACTATTTTGAAATACAAAAAGAAAGATATAAAAAATAAATAAATAAATAAAATAAGAATAAGAGTGATAAAAATTCAGATTTGTGAGGAAATCCCACTTAGACCTCAAGGTCACATTGGGTGCTTTAGCTCCGTTTTTCTACAGAGTTCTGTATTTGAATATAAAAGGAGGCACACATTTTATATTGTTCTCTGAGAGTCCTGGGAGGTAAGAGATAGGCAGAACAGTATTCAAAACATTTCTAGATCTTGGTTTTAATATCATCAAAACAGCACCAAAGTTATCTGGGATCATAGTTTGTTTTTAAAGTCCTTATATTTTAAACATTCATATTGAAATATTTGCAAGTGGACGAGGAAGTGTTCTGGATTTGCTTCAATACAATCCAGTTGGAAGGTTGGAGATGGAAAGGGCATGGATTATAGATAAAACATTATTGATCTATCGAATAATTGTTAGACTTGAGTGATGGATTCATTTGGGTGCTCTTTACTTACCTATTCTCTTTATATTTGTGTGTCATTGAAATGATCTGTGATTAAAGTTAAATAATAATAATAAAGCATCAAAATCCCACACGGGACTGCTGACCCTCATGAATAAACTCATAGACATAAGTGGAAGAGTTGTAAAGTTTTTGCCAAGTGGTCAAGACAGTCACTATTGTAACTGATAGTTTTTGTTGAAGCTGCTATGATCAACCACAGCAACCATAAACACATAGTATTTCTGGGCACATTCTCTGTTTACTTGAGTGATTGACCTCATTGGACCAAAAACAAAATATTAAAATCACCATAAACCATGTAATTACTGATTACATGGTAATATTTAGTTAATGAAATTCTTAACAGCCAATATCCAATATAGAATTAAGAATCCTATTCAATATTTTCAAATCCATACTTTGTAAATTGCTAATAATTTCAGTTTGAATGCTAGCAAATGCAACAAGTTTCTGTAAAAGCTTTTGAGTTTTAGAGCCTTCCTTTTGACAGATTTCTTAAGTTATGGAATGCAGCCATCAGCAGTCTGTGGAAAAATGAAATGCTGCAAGTCTATTTTTATGCAGCTGGGATCAAGTTACTAAATGGATCAAAAGAAATAATTTCTTTGAAGAGGTGGCTGTTGACACCAGTGCCCTAAAAATAAGTGCAATTTTGTGGGTACAAAAACTTGTTTATATCTCAGTGAAAGTAACTATAGATATATTTTCCATATATACACTTGCACTC
>NW_012137858.1:1801052-1803207 GCF_000956105.1 Propithecus coquereli | reverse complement strand
AAGAAGTCCTTAAAGATAACCCAATAACCATTCCGATCCCCCCAACTTTTAGATAAGGTGGGTAAATCCTAGAAAGATGAATTGATTCTTCATGTGAATCTAAACAAGTCACATAACCTATCCAGGCTTCTGTTCTCACATCCTTAAAATGGAAAGTTGGAACCAGTTGATCTCCAAAGTATCGTCATACTAAATAAACACTAGATGGTTTCTTAATTTATCAAAAGAAAAATGAGTAAATGGCACACAATTAACTGAGATCTCAGTTCTTACTTTGGTTCATCAGTCTAGTTTGTGTTCTACCATTTGCTCACATATTTCACTGTCACTGCATACTTATGAAATTTGTAAGTGAATAAAGTGTAAGAAATAAAAAAAAACAAAGCAAGGGAAGTCATACACATTTTCTAAAGGCAAATTTGTGGGTCAAGATCAAAGTAGTTGAATCTGAATATTTGTGTTAATTTCAAACAAAGACAATGGGAAGTGGGAGAGGAAGACTGCAGTTCTGTAAGGTATAGCTGCTCCATAGGAGAAAGGGGAAAACCAGCAGTGATCAGGCTTAATTAAAAAAAAAAACAAAACAAAAACTGTTCAAGCTCAATAATATCATTCAGTTCTCTGACACGAGGCATCTTCCAAGAGTTACAGAATCTTGGTTTCAATCAACTAAAACAAAGCTAGATAAAATGGACGCAAAGGAGAAGAGAATTGCATAACATAGGTTATTCAGTATTTGGTCAGCTAGATCAGCCATGGAAATATGCATTTGTCAATAAGCCTGCTATCTGAAAGAATGGAGGCCTGGACTAATAGCTGGCCATTCTTTTTAGGTGATTTTCACAGGTATAAATGTTTACATAGTAACTCCATGAGAATTTGCTGTAGGAAATGCTGGTATTTATTGAATGTACAATTGCTTTTCTACTTATGATGAGGTTACGTCCTGATAAACTCTTCATAAATTGAAAATATCATAAGTCAAAAATGCATATACCTAATCTACCAAACATCACAGCTTAGCCTACTTTAAACATACTCTGGTCACTCACATTAGTTTACAGCTGGGCAAAATCATCTGGCAACACAGTACACTGCAGGTGTCAGTGATCATGTGGCTGACTGAAAGCTGAGGCTGGCTGCCACTGCCCAGCATTGCAAGAATTTCATACTGCTTTCTACCTGCTTTTGCACAGTTATAAAGTCGAAAAATCACCTAAGTTGAATCTTTGTAAATTGGGGACTATCTATAAGGATTTAGGGCTATCAATATGTGCACAGTAAGGAGAAAAATACAGCAATAAATGTAGATGGCCTATTCCAATTTGATAAACAAAATAAAGCAATTTATTCTGAAAAGTGATCATAAATTTGAAATTCGTGGAAGGAGTTCTGGATCGGACAGGTAACTTTAAGAGGGAAACCTTTCCTGACCCATAGCTAGACTAAGTTATTTTCAGATAAGGTAACCTTACTTCACACACTTAGGCTTCCAGGACTTTTCTCTCACTTATGTAATTTTAAAATAATTTGTGAGATCATTTGTTTAACATAAATATTCCCAGATTTTCCAGAGAGATCACTGACCTTGCCTTGTTCATTGGTATAGTCCCAATACTTAGTATAGAATTTGTCATGTAGCATCCATTCAATAAATGTTAAATGAAGAAATGTCTGTGTTGCCATGTGTCTGAAGAGAGGAGAGAAATGGAAAAAAGAAAAAAATTCTATGGAAAAGAAAGAGAAAGGCAGAATTCAGAGGAAGGGGGTAAGAGAGATGAATAGAGACCACACTGTTAGGATGACATTCAAAACTGACCAACTGACCCTTTGTGTCATACATCGGGGTGACTCAGGTCAAATCGCTGAGCAGAACGTACTCGCTTTCTATCCCTGACCCGCATATATTTTCCTAGGAATGCTAGCAGAGAAGGGCTGGGGGAAAAAAGAGGATGGAAAATGAACATTAGAAAGACTGACAGGGAATAGTAACAGTGAAACAGACAAACTCTATTGTGCACAACTCCACAGTCGAAGATTTTCTACCTCCCTGAGAATCAGTCTAGCTTGCAGGTAAAGTATTGACTGCTAGGCAGAGCACCAGGGCTATAAAACAGACCACTGAGCTAGGCAATAAAAGAGAAAGAGAGAGAGA
>NW_012137858.1:1794924-1800362 GCF_000956105.1 Propithecus coquereli | reverse complement strand
TGAAGCTTGACTGACGAAATGTCTCTGAAAATACTTCCAAGAAGTGTTTTCTTAAACTGTTCATTAAGAACTTGACTGTTCTTTTTAATCTTAAACATTGGATTTATGCTTTGTAACTTTACCATTGTGAAATTTAGAGAGCCTAGATAAGTTTGGATCCTAGATTTACTCAAGTAAATTTACATCAGCTTTCCACATTGCTGTGAAATGGATATATATATATATATATAATATCTTGTAAATATATACAAAATATAATATATATATATATCTTTGTTGTTAAGAGAGTCCATCATTAACTCTCCTGACAATACTGAATAACATATCATAACTATCTCAACTGACAAAATGGTCCTCAGGTTTCGGTGCAACTGTTTCAAATAAGGAGCTATTTTGGAAATGTTTTGCCATATTTGCCTCAAATCTTTAGATTTAGATTGATAATAATAGTAAAGTGGATAAGCAAAAAAATTGGGAAGACTGAGGTGATTACAATTCTGGCTCAGCCATTTACTATCTGACTGAGCCTCTGTTTCCTCATCCATAAAGTGGGAAAAATATCCAGCCAGTAGGGATTGTGTGAGGATTGAATAATGTGCCTTGCACAAAGCAGATAGCATAGTGTCCAATATATAATGTGCACTCAATAAATGGTAGCAATTTGTAACTATAATAAGTGATTGTTAGTATTAATAATAAAAGCCACCCATTACAGAACAGTACTGTTACTATCACAAAGCTTGATGTCTATCTCAATTCGAAGAAGGGCTATTTTCTACCTCCTCTCTTCTCTGAATTTCTACTTATGCCATATTACCACTACCAATAAATATTTCTTGTAAGCCTAATAAGCATAAGGTATTACATTAGGTTCTCTAAAGAATACAGCCAGAATCAATCATTCTCTCATGTGGGCCACTACCAGATCTGTACTTCCTCTATTATGGCAGTAATATTCTATATTGTGATGATTTATTTGTATCTATTTAACCCACTGGATAGTGAGCTTTCATAGATAGATCTTACTGAATATTCCCAGCACCCAGCATAAACAATGTTTGGAACATAATAGATGCTTATCCAATGTTGAATGAAAAATAGCATATTCCTAAGCTCAAAAAGTTCAAATTGAAGACAGACAATATGAACATTTTAAAATTCTATAGAATAGAACAATATTTCATATATTTAAAGAGAAAATAATTGTCTTCTGTGGGTCAGTGGACTGCTATTGTTAATTTATAAGTGAAGTATTCTATCATCATGACACTATTCTGGGTGGTTTCATCCTATGTTGTGTATAAAGCAGTGGGTTGCAGAAGAGGGAAGAAGAAACTCTTAAAGGAATTAACCAAAAGTACCTGGAGGAAGAATGCTATCTTTCACTGGGCCCAGGGCATGCCAGTCTTATTAGTTTTGCAAAGAAACTGACAAGCAGATGTTGAAATTTAGTGAGACGTCTAAGAGGATTCAGGTTTTTAAACAGGATGAAAATCTGCTTTTGGTTGTGGAAAGGAGCTAGGGTGATACAGAATGGCATCCAGGAGAGTAATGCCCATCAGGAGAAACTAGCTCTAGATTTTGTTTTAGACGCAAGGTGAAGAGCAAGCTTTAACTTATTGCTGAACCAGACTCCTTGGCCTTATCAATCAACTAGCAAAGATGCTCCAGTGTAAGTCAACTGATCAGAAGGACTTTTGTTCAGAGATTCTGAGGTCTGGAGCCATAGATGTGTATGGTAGAAATTATTTAAAGTGAGTCTTCAGGCTAGTGTGGGACCTATGAATCCCAGAGAATACTTTTAAAGGCCAGACAGAAAGTTATCTAGTCTTCCAAGCAACCAGGACTGGATCTGACGTTGGTTCTGAAGAGGAGATTCTGCAAGGGCCAGAAGAGCCATGGAGTGAAAATGTGGACAGCTTAGAGTCTGAGGATGCAACCCAGAGGGTTGATTCCCCATGCCTGCAAAAGGGGACAGATGGAATTTATCTTGGGCCAAAGTCTGAAAAGATTGTCCTGGCTTTCAGTATAGGCAGAGTGGAGATTGGCTCAATCACTTCCCAGAACTAAAAGAATTAGTTAAGAAGCAGGTTATAAGAAAGCCCAGTAATGACACTTATGAATGAAGTACAGCAATGGAAATCTTACAATGATCAGAAACCCTTATCACTAGTACACAGTAGGCACTCGGTATCACCTTGTCAAATTAATTTGGTGTTACTCTGTTACTTCCCCATAAGAATAGTCTTCTCATAATATTAGGGAACCAAATGAGAAATAATAAATAATAGTTAATTGATGATCTCTGAATATCTATCAGAATTTTAGACTCTGTTTAGTTGTGAGCTGTCATGGGATGTGAGAGGGGAAATTTACATCAGTAAATACTAGAAAAATGAAAAGGCTGCCCTTCTTCAAAAGTGTAAGGAAAAAAGGAGGAAATCTTTCTCCTGGGCATCATCATTTATTTTTTTGATGTTTATTAAATGCACATAGCATGCCAGGTCTGAAATAGCCTATGGCCAGGAAGCTTCTCCTCTGAGACTGGCATCATGTCTCCCTAGATAGTGATTTATCATCAATGTCCAACACGGATGGAAAAGTTCAGCTGCACAGGCATCCATCTGCAGTTCCCCATGGGCAGACCAGTCCTGATCCAATTAGGATGGGAAGAGACTAGGGAGTGGAAAGACATACTGTGGATTTCAGTTATCTCTGGATCTTTATTCTAATGCAAAGTCATAGCTTTTATTGGCACTATCCCAAAGGCCAGACGAACTCAGAGATAACCTTCCCTTAGGAAGCCTTCTTGAGCTGCCTCAGGTTGGCCATGCTTTTCCTCTTACTCTGGATCCTTCTGCTACTTATACCCAGAGTATTTATCTTGCTCATTTTCATTTCCTTGCCATTTTTTTTTTTTTTAAGAATTATTCCCATTGCCATATATGTTCTTGGTGCTAAGCAACCTGAGAATGGGTAATATTCATTTCCCTTTTTATCAGATTCTTTCTGGGTCAATCGGGTTGTGCAATAAATGAATATGAATTGAAATTTTCCTAAAACTTTGAATCTCAAGTTAGGTCTTCCTAGTACACTATTGTGAGCCTTTCAGTGGAGTACAACTAGGATGGAATGTGGCCTGGTCTGATCATTCAGTGTTGACCAGTCCTAGGAGATACTCAGGAAGGTACTTGGAACCCAAGTATCAGGCTGCCTATTTGTTTCCCATTCCAATTCACCACTATCAGCTAGCACAGGGTACATAGTGACAGAGGGAAGAACATAAAAGGGAACAGCTGCTACCACTGAGAGGAAATCCCCAAATGGTCTGAAGTTTCCTAGGCTCAAAACAATTGGGATTTTTTAAATTCCTCATTTTTAAAGTTTTATTTTTAATTGACACATAATAATTGTACATATTTATGGGGTACAATGTGATGTTTCAATACATGCATATATTGCATAGTGATCAAAATATATTTTAAGTATCTTTTGCAATTGTCCATCGGCCACACCTTCCACAATAACTTTCCTTTTCTCTCTCAGAGAGAAGAAACCTGACAAAAGAAAATTGGCTTGAGAGTGGGAAGAAAATGGGTTCTGGTATGCCATGAAAATAATTAATCCTATATATTGGACAGATCTTTTACAGTGCTTCTTTCCTTAACTGGAAAACTCAAAGACTTCGGCCCAATGGTTTCTTAGGATTTTTTCAGCCCTAGTAGTTCATGTTGCTAGGAATCTGGCTAATCAAATCTACTCCTGACAGTTTCTCACCACTGGGGAAAGTACTACAAAAAAGACTTGGGAAATGGCAGCTAATCTTCCCCCTTTCTAAGAGCTTTGCTATAAAAGCCTATTGGACTGGAGCCGACTTCTACACGTTGTACCTGCCTAGATAACTGACCTTTGTCAGATTTTGAAGATAAGAAAGGAGAGGGGGAGGGACCTTCTCTCCATCCCACTTTCACTACAAGTAAAGTAATAGGTCAGCATTAAATGACCCCTTGGCTATTTCTGCCTTTTGCCTCAGAGTATGGATTTCCCTATGTGAGATAAACTTTGAAAAAGAAATTAGCTAGTAAATGCTTTTCTACCTATTGACACAGAGTAAAATTATGGTGGCTTAAAAATACAAATGATCCTCTCCATAATGTATCGTTCAGAGCCCAGTTTAAGTTGCTGGTTGTCTCCTTTACTACTGGATTCTTCAGTCTGTAAATAGCTCATCCTTCACAAGGCGGGAAAAAAAACAAACCAAAAACCCAAACACCCAAAAAAACCCCCTTCACTTCAGACCTGGAAACTCCACTTAGGTTTGCTTATCTATCCTGCCAACATGTACGTCCATGATTTTCAATCTCAACTTCCTTTTTTGTGCAATACCTTTTAAAAATTAATATTATTACTTTTGGAGCCACAAACAACCCTGTCTTTCATCTCTGTCTTTTCTCCACCTACACACACTGGCCTGTTTCCTTTGATTCCCCCAGGTCTGTCCCAGCTGCTCCTTGGAATCACTCACCCACTCAACTCTTGGCAACTTCTACATTGCTGTCCCTTAATCTTGGAACAGGCTTTTAATCAGTGTGTTTTGAGCCACCTCCTAACTTCAAAAAGAAAGAAAATTCCTCCAACTCCATCTGTTTAGAGAAGCCATCTAGTTTCAATGATCAGTCTCCTTACCATTTTGAGAACTCTTCTAACACTTTGAAATGAAATGTAAATACTAATTCTTTCTTCACACACAAATTAGCAAACGCTTTAGAGTTTAATCCAAACACCCCCAAGGTACACTTAGAACAAAAATCTTCAATTTCCTCTAATTTTCCCATTTTAAAAATGGAATTGTTTTTATGCTGAACCTCAAGCAATGAATCTCCATTGCAGTCTGTGATCATTGCATGAGTAAAGGAACATTTGCATTGCTTTGGGCACGTTAGAGCCTAGACACTGTTCTTGCAAACATGGTCAACAATTTACTTCCCTCCACAGTATTAAATCTTCTCATGTCAGATCCTGATAAATCAAATATTCTGTAGACGACAGCATAGTTAACTTACTCAAATGACTTCCTTAATTCAGTACTACCAGAAAGCATTTGAAAGCAGCAAATCCCAGAAGTCTTAGTGACTCCTACGTTAAGCTAATGAAACTCCTGTATTCATTCTACCCGGGAATGTTGGTGGTGTGTGGCTTACACCTCAAACCAACACTGTCAGTGGGTAAACCAGGAGTGGCAGCATGCCATTTTCGTATTTCTTTTTCTGTACTGCACGTTACCACCACTTTGATTTCTATCACAGCTGATTCCCTTTCTAGGAAACTTTCCAAGCTCTTTCTCTCACTCCACAAATTGCCTTTTTTCCACCTGCCTCACTTAGAATACAAACAACTAACATTATCACATATTTCCCATACTGGTCAACAATTTTATC
>NW_012137858.1:1792999-1794675 GCF_000956105.1 Propithecus coquereli | reverse complement strand
ATCTTTCTGTACTTTCCAATTTCTATTTAATAATGATATAGTATTTTGATAACAAAAAAAGTTTTCAAAAAAATCACTCATGAATGAAATGCATAAAGATACCAATCATCCAGAACTGATCATTGTAAGCAAAACATCATTTGATGGAGAAATATTTAAAATTTTCTGCACTTAAGATTTAAAATATAAAACCTCTAATGCAAAATATTGGTGATTTGGCTTTACAGCTGAAAAAGACCTTAGCTATATTAATTAATGGTGATCACGACATAAGCCAATCATGAGATTTGGCTACCATAAAAGCTAATGGCTCATAAGAGATTATTTCAACTAGTGAGTCTTATAGAAGAGGGAGTTGTGCTGTTGTCCTCTTCCAGTTAAAGCAGGATGGAAGAGAGCAAGTCATGGTGAGATTACAGATTAACAAGATTAGTATAAGCAAGTATATTGAACAGTTAAAGAACCCCCAAATTGTGGCATCCAAGCAGAACGTGGGGGCAGATTGGCAGGGAGTTACTAACTGGACCCTGCACTGGACGGCTACCAGAGCTGGTTCTTATGCTCCCTTGCAACTTCGACTATTTATGATTCCAAGTTGTAATGGAAATAGGAATGACAGCTACTGTTTCCTGCAGAGTCAGACATATGTTCCCCAGTGATGAGGTGGGATCAGTGTAGCGGGAAGAATACTGGGCGAGGCAGGAGAAACCCTAGATTTTAGTGCTGGCCTTGAGCAAAGTGTGTAGCCTATAGTTGAACTCCGATTTGTTCATCTGCATCTATTTAGTGCTATGTCACCCAAGGGCTGGGCAAGGAGCTGGATGCTTTACATGAAAAATTATATCTATTCCTCGCAGAATATCACATGAGAGCTATCATTATCTTCAGTTTATAGTTGACAAAACTGAGGCTCAATGATCTAGTAGATAGTACCTAAAATTCTTCCTGGAGTTAACATTTTTTGATTTATTGTAAAAGGGACAGTTAGAACCACCTCAAGTTGCCAAACCAACCAGATAAAGTCTGATTTATCTAATACTTTCTTATTTTTTCATGTAATACATCTTTTATCCATGAATATGCAGCTTGTCTGGTATTGTGAGCAAAACAATAGACTTTATGTGAGGAATAAAAAGCAGACAAGTGCAGAAATGGGGAAAGTTTCCTTTATTCATAGCTAAAGCAATCTACTTGATATTCCTCACATATTTTAAAACATTCCATTTGTAACAATTATAATGGATTTGGGGGTATGGTAAGTAACTTAATAAGAGATAATAAAACTATTTTATCTGAAAAAAGAAAATCCACTTCTAATTAATTGGTACCAACTGAAATTCCTTTCTTTCACTCAGACAATGTTCCCAGTGCCTTCAGGCCCCTACCGCTTAGAAGACCTAACAGAAGTCAGTTTCATGACGTCTCCTTAACAACATTAGGGACCTGCTGTCCTTTAAAAACATATATTTTTTTAATCTTTGGATTTTCTATTTACTCACACTTAAATAGAGACCTTCTGCTCAGGTAGGAGAAATGAATGCCAAGTTGAGCTCAATTCAGTTAGTGGTACTGAAGGCTAAAATTACAGGAGCAGCATGAAAAAATAATTGACGACTGAAGTGCATGGTCCCATGAAGCCTCTCTTCAGGGAATCTGTGATTGCTCCTAATGGCATT
>NW_012137858.1:1790888-1792622 GCF_000956105.1 Propithecus coquereli | reverse complement strand
TTTTTTTTTTTTTGGACATGATCTTCAATTACAACATTCATAATACAATGAAGTAAAAAGGATTGATTATGAATAAAGAATGTACTATAATAGAATTATTATTTCAGTTGCACAGGACTGATGTCAATGTACTCATACTTACACGGAGCACATACAAACGCTATACTCTACTTTTCATTGCCCTGTATACAAACCAGAGTTTGGCTTTCCTGTATCCTGACAGTCAAAATATCTTCCAAAATGCTCTCCATTAGGCAGTTGGCAGAAACTCTGAAATTTGGCTTATGATATAAGGGCATTCTCTAAGGAGTGTCCTTGCTTTGGAATTATAATTTTATGTTACTTCGATTTGATTCAATTATATTGAAATTCAGGATATTTGTGAAAACCTATCCTGATGTTCTGGGGAATGGTGGGACATTCTTCCTTTATAATTTTTCAAAGATATCTTTCAATCATTATTTTATTCTTCCATTAATTTGACACCCTTTTATTGAATGTCTCCCACTCAATAAAGGTTCTCTGACAGACTTCATGCAACCAGAGAAAAAAACTGCTATTTTGAGATGTTTGTAGTCTGGTTAATTATGTGGTCACCACATTAAACAAAATGAAACACATCTTTGTGGCTTTAAGAGTATGGCTCCAAGCAATACAATCCCTGACCAACTTAACAAGGTGGGCATGCTTCAGGTTTAGTTATTTGGTGTCATGAGGCAAAAGATAAGGTCTATTGAATTCTGAATGAACTAACCTAACACCTGGTGATAGACAGACAGATTTAGGCATTTTTATAAGTAGACATGCATCCAGTGTCAGTGGTCTTCGCTAATTGTAGTCCTAAAATATGGAACAAAATATGAATACCATTTAGCTCAATGACAATGCTTATGCGGTCACTGTTAGTAAGTAGGAAAGTAAGTTCTGAGAAAAGGTCCACCAGAGTACAAACATATTTATCATCATAACCAAAAGAGTCATATTTCCTGGTATCAATAACATATGAACATATCTAAGTACATCTCTTGACAATATATAAACGCACAAATTTATAATACTATTTTGCTTCCCCCTCTTCTCCTGGCTATTTCCAATTAGTTGTTCAAATCTCAGATTCAATGCTATCTTTCTGAGATCCTCTGAAGTCCCAAACTAAATCAAGTTTCCTTATAACTTTCTTCACTTTCTTGCAGCATCTCCGACAATTTTAAATTGAGAAATTGCTAATTTGTTGCCAATATCTATCTTCCACTTTTAAATTTAATTGCATTAAGCAGGTGACTTGTCTGCCTTCTTTGCCAATGTATTATGAGCTTAGGAGAGTAACTGGAACTTAGTAGATACTCCAAGAATACTGCTGAAAAAGTTGTTGAAATAACCCAAACTGCAGGGAAACCTTCTTGAAAAGATTAAATTGACAAATTAAAATTTTAGATCATTATATCGAAATTATTTTTTCAATTAGTCAATTAAATTTCTAACTCTTATGACTAGTTGACATTTATACTCTTTTTTTTTTGTTGTTCTTAAATAGTAGTTTTGGGCTGTATGGAATATCAAATTATTTTATAAGTATGTATGTTTTCCTTATAAATAGTCAAGACAGATAAGATGCATGGGTTTTCCTATGTTTATTATAGAAATCCCTTGTAAATTATAATGATAAATTATGGGTTTAGCTATTTAAAAAGGATTTCAGCTTAAGGACAATGAGAACTTAGGAAATATGAGAAC
>NW_012137858.1:1771050-1789864 GCF_000956105.1 Propithecus coquereli | reverse complement strand
GGAATATAGGAGAAGGTCCTTGGGTTGACTGAGCATTAATATGAAGTGGGGAGGAGAACTGAACAAAAATAAAGACTATAGGATAAAATTTTATTGGAATAGCAACATCATGAGTTAGTGAGTTTGGTTATAATTAAACCTAATTATATGGCTTAAAAACAATCCACTTTTCTTGGGAAGAAAATCCTTGTGTTTCAAATTTACATTTTATTTAAAATACAATAATAGCATCCATCTTTAAATATGAGAGATTCTATCATTTATTTTAAAAATATAATACATGGCATTAAAGATTTGGAAACATGGGGACAATGTAGGTCTTTGTTAAGATGGAACTTTCTGGCAAGGGTTCCCGTTCTAGTTTATTTAAGTTCCAATGCACTAATAATAAGACAGGCTGGCTTCTAGCAAATGGATCAACGAGTCTTAATCCCAGATCTGAGACTCTCTGCTAATTGCTAAGCTTCTAATTTACACAGAAGAGTAAGAATCAAAATGGTCAGGCAACAACAAATGGTTTAGAGATGAATGAGAAACAACTGAATGTAATCTCCTCAACTATGTCTTTTCTCTGTTTACATGCAGTTTCTATACAATCCAGAGAGGTATGTACAGAGGGACTATCTCATTTAATGATACATTTTTTCTGATAATGAAAAATATTATGAGCAATTGACTTCTTTTCACTTGTAAACATCTCTGAAGATTAATTTTTGCTGCTACTTAATGAGGCAGATTATGAAACGTACTTATCAATTTATCAAAGTTGCCATCTATGATAATCACTGAGGTGTCTCTTTCTTGAATTACTATCTGTTCATCACTGACAAAGCCAATCATGCAATTCTAAAATGACTTGATCACAAGGTGTATATACTAACTAGTGATAAATTATCAAACCAAACCTATTTAATTATATCACAACTAGCAAAAAATACCCTACAGGAGAAATTAAACTGCAAGTACCTTCTCAAGTTATATATTAATCTCAAGTTTTTGATTAATATATTATTGTCTTACCATCTTTCCAATTCTCATAGCTACCCTCATTGTTATTATCCTGCTAAATAAAGGGTTGACTAAGTTTCAGATTATGTACAGAATACGACCACAGGATGCATTTTACTATATTAGTGTTTTGACATCCCTGATTCTGAAATATGTCAGATGATAGGATCATGGGAGAGGAATGGAAATGCAAATGCATCTAAGTCATGAGAAGATAAGTTAGATTGCAATGGATAAGGTAAAAAAAAAAAAAAAAAGAGATGATTTTTTAAAGACATCTAAATATGAAATATTATAAATCAGTACTGATTTTTGAGATACATTCTCAGACCAGACTAATTTTAAATTAGTGGGAAAAAAAGAGAATAAATATGAAGTAATGGAGGATAAAAAAGCAAGTCAATAGTGGGAGTCGTATTCTTTACATCAGCTGTAGTTGGTGCTTGATAAATACATGTTCCACACATGGACAAGCATGTGAAAACAAACAAAAAAGAAGGAGAGCAAAGGTTTCAAATAGAGAGCCTGAAGGCTAGATCAGGCCTGCAAACTGGATCATTTGGCAAAAGCAGTATATTAAAAGCAAAATGAACAATGCTTAAAAATCAACAGAATTTACTTAAAATCTCCATTTCCTTAAAAGTTGGAAAACATGGCAACATTCCTAGAAAGGAAGAAAAAGGGGAGAACGATAGTAGATAAATCACAGACAAACAAATGAACTCAAGACATTTTCAAATCAATAGGTCGCATTTCAAGAAAGAAGCCATTCTGTTGACTGCAAGTTATTATTTTCTAGGTTTTGTAATTTGAGGGCTCTTCTACCAAGATAAATAAAATATCTACATACTGAATATTTTCCTCCTTTGAAACACTTTATTTCTTTAGCTTCCAAGACTCTACATATCCATTACTTCTATTTTTCATACCACACTGCTATTTAGTCTCAAAAATCAGTACCTTTTTTAGACAGAGTTGCATTTCCAATGATACCTGGTCTGTTTAGTCATTTAATTTATCTACTTGCTGGAATTTGAGCTTTGTGACACTTCAAATAGAAGTTCAATTAAAGATTCCGTGAAGAAAGATTAGAGGATAGTGCGCTGTTTTCAAAAGAGGCAAAACAGGAATTTGCCTGTTAATTTAAGAGAATAAAGATAATCTTTGCTGTGGAAAACAGAGAGAATTTATGAAAAAATAAGAGAGGTGGGTAAAATGAGGCTATTCCAAAGTAAATCTTTTCTTCTTTTGGATTTTGTGAAAATTTGAGATAAAAAGCATCTTGTTCCTCAATTTTATCATAACAACTTTATTTTTCCTAGTATTTTTATGTTCTGAAGTTTGTTACATGGAGGTGTTCCTTTAGTAGGAATAGACAGATTTGAAAAATGGGCTCAATCTACTATTTCTTCATGACTTTCTCTCTACGTGAGATTCTGACAAAATTACTGCTCACTTGCTGCTGACACACACAATTCCCAGGGAAAGAAGAAAATAAGGGAGAGAATTATGCGAGACAAATCACAAGCAGTAAATAAACCCAAGACGTTTTCAAATCAACAGGTGTCATCTCAAGAGAGAAGCCACTTTGTTGTCTCCATGTTGCCATTTCCTAGGTTTTGTAATTGAAGATTGTTTCTCTACCACTATAAATAAAGTATTTGACACTGTAGATTATTCTCTCCTTTGAAATACTTCATTTCCTCGGCTTCCAGAATGTCACATGCTAGTTCTATTTTTCCCAGCTTGCTGACCATTTATTCTCAGTCTCCTTTGCTAGATTCTGTTCTTTGGTGACCTCCAAAAGTCAGAATATTCAGCTTTCATACCTCGTCTCCTTCTAAATTCCCTTTCTGGGTAATTTCATCTGGTCCTTTACTTTAATCAACCTGTATGTGATGGTGCTTAAGTTTGTATCTCCAACCTCAAGACTCCCTGGAAATCCTGACTCTTCTATCCACCTGTCTGCTTGACCTCCACTTGGATGTCGACTAGGCATGTCAAAACCAAACTATTGATTTGATGTTACAAAATCAAAATTAAAAATCAGTAAATCACCCACTTTTCCACTCCAAACCCCAAAAAGCAAAAAAAAAAAAAAAAAAGCTCTTGAGTTTTCATTCTCAACCCGGGCTTCCTCCACCAAGACCACCATTCTTACAGCTGAAAGGGTGAAAATTAAAGAATATATTAAAACCCGCTTTCTTCCATTTGCCACCTTTACAATGTCCGCAAGTGCTGTCTGTTTTGCCTCTAAAATGGATCTGGAATTTGACCACTTTTTGGCTTGAAATCACAACCACCTGAGTCTAAGCCACCACCTTCTCTTCTGTGGACTCCTGCTAGAGCATCCTAATGTTATTTTTCTCCTCACCTATGTCTAGAGTGTCCTTACCAGCAGATTATTAAAGAGTTATTGAATTACCAAAATTTAGTTTTTGTAAACTAAAATTAGTACTTAACAGAGCTTACTGAGAATTCTAATGTAATATCCTAATGAGAAAGCTGGCTGCTACCCAACACCTGGGAGTAAAGCAAATAGCACCCTGTGCAAAAGCACATGCTGATAGCCAGAAGTGCCAAAATTTAGGAGGGAGATGCTTTTTTTGTCAAAGCCTCTTGAGCACTGACGGCAGTGGAAGTGGTTTTAAAGTACTATTTTTCTTGCTTTGAATAACAAATTTCTGTTTATTTAAACTCCATTATTGTCAATTTAACTTGTTGAAGGCTCTGCTTAACCCTACTAAGTACAATGATGCATATCTGAATCAGAACTATTTGTGACCTATAATTATATTATGGATAGACATTAAGACATCTACACATAGCAAACAAATGTGAATCATCCACATTCCCCTTACAAAGCAAATGCATACATTTATCTCGCTCTGCTTGGATTATTTTAGTTAGTGACGTTTCACTGTTATCAAGAATTTTAGGGTTTTGTTTGTTTGTTTTTAATGAGTTAGGAGGAATTTTGGTCAAAAACTGAGTGATAACTTCTGTTTGCTGTTCACAACTCTATTCTTGTTTGGCTCTGGTGCTTCCTACCCTAGCATGCAAGTGAGGCATGATCACAAGATAGCACAGAGAGAGATAAGTGCAAGCAGAGAGGGAGAGAGGGACAGACAAACTCTCAGATGAAGCATCTGAATACTGACTATGGTGCTCAAACATTCCAGAGCAGTAGGCATTAAAATTCTGAAACTGTAAGATACTTTTGCAACCAAAACAGCAAAACCCTATCTGCAATGCTTTTCATATTTTCCAGAACAGGTATCTGAACAATTTTACATAAAAGAGGATTTAGTCTCCTTAAGATTTCAATTTCAGGTCACAGTTGTTAAGGGTTAGTGGCTTCTTTAAGCTTCAGGTGAGTCCTAGAGAGGAAAAGGGGATAAAATGGATCTTGGCTCCCTTTGAGGAGCAGTAAGTTCCACTCCTGACCATGGCCTGGAAACGGCCACAGGTCTTCAGGAGATCCTGTGAGTGTTGCAGCTCTCTCGGATCAAACCACGGGGCCCACTCTACTTTCTATCTCATTCTGGACCTGTGGAAGAAACCATGGAGAAGGTTTTCTTGATATATTTTATAGTTAATATCTAAAACAACATGAAAAAATGAGCCAGAGAGGATAAACTATGAGAGTGGCAATCAGCGATGCTGTTCCTCTGTTCCATCTTGTATGCACTGAGATAGAAGCATCTAATGCTGATTTGTCAGCCTTCGCTAAAGTGAAGAGACCACTCTTCTAAGGTTCTGTAGTTGTGAGGAAGTATAATCAAAGAATGACCACGAGGACAACAGACATTTATTAAGTGCTTGGTTTGCATACATTGGCTCATTTAATACTAATGACAACCCTGAGCAGTACGTACTATTATTACATGTTTCAGATGAGGACACCAAAGATTACCAAGAGAGTCACCAGCCATTTCTTGACCAGGACACAAGCTCCTAACGTTTCTCTACTCTGCAGATCTGAGCTTTCCAACATTTTTTGATTTATGAATTTATCTAGAAAGGCTTTCATTCAAAGTTGCTTTCGGGCTCCTGTCAGAAAAAACAGTAGGCTCAAAGGAAATCATTTGTGTTTAGAATGGTGATAGTAAAAGCGACTTAGTTTTTATCTTTAAAAACTTCATTACTTGTTTTACTGGTGCTAGTTATTAACCTGATTCCATGGTCCTCTATAGTAAGAGAAATATTTATGTATACAAAGTTGTTGAAAAATTCCACTCTAATTGCAATCAATTAATTGACCAAAAAATATAGCAAAATTGCAAAGCAAAACAAAACCCTGTGATGTTCTTAAAATCCAGTTTTCACACACTCAAAACAAGACATCATAATCCTACAAATAATGTGAGGACATTATGAATTGTTTAACATAGGAAGGGAAGAATGTCAGAAAAATTCATTATCATCATCTTTAAACATTGCTTTACACACAAGTAAGCTCTGGTGGCTGCATATTAAGAGGCTCTGACATTTCTCAGGTCCATAGATTCTTACACTGTTTTTCTGTTGTCGAGTGGGATTGATTTATTGGCTAAGTTTCCCCAATAACTCCCAGCACATGTAGAATTGTTTAGCAAATCTGCATTATTTTGAGTCTCTACTAAGGTCACCCTTTCTATAGATTCACACAGTACAGAGTTTTTAAATTTCTCTCTCTGCAAAAGCTTACTGGCCATTGTACTCATTATCTTAGCATTCTTATTATTTTCTCTTGAGAAAGTACCTCTGGTAAAGTCAGGTAACTAAAGAGAGTATACTATTTGAATGCAATGTTATTCAAGCATTGGAATTCTACTTTAAAAAAGAGAAAAGAAAAAAAAAAACACAGCCAACAAGTTTACTATGTTAGGCAATGAGGAAAAAAGTACAGTAAATTGTGGACAACATATGCGTGTGTGCATCTCATGTAGAGACCACAGGAGACCTCAGATGCACATATGTATGTTTGTGGAATGTCAATAATTTGTTATAGTAGATAAAACTGGAAGGGAGCTTCTGCTAATTAACACACAGTCACCTTCCCTGTGTAGAGAAGTCTAAGAGACATTTCCATTCACAGGCATATGGTCATGGGAATGACGGCCACTGTCCCAGCTGGTTCAGAAATGTAATAGTTCCCTAAACAGGTAGCCACCCCATGTATTTTCTATTATCATTTCTAGAGTTCCACTGTATCTGGTTTGGTAGTGTAAAAGTGGAGTGCTATTCAATTATCAGCCTACTAGTGGGCTGAGAGACCTGAGTTTCATCCAGCCATTTTTTTCTATCGATGGTAGAGGGTGAGAGAGTAGGTGTACAAGCACATACATGAAATAAACTTTCTTTTCTACTCAGTTGGAATAAATTATAACGTGTCTGGACAAATACGTGCATGACTATTTTCAGGACTGATTTGAGGTCATAATGGGGATTTTAAAAAGTAAAACTCAAGCAGAGAAGCTTGATTATTCTACTTGCTCTCTGTTTTTGTTTTTCACCTAGATTTTAAAGGGTTGAGTTTTTAGAGCGCCTTGGTCATTTTTTAAAATGTGAATTCAAGAAAAGAGAAAAAGGGTACTCCTAAATATTGCATAAAGCCAGGTTGACACAGGATAAGGTCTGGAAGGAAATATTTCCAATTTATTAAGCATAGTTGTATCTCATGTGAGAATAGGTTATTTGCATCTTATTTTACTTTTCCTTTCTTGATCAATATTTTCAAATTTTTCTGGTAATGTTTTCCAGTATGTTAGAGAGGAATACATTTTATCTATTCCTGTGTTCATGTGGAAGGATCTTATTTTTTCTTCCCAGCCTCTCTCTATGCCTTTGATTACTATACTTGGGAAAAATAATTGGGCATGTTTCAATCAGTTCCATGATTCTTCCCCTTGGGAGAGCTTCTAGAAGGAAGCATAGGTCCCTTTGCTCCTCCAAGGGCTCTAATCCGTGGATGCCCCTTGCCAGGGCCCCTAGGCTTGCCTAACCCAGGGGTGCAGTTAGTAGGCTCATGCAGCTCTCACAACTAGGTTGTGTTGTTCAAATTGGTTTTGTTCAGGTATTCTTGGAAAATTTTGTCCAGTAGTCTATAAAAACAGTACTCCAAATCTACCCCACTATGTAACCAGAGCACTGGCAAAAGTGATAAAAAATCCTAAGAAAAATATTAATGCTAAACGACATTTAATTTTTAGGAAATAAATACAGTAAGAGTAGGTCTTTAGTTAAAAATAAAAGGTGGATGTTGCATGATAGACAGGGGTTTAGGAAAGAATTGAAGCTATGGAGGTTAGGAGGCATGAGCAACATGTGCAAACGCCAGGGAGAATAGTATAATCAATGCTGGCAACACAGCGCTAGTGGTCTAACTGCACCCAAGATGGAAGGAACATGGGTTGGATGAATGACCGTACTTGGCTCTTCCACAGATTGCTGCCTGTACCTATGTGCATATTTTGTATACAACTACTGTTACTTGCTGGAGTAAAATATTAACGTACCAGAAAAAAAAAATCACAAATGAAGGCAGCAACGTGACTTTTCTTTACACTGACATATATCCTATATTCTAATCATGTATAAGCTTTTCCATGTTACAGAAATGAGACATAGTACAACAGACTAAATCAAAGATGATAGTTGTTTATTCATTTACCCTCTTCCCCTCTTTGTAATACTCAAGTTGTTTACAACTCGAGAAGGAAAAAGGGTGCTATTTCAGGGAGGGAGTCCTCTGAAACCCCATTATTTCTATAAGCACGATAAAATGGAAACGTATTTTAAAATATTTAGATTTCTGGTTGTAATGGACATGATAAAGAAAAACCGGTGAACTTAAATAAGGCCGGAGGGTATCAATGGCTGAACGAAATAAGAATTTCATTAGTGAAACCACGAGGACACTACACCAGAAAGTTTCCAGATAAAAACGCATTAACAAGCTTCCACTGGACTAATGGAATTGGAATATACTAACAACCTTGTCAGTGTGGACAAATAAAGTTCTGATTGAAACCCATAAATGTAACAAGAAAATACATGTTAGAATTCTTAATGCTGAAACTTAAAAAAAGGGTGCTTTGGGAAAACAAAGAAGAGTGTTTTGTAAATTAAGAAGTGTATGTTTTATAAGATTTGGTAGAAGCTGAAGATATGAATATATATAAGAAGTGTACAGATGATAGGTCTGCAGTTGGTTTCCAAAGGGGATTTTGTGATGGTATTTACCACACTTGGGCTGATGCTCTGCAAAGCATCCCCATACATGTGCAGTGCTGGGTCATCACCTCAAAGGGAAATTCCAGGCCAGAGTCTTGTGAACTGCACTGAGAGGTGCTTGCTCTAAGACTAAAACATTGTGGTTCTTTTCCAATTCTCAGAAAAGTGAACTGACCAATGTAATGTCTCACATTTCAGTTTTCTTCCATGATTTTTTTCAGGTACCTCTGGCTCTGTTATCACATTGTCCTCACATTTGATACGAAGCATTTTTCTTAGCCTTTCAGGTCCCTCCTTCACACTGAATTTGGGAAGATGCCTACATTAGTGAATTTTTTGCGGCTAAAATGAAAATACAATTTTTAAATCTATATTTTTTAGATGGAAAGGCCTGCTAGTAAACTTATTCTTAATGCATATTTTTGATTCAAATACCCATATTGGTAGTGGTTTGAAAAATCACTGCCAAGGAATAATAGTAACTGCAGGAGATGAGGTTCTGGCCTCTGTCTAAAATTAGCCATTTCTCCTTGGGCAAACGGTCTGACAACTAGGGACTTGGCTTCTTCATTGGTAAGACGGGAGGAAGAGGGTTTAAGTGGCACCTATAAAACAAAATTTCCAAGGATCCTTCCAGCTCAAAAGTTTGATGATTTCATACCCTTCCACAGCATGATTCATGGTACCCTGGTGGGTCACAGGACACTTTACTAGATGGAAGGCAGCTGGGCCCCTTTGTACCTGTCTTTAATTGGTTATATCTAGCAGCAAACAAAAGGCAAAGGCAAGGCATAGGGGAGGATGGAGCAATTAGCCCCTACTGAGATCATCTTGGGATGGGCAAGCTTCCACAAAAGCCTATGGCTGGCAGTTTATTTCCTTATAAATCAAAAAAATATCATTTAAAAGCAAACTTAAAACACAATCAGAGTGATTTTCCTAACATCCCCTTTTGACATTTCAACATCTTGTTATATTCAAAGCTGGAGATAATCATGCAAACCAGCCAGTCTTTTCACTTCCTGCAGACCTAGTTCAGCTTGTTTACTCCTAGGGAGGCGACTCTCTTCCCCTACTGGCCTGAGGGAGAGGGCAGAAGAATCCCAGTAGAGTGAACTGAAGGTTTGATACAAGAACTTCTCAACCTCAGACCTTCCTCGAACAGCAGCCTTTTATTCTGATTGAATCTCTGGAAAATAATAACCCAGAGGAACTCAGGCCAGCATAGCTTGTCTTCTTTTATCTATTCCACTGTTTGGAAATAAAATTAATCTGTATCAAAAGAAAATGAAGTATGACAGGCACCTGCTCTAGGTATCAAGGGATCAAAGTTACAGAGCCTTCATGTCTTTACTTTTTTCCCACTAAATGAATACACCCATTAATTAGAAAGAAGTAGAGATACAAGGGAAACTATTTTTATGGTAGATGTATTTGCTATATCAAGCCATAATTTCCTCTATAGCTTTTTTTTACATTAAAAAATGTAAAAACCTATGCTTAAATGATAAAGTATGGTGACCTGTTTCCAATGATGAATATCAACTGCCAATCTAATAAATGTAAGGGCCTTGTGAAAACATAGTAGAAAAAAACTGAATAGAATGGGGAGGAAAAACAAAACAAAAAAGAACCCTTGAAACCACAAGCAGCCAGCAAAGCTGAATTTCCTATGCCATAGTGCCCCCTGCTGGGGAATCGTGGAAACGGTGTCTTGAGAGCAAATCAGTCCGTTGGTCAGACCACACAGAAGGGGAGACAACAGGTTTTGAACAATAAGAGTCACCAAAACAAAACGAATGTGTGCGTATTGTTTTTGTCTATTTCTTTTTACATAACCATGATTGGAAGTGGGAAGAGTAGGAAAAGAATCCCAGAGCTTAATAGAAGAACTAGGATTAGTTCTGGCTCTTACACAATGATATGTAATCTGGCTAAAGATCTTTCCCTAAGCCTCAACTCCTCCTCTGTAAATTGCAATTAGTAATAATAATAAACGATCATGATCAATTTATTGCAGAGGGCTGTTGCAAATTTAAAAAAATAATAATAAGAGGAGATTACACATAAGAGTACTTCAAATCAGCAGTCCCCCAACCTTCTTGGCACCAGGGACCGTTTTCATGGAAGACAATTTTCCTACGGACCAGGGGTGGGGGGATGGTTTTGGGATGATTCAAGCGCATTACATTTATTGTACAAACCTCTCTGCTAATGATAATCTGTATTGGCAGCCGCTCCTCAGCCCCACCTGAGATCATCAGGCATTACCAGATTCTCACAAGGAGCCATAACCTAGATCCCTCGCATGCGCGGTCTACAGTAGGGTTCACGCTCCTACGAGAATGTAATGCTGGCGCTGATCTGACAGGAGGCGGAGCTCAGGTGGTGATGAGGGCGATGATGGGGAGCTGCTGTAAATACAGATGAAGATTCCCTGGCTCACCCACTCTCACCTCCTGCTGTGCAGCCCGGTTCCTAACAGGCCACAGACCTGTACTGGTCCATGGCCTGGGGGTTGAGGACTGCAGCTTTAAATGATACAGGAATTTGCAAAATATATATGGATGTATGGAGTAGGGAGGGGCGGAGGCACTTCCATTAAAAACTAAACTAACTTCCCTTATAATCATCAGAAAGTACTATAGGCTGGACTCCCCAGGAACAGTTGCTGAGCTGTCAGACTTTCAAATTACTGTAACATCACCTGGTTTTCAGTGATTGACTTGGATATCTTTGAACTATATCTGTTATTCAAATTCTTCATATTACACAGAATTTAGTGTATACTTGAAGAGGCCTCCACTGGTTGGTGAACAGAGAGCTGGTGACGGGTCAGTGAGATCAAGGCACTCCTTGGTAACTTTATAATCATTAATGCCTGGGTCTTCAGCCTCTCACAAGCCTTCAGACCAGCAGCATCTGTATCCCCTGAGAGCTTGTCAGAAATGAGAAAGCTTAGATTTCATCGCAGACCTGCCAAGTCAGAATCTGCATTTAAAAAATGTCTCAGGTAATTCTTATACACATTCACATTTAAGAAACTCAACTCTTGTGCATTGTGGCTACAGAATCTCTCTGACTATACATCAATTAATATCTAGTATGCATAGACATAGTATTTTTGAGTTGGCCTCATTTTAACAACACATTGACAACTACTTGGAGAAATGAAATTGGAAAGCAAAACTATGGCTTTAAGGAAAATTAATTATTATAAGCCTTAAAAAAACTATAATAAGATGACTTTTCTAAACATAACTTAGTATTATACTACTTTAAATTTTGTATAGTTTTTAGTACTAATTTTAAGATAATGTCAAGTATTGGTATTAATACATGCATATTTTATTAATATGTTGGCCCTTAGTTCCTGTGCTGATAGAATTTTAAAATTCAAATTATTGAATAAGAAGAGATTTTAGAAAATAAACTCTAGTCTAACCAGACTTCTGAAAAATCTAATAAAGCTGTAGCTTTCATTACAAACTCAATCTACCGAATCTTTTGCCTGTCAATGTCCTCTGAACATAAGATAATCTTCTAACTTGTTAGAACTGGACTGTTGTACTAGCAATGAATATGGGCAGAGTTCTTCTCTAGACACAATTTTAAAGTAAACCAAATTTGGAAGGTAAGTGGACAGGTATGAGAAAGAAATCCATTTTCTTTTTACTTAACTCTTTATCCCCTACCACGATAATTAATTTCCACCTCCCGGCCTCTGCTGTGCCTTTTTCCTTTCAGAGTGTTCTGTTCTATTTTGTTTTATCATAGCTGTGCTCTATATAATAGGTTAAAAGACCTTATTGCCAGTGCTTCAACTAGGATAGTTCCCTTACCAGCCCTCGCTATAACATTACTCATTCCTCTCCTATTATTTAGTGCCCTGGTTGCAGGTGAGGGAAGTCATCTAATTAAACCAGTGCACACTAAGGTGCGTGAACTCTTACCAGTATTCTTTAACCTCCTCATTGGGGATCCACTGAGTTTTTAGGAAAGGAACTCATACACCTAAGTGAAAAGCTCATTACTGGAACTTCATGCAGTTTAAGATGTGAAGAATTTTAGGTTAGAAGTGGGAGATATTTCAGGACCTAGGTACCTTCCTGGGTTCATCGATGCCCCTCCAATCTTCTTTAGTTTATTTTCTACCTAAAATGTAGGCTCTAGCTGTACAGGTAACATCTATGGGGCTATTTCCTTGTGAAATAGTAGAAATTGCTAAAAAAATGTGGATTTCAGAATTTTTATAAGTTCATTTTTTTAACTTTCCTTTGAAAGCATTAAAAAATAATATGTTTCTAGTCACTAGAGTTAGATGTTGAGGATCAGGCAAAAGGCCTGAAGAATGGTTCTTAAAAGTGTAAGAATATTGACTCCCTGCTCTATTGGTGGGAGGATTTTTAGGAGGAGAATAGGAGCTTTGATTTCAGAGATTATTAGGGGTTCTAATCTGTTCATTTCATGAAACAGAGCTCAACGCAGGCTCAGGGGAGCACCTCTCTTAGGCTCTTTGTATTGACAGACTCTTCTCTTGCCAAAAGCTTGGTTTACAAAACAAATCAAGAATACACCCTTGACAAATGTCTGGTCCAGAATAAGCACCTCTTCCTTCAACAACTTATACTATGCCAAAGAGGGAGCTTTAAAGAAAAATAGAAGGTGCATGTGATATTGTCTATCCCTGCATATTTCACAAATCTTGAAAGTAAATACTGTATCTGGACCAAACTTTCTTATAGCTCCCCTTCAAAGTAAGATCTTGGAGATCTTTCCACTGCACATTCATAGATATTCTTTAAGACAGAAAAGTTTCATTGTTGCTGTTCAGTGGAGCTGCAAACTCAACACATGTGCCTATCAAACACAACAAATAAAAACGCTTTCAAGATAGGAATTAAGGACAAACTAGAAAATAAAATGCTATTGCAAACAATGTGACTCTTCAGCTCAAATGCTATATTTGGCATTGAAACCGACAAGCTCCAAGAGATGGGAAAGAATGAAGATGCTTTAAGGGCAATGCAAACTTAAAGAGACACTGGGATTTGCTTAGCATATAGAAAACAAGGAAAAGAAAAGAAAATCAAAACTTCTTTCCATTGTGTCAAAGTGACCAGCAAGTTGGTCAGAACCCAATTTGGGGATGAAGACGACTATGATTTTCAACAGATTTTCAATTTTTACATTTCCTGTATATTTTTTTTTTTTTAGTACCTTTCTTACTTTTTCTTCTACCCAATCATGGTACAGTTGGGAAGGAAACTAAATTGAGAATTATAGTTTTGGCCCATGTTGACTACTAATTCATATGACTTAAACTCAGTGCTTTAATTTTTCAAGGAATTAATCATATTTTTATGAGAGAAATATTGAACTCTACATAAATAATAATTATAAGAAAAATGATAATAGCTAACTCTTAACTCTTAAAATATTTTCCATTTGTCTATCACTTTTCAAGGTGTTAACTCATTTAATCTTCATAAAACCCCTGCATAATAAGTAATGTTATTATCATTGTTTTACAGATGAGGAAATTGAGACACAGACTGGGCAATCATTTGCCCAAAATCATGCAGCTGGGAAATGGTTGAATCAGGATATAAGTTTAGGGAGTTGAGCTCCAGAGTTGATGATTTTTCATGTTAATTCTTCTCCTCCGATACATTTTCAATCTGTAATTTTGATTCTACATCATGTTTTCCAATGTTTTCTACTTTCTATAAAATCTTGATACCTCTAGCAATGTCTTTAAATAATGGTTTTCTCATCTATTGGGAGGAGAGATGACAGGAAAACCACCATAAAACAAGATGGAAGTTTCAAGAGAAGACACTGTCATAAATATGATTTACCAAATAAAGAAAAAACATAGAAGAAAAAGTTAACCCTTTAAAGAAAAACATACTGTTAAAGTCTGTCTGGATTTTTTGTGAAAGAGCAAAGGAAATGCTGAATAAAAAGGAGTTTTGATTATCCTTTCCATAATGTTGTTTTTCCTTGTTGGGCGTTTTGGTGACAGCACCCACACCCCATCTACCTTTCATGATCTCTACTTTTCAGTGAAAAACTTTATTTTTGCATAAACTTTATTGTTTAACTCTGCAGTCAGGAGGATCCTTCCCAGCTATATCTAGGCAAATGTAGGTAGAACATGAGTAGAAAGGCAGGAAAGGAAGTTATATTCATTATAAACTAATGGCATGCCAGGTATTAGATATGTCCATATACATAATTAATAACATTGGGTTTAGCATTTCCATTTAATGAGGGAGTGGGGAAAGGAGAGAGGAGAGAGAGAGAAAGTTTGCACAATATCTTTCCTCTGGTTCTTATATGATGACTGATTTTATTTCAAGTACCTTTGAAACAGTTAGCTAAAAGAAATAGTCTATCTTGGGGGCTGGCCCACCAGCCAGACTAGAAGTCCAAGCCTCAAATGCAATTTAATCTATGCAGTGCATCTTTTTCACAGTGAATCTATAAAGTTCAATTTGTGCATTGACTGATCATCTTGGGAAACAGGAGGACATCAACTTGCAGACTTGAGAACTTGAAAAGCCCTACCCCAGTGCTTATACCCATCATTCCCTTTAAGGCCAAGGGAATGAAAACAGAGCTCATTTCCTGCAGACACCATGATAAGCCTATAAATATTAACTATATATCATCTGAAAAATTATTATGATGTTTATTTTTTAATTATTAAACTTCTATGGCCTCAATATTCTACTCTGCCAAATGATGGGAACATCTAAATTGTTTCTACAACCTCCCCCATCTCTATAAAGTTAAAAGATTTACCTTTAAAAACATGTGAGACATTTTCTTTCCTTGTTCCAAGATACTTTTAAAGGTTTTATAAACTAGTATCCTTTGAATATTTCTGTCATCAATCTGTCACTTTTCTGTTCAAAAATGTATAATGATTTATCATAGGAAATGATACCATTATCCTCTCTGCATATCTAAACTATCTGTCCTTCAAGACATAAATGAAATTCTATCCCTGCTCACTGTCTTCAGCTTCATTGATATTGTCCATCTCCTAAAGACTGCTACAGTTTGAATATTTGTTCCCTCCAAAACTCATGTTGAAATTTAATCCTCAATGTGGCAGTATTGAGAGGTGGGGCCTTTACGAGGTGATTGGGTCAAGAGGCCCCTCCCTTCATGAGTGGATTAAACCACTCATGGCTTTATGAATTAAAGGATTAATGAGTTGTCATGGGAGTGGCACTGGTGGCTGTATAAGAGGAAGAGGGACCTGACCTAGCACACTCAGCCCCTGGCCATGTGATGCCCTGCTCTACCCTCCAGACTGTGCAGAAAGTCCCCATCAACAAGAAGGCTCTCCCAAGATGTGGCCTCTCAACCTTGGACTTCTTAGCCTCTATAACTGTAAGAAATAAATTCCTTTTCTTTATAAATTGCCCAGTTTCAGTATTATGTTATAAGCAACAGAAAACAGACTTTACTATCTGTATGAGGCTTGTGCTTCATCATATTCTCACATATTATTTTCCCATTCTTTTCATGTTTGTCTTTCCTATCCAATTAAATTATATGCGGAATAAAGACAGTGTACTCAGTAAATACTTGTTGTTCTTAACATATCCATTCAGTAAATGTTTTCAGTGAATACTATCTACATGGTAGTCTGGGAAATGAAAGAATAAATAAGATGTAATCCCAGCCCTTCGAGACTTTACCATCTATTATAGAATGGTAATGTCTCACAAGAATGATGGCATAAATTGAGTAAAATATTTCCAAGGGTCACTGTGAAGAATACAAATCAGAGACCACAATAGATTAACACAAGAATTCCCAAGCAATAGTGAGAGTCCAGCTGAGGTTGTGCCTGGCACAAGATCACACTAATAAAGAACATTTATTGAGTGCTTTCCATGAACACAAAATAGGTTAGTCCTCACCACAACTCTAGGCACATTTTCTCTCTTCATTTCACCTGTGAGGGAATTGTGGCTGAGGAGACCAGTGTTCCCCAAGGATGCGCGGCACAGGAGTGTGAGCCAGGGCGTGGTGGAGCATTCTGGCTCTCAGCCGGCCGTCAGCACTCTGCACCGCTTCCTTCTGCTCAGTTGGTGCTTCGCAAGTGTTTGTTGAAAGAATGCGATTATACAGTACACATTAACAGGGAAAATATAATCTCCAGTAGAATCCAACACCAAAGGTTCCCCAAATTTGGTGCTAACATAGATGTTGTATATGTTTGTTAGAAAATAATTTACATTCTATACCATACTTGCTTTTGCCTCTCTCCATGCCCAACAGCCAGAGCTGAAGGGTAGGAACACTTCATATCCCTAACTGGGAGTAGAAATCACTACAACTTGAGATAGTTGGATGAATCTCTCTCTCTCTCTCTCTCTCTAGCTCATATTTATATAGTCTAAATCTGACTGTACCATTTGAGAACATCAAACATAGAATGAGGAAACTAAATTGAAACTGCTGACACAAAAATTGATAGCAGGAAAAAGAATTTTGACATGTGGCAGCTTTTTGGAGTGACATTCCAGTTTATCTTTTTTGTGGGGAGGGAGGGTTGTTTATGGATGAGCCCAAGTCTGGTGCATGCCACAGCCAAAAGGCAGCTTTCTCAAAACCTTGATTTTTCCTCTATATAATCTCCATGTGGTCCCCAAATGCTTAACCCTCTCTGCCAAATGCTGTAAAATCTGTCTTTTGATCTCACAGATGGAAAAGACTTATTAGCTCATGAAGCTCACCCCCCTCAGGAGAGAAGTAACTCACCAAATACTATTCATCCCAATATTAGAATTTTAAGGCCTTATAAATTTCCTGACCAAAACTGTCCATCCTCCTTTACTCATACAACATCCTAAGCCTATTACAAGAAACTCTGTTTCTGCTTGGCTCCCGGTGGTCTTGGGACTAACACTTTCCTACAAAGTGATTCTCTTGCTGGGTTCTTAGGCAGTGCCACAGGGTAGGAGGAAGTGTGCATTTGCATCTCTTGGTTATAACTAGGCTTCTTATTTCACAACCAACAACAATAAAGAGATAAACTTAAGCACCCTCTTCCTCCATCGGGACAGCATCATCTGGACCAGTTTAAACATTCCCAACAGTAGATAACTACACTTGAGCTGTTAAAGAACATTGGACTTGGGATAGGAAACACTCTTGTTTATTTTAGCTCAGCTACCGCCAACTCATTTGGTTTTCCAGATTTTAGTATCCTATGTGATGAAATCTTAAGTTCACTCCAATAGTTACATGCATGAGAATGGAGGGGTCAACATAAGGTGACAATTTATGTGTCAACATAAGAAAATGATAAAATTTGCCATTAGATGGAAATACATTTTACCTGACACATATGATTAGGCAATTCTTTGTAAGTGGACAAATCTTTTTAACTGATTTTATCCTGTTAATCTTCAGCTCAAAATGTTTATTGTCCCTACATTAGTTACAAGATAGAGTTCAAGGTCTCGGTTTTATTTCCAAGTCTTTCCCCAGTCTGGCTCCAAATGACCTCATCTTGACATTCCTTACACGAATCCTCTACTCCTGTCACATTAGTCTCTTTGTCCTGTGTTCTTCCGGTCAGTGCCTGACCCGACACCCCACTTCTCTCTATTTCCCCCCCAACCCCACACCCAGGCAAGGATGTAGAAGCTTAACAACCCTATTCTCTGATTTAACAAGCGATTATTAAGACCTTTGCCAGGCAACTAGGATAGAATGAAGGAAAAGCCAGAGTGCCCCTCTAAATTCATCTCTTTCTTGTCAAAACCTAATAGAACTTCAAGATCTGGCTGGAATTCACTTGTTTCTCAAAGTTTTCATGGCTTTCTGGCCTGTGGTGGCCTCCTCTTCTGAATTCCTATAGTTTTTATTTTCTAAAATACGCATGTGATACTTTGCCATATCCTACCATCTATTATGAGTCATCTTTGTACCTATTTGCCTCTCAGAAGTATGCAGGATGTCAATTGCACTTGTGCAATGAATGTTCTCATGTGTATAAAACACTCTTATTGTCTATTGTATATTCCCAGCTAAACTCCTGGAGGTAGAATCTATTCACACACTCATTCTCCTTCCACAAAAGTCAGCACCATGCTCAAAATATACTCAGTAAAATGAATAAATAAATGAAAGAATATTAGGGTGAAATTTTAACCACTGTCCTTTGCTTAGACTCACACGCTAACTCAAAATTGTTTTACAAAGGAACTATGAAAATGAGATAATGGTGAGAAAATTGTTTTAGACAGGCCTATTGAACTTGCCAAAGAAAGATGCAAAGTATAAACGGCACAGTCTATGAAGCTACTGAGATAGGACTCACCCACTTTGAAGAGAGACAGAGAGCACCTTACTTGCATTATCATTCTGCTCTTGGCCTCTGAATCAAAAGAGAAGAGGGAAAGCAAGTTCCTGCCTTAAATAAATTATTTAGAATATTGATTTAACTGCCTGAACTGTGTTAAGTTTTATCTGAACTAAAACACAACCATTTGCATGTTTCCTTTAATGGAATCTGTGAATTCAAACATGAATCTGGATTTTTTTAAAAAAGAAG